>NC_134358.1:233556473-233886511 GCF_048569485.1 Anomaloglossus baeobatrachus | reverse complement strand
ATTTAGGCGCTATACATATAAATGCAAATGTGTAATTGATCCAATTCTACATTATGGATGAACAAAGAAAACAATATTCGGCAGTAAAAAAAAAAAGTTTAAGCTTGAAAAATGTATGTTTTTAACCTTTGGCATATTTTAAAACAAAATACTTAAAAAACAAATACTGTTGTAATAAAATGCTAAAATATAAGGCTTTAATTGTAATGAAAAAAGCAATAATTACCTATATCATAATGAATAAAACAATATATACCTACAGTACAGACCAAAAGTTTGGACACACCTTCTCATCTCTAGAACAACTGTTAAGAGGAGACTTTGTGCAGCAGGCCTTCATGGTAAAATAGCTGCTAGGAAACCACTGCTAAGGACAGGCAACAAGCAGAAGAGACTTGTTTGGGCTAAAGAACACAAGGAATGGACATTAGACCAGTGGAAATCTGTGCTTTGGTCTGATGAGTTCAAATTTGAGATCTTTGGATCCCACCACCGTGTCTTTGTAGAAAAGGTGAACGGATGGACTCTACATGCCTGGTTACAACCGTGAAGCATGGAGGAGGAGATGTGATGGTGTTGGGGTGCTTTGCTGGTGTCACTGTTGGGGATTTATTCAAAATTGAAGGCATACTAAGCCAGCATGGCTACCACAGCTTCTTGCAGCGGCATGCTATTCCATCCGGTGTGCATTTAGTTGGACCATCATTTATTTTTCAACAGGACAATGGCCCCAAACACACCTCCAGGCTGTGTAAGAGCTATTTGACTAAGAAGGAGAGTGATGGGGTGCTAAGCCCGATGAACTGGCCTCCACAGTCACCAGACCTGAACCCAATCGAGATGGTTTGGGGTGAGCTGGACTGCAGAGTGAAGGCAAAAGGGCCAACAAGTGCTAAGCATTTCTGGGAAATCCTTCAAGACTGTTGGAAAACCATTTCCGGTGACTACCTCTTGAAGCTCATCAAGAGAATGCCAAGAGTGTGCAAAGCAGTAATCAAAGCAAAAAGTGGCTATTTTGAAGAACCTAGAATATAAGACATATTTTCAGTTGTTTCACACTTTTTTGTTAAGTATTTCATTCCACATGTTTTCATTCATAGTTTTGATGTCTTCAATGTGAATCTACAATTTTTAGAGTCATGAAAATAAAGAAAACTCTTTGAATGAGAAGGTGTGTCCAAACGTTTGGTCTGTACTGTATTTCACCAGCGCAAGCAGAAATTTGCAAAAATTCAAATTAAAGGACGTCTGTCTGCACGAAATGACTGTTCAAACAAAGCACAGGAGCTCAATGCACCTTAAGGGCTGGTTCACACTAAGCGACAGCGACAACGAGGTCGCTGTTACGTCACCATTTTCTGTGACGTAACAGCGACCTTGTAAGTCGCTGTTATGATCGCTGCTTAGCTGTCAAACACAGCAGCCGAAGCAGCGATCATAACCGAGAGAGCAGGGAGCAGCGCACACTGCTTAGCGCTGGCTCCTTGCTCTCCTAGCTACAGTACACATCGGGTTAATTAACCCGATGTGTACTGCAGCTACATGTGCAGAGAGCAGGGAGCCGCGCACACTGCTTAGCGCTGGCTCCTTGCTCTCCTAGCTACAGTACACATCGGGTTAATTAACCCGATGTGTACTGCAGCTACATGTGCAGAGAGCCGGAGCCGGCAGCACAGGCAGCGTGAGAGCTGCGGAGGCTGGTAACTAAGGTAAATATCGGGTAACCACCTTGGTTACCCGATGTTTACCCTGGTTACAGCTTACCGCAGCTGCCAGACGCCGGCTCCTGCTCTCTGCTCGCTTCATTTCGTCGCTCTCTCGCTGTCACACACAGCGATCTGTGTGTCACAGCGGGAGAGCGCCTTTGAAGAAAACGAACCAGGGCTGTGTGTAACGAGCAGCGATCTCGCAGCAGGGGCCAGATCGCTGCTCAGTGTCACACACAGCAAGATCGCTAATGAGGTCACTGTTGCGTCACCAAAACCGTGCCGTAGCAGCGATTTCGGTAGCGATCTCGCTATGTGTGAAGCACCCCTAAGTGTGGCCAAACAGTTAGTTTATTGCTCCTTCCAACCTACTTGTTTTCCTTCTACCTCAGCTCTCCTTTTGCTCCTGGGAAGCCACAGCTATCGAACAAGGTGGAGGGTCTTGAAAAATAAAAACTACACTGAACTTTTTGGCCCTGCCAAGTGTGCACCAAAAACTGTGCTTCATTTGAACAATCATTTTCTGCTGACAGACTCCTTTTAAGGCCCCAAAAAAGTGCAGGCTTAAAGGTGTTTAGGACAATAATAGACACAAATAGACAATTTAAGACAGAGGTCTCAAACACACAGGCCACGGGCTGCATGCGGCCCCTCAGGCTGCTTGTTGTGGCCTGCAGGCACGTACCCTCCTTGACGATCGTGGCCGATGCAGGGGCTGCAGCCGTCACTGCTTGATTTCAGATGAACGTTTTACCGCTGCTGCACAGAGTCAAGCTCTCTCTGTACTACTCCAATGGAAACCGCTGGCCAAGCAGAGGCAAGCAGTTGATGCGTATGACGTCACCTGCTTGCCTCTGATTGGAGAGTGGTCGCCATCGGAATAGTGCAGATGCAGAGAGCGTGTGTGTGTGTGTAGAATAGCACAATAGGAGACCAGGATAGGACATTGCTAGTGTGTGTGTGTGTAGAGTGGCACAATAGGGGACCAGGATGGGACATTGCTACCAGAAGAGGATCAGTAAAGGGGACATTACTACAAGATGAAGACCTGCATGGGCACATTAGTAAAAGGGGACAAGGATGGGCACATTACTACAGGATGAGGACAAAGGTGGGGCACATTAGTAAAAGGGGACAAGGTTGGGAACATTACTACAGGATGGGGCACATTAGTACAGCATGGGGACAAGAAGGGGGCACATTACTACAGGATAGGGCACATTACTACAGGATGGGGTCAAGGAGGGGGCACATTACTACAGGATGGGAAAAAGGAGGTGGCACATTACTACAGAATGGGTACATTACTATGGAATGGGTACAAGGATGGGGCACATTAGTTAAAGGGAACAATGCTGAGGCATGTTACTACAGGATGGGCACATTGCTACAGGATGGGGACAAGGATTGGGCACAATTCTAAAAGGGGTAAAGATGGGCACATTACTACAGGATGGGTATATTTCTAAAGAATGGGGACAAGGATGGGAACATTACTTCAAGAAGGGGAACAGGATGGGGAACATTACTATAAGATGTTGGCTAAAATTACTGTGTGTTGCTAATTGTAAAACTATATTTCTTACAAGAAAAGGATAAAATATAAACAAAAAAATAAAAATATGGTACCAATAAAAAAGCCACTTTGTCCTGCAATTAACGCGGCTCCCCAAATTATTTTTTTTCTATGTGTGGCCCATACACCCAGCCGAGTTTAAGACCCCTGATTTAGGACATTGTCTATTGGCAACAGTACAATTTCTGCAATTAGGGTGCGTCCACATGCTGTGGCTGGGAGTATGTCTAAATCTAAGGTCGCCAAATTCTGTCGCGTGTCCTCAGTTTGTGACAACACTCAAAAAAGTGGTTCTGCACTCAATGGGTTTTTTTTTTATCAAGTTTCCCTGCAGTTTTTGATGCAGGTTTTCAAGCCAATGCTAGAAGTGAATCTTGCAAGAATAATCATTTGCCATTGTTTTTTAAGTTACTTTTCTTTTTTTGCCTTGTGACATTCACTGACCATCAAAATGGTGCACGCCGTTCATGAATAAAGCACAAAATAATAAAAAGGACCCTTTTGCATGTTTGTCTTCACTTGCGCCAAAATAAAAAATCTGACAAAAATGTTACTCCAGGCAGTCCCAGTGTCTGATTGGTTGCAGTCAGACAGCGCCTCCATCCTGTGTGACAGCATGTATGACTGCAACCAATCAGAGGCGCTGTAACTGTGTCTAGATTGGTGTATGAATAAATAAATTGGCATACGGTCTCCCCATATTAGGATACCAAGCACATATAAAGCCTAGGCTACAGGCTGCAGCCCCCAGCCATGTGCTTATCTGGGCTGTGTATCAAAATAAGAAGAACCACATGCAGCCTTTATTTTAGAACAAAAAAAATATTTAAATAATTTTTTTTATCATCGCAGTGCGTTCCCCCCTAATTTTGATACCCATCCATGATAAAGCCGACAGCTGGGGGCTGGTGTTCTCAGGCTGAGAAGACCCATGCTTATTGGGCTCCCCCAGTCTAAAAATAACAGCCTGCAGCTGATCAGGTTTGTCACATCCAATAGATGTGACAATCCCAACACTTTACCCGGCTTATCCCGACTGCCTTGGTGCGATGGCAAATGGGATAATAGGGGGTTACTAACAGCTCACAGCTTCCACTAAGCCCTAGATTAGTAATGAGATGCGTCTATGAAACCCTCCATTACTAATCTGTAAGTGAAAAGAAATAACCACAAACACCAAAAAAATCCTTTATTTGAAATAAAATGCCAAGAAACCCACCTTATTTCACCCCTTTATTAACCCCAAAAGCACTCAGGGCCGACATAATCTTCACGATGTCCCACAATGATTCCGGGTCTGCTACATCTCAAGTGACAGAAAGCGGGCATAGAATCTGAATAATGTAGAATAATGTGATCCCTAAAAAAATGTGTTTTGTAAATATTGTTGGAAAATAGGGAAATTGCAGACAAACCTTTAACCCTTCTAACTTCCTCTAGTGTCAATATAGTACATTATGTCATTAAAAAACACCCTCAGAATCGCTGAAGTGTTCCAGAGTTTTTACATCGTAAAATTACACTGGTCAGAATTGCAAAATTTAGCATGGTCAGGAAGGTGAAAACAAGCTGGGTGGTGAAGGGGTTAAAAAAAGATAGACATCTTAAGGAACAAAACCATGAAAATGGAGCAAATTCCTCCAGAACAGTGGAGAAACAGCAATGATGAATTGGGGCCCTAGTGTGTTCTTAACAATTCCCATTACATTTAAATCCAAGTCTCACTTTAGCTTTAATATGACGTGGGTGAAACTTTCCTAGAAGTAGTAAATCTGCATAAGAATAACAGATCAGTCAACAGCAACTTTTGATGGTTTCTCAAGGGATTTATTCTACAGTGGAAAAAGTGTGAAAATCTATGGTACGTGAGCGTTCAGTAATCCGATTCCAAGTTTAAGGGTTAAGATCTGGAGAGTCCAGCTCATAGTTTATACATGTGCATCCATACACTGATTGTGTGGACCATTGCATACATAGATTATAATGTATGCCGCTGTTCTTCACTCCCACACAGTTGCCATATAGAGAGGTGTTAATGCTTTAGCTAGTTAGTTTCCATGAGCTCAGTGTGGAAGGAAAACGCCATCATTCACATATTTTAAATAATTTGATTGCACAAAGCAAAGTCAGACAGCAGGGGCAAAGCAATGTACTGTCCTTCCAGACATGATAGTAGGGACCCCCGCCATAATGTGCAAATAGCAGGGGCATGGCAACGCAATGTACTGTCCTACCAAACAGATAGTAGGGACCCCCGCCATAATGTGCAAATGGCAGGGGCATGGCAAAGCAATGTACTGTCCTACCAAACATGATAGTAGGGACTCCCGTTACGTGCAGATAGCAGGGGCATGGCAAAGCAATGTATTGGCCTACCAAACATGATAGTAGGGACCCCCGCCATCACATGCAGATAGCAGGGGCATGGCAAAGCAATGTACTGTCCTACCAAATATGATAGTAGGGACCCCGCGTCATGTGCAGATAGCAGGGGCATGGCAAAGCAACGTATTGTCCTACCAATCCTGATAGTAGGGACCCCCGCTATCACGTGCAGATAGCAGGGGCATGGCAAAGCAATGTACTGTCCTACCAAACATGATAGTAGGGACCCCGCGTCATGTGCAGATAGCAGGGGCATAGCAAAGCAACGTATTGTCCTACCAATTCTGATAGTAGGAACCCCCGCCATCACGTGCAGATAGCAGGGGCATGACAAAGCAATGTACTGCCCTACCAAACATGATAGTTGGGACCCCCCGTCATGTGCAGATAGCAGGGGCATGGCAAAGCAATGTACTATCCTACCAATCTGTGATAGTAGGGACCCACCATCATGTGCAGATAGCAGGGGCATGGCAAAGCAATGCTGTCCTACCAATCCGTAATAGTAGGGACCCCCCATCACAAGCAGATAGCAGGGGCATGGCAAAGCAATGTACTGTCCTACTAGTCTGTGATAGTAGGGACCCCCCCATCACGTGCAGATAGCAGGGGCATGGCACAGCAATGTACTGTCCTACCAATCTGTGATAGTATGGACCCCCCCATCACGTGCAGATAGCAGGGGCATGACACAGCAATGTACTGTCCTACCAATCTGTGATAGTAGGGACCCCCCATCATGTGCAGATAGCAGGGGCATGCCACAGCAATGTACTGTCCTACCAATCTGTGATAGTAGGGACCCCCCCATCACGTGCAGATAGCAGGGGCATGCCACAGCAATGTACTGTCCTACCAATCTGTGATAGTAGGGACCCCCCCATCACGTGCAGATAGCAGGGGCATGGCACAGCAATGTACTGTCCTACCAATCTGTGATAGTATGGACCCCCCCATCACGTGCAGATAGCAGGGGCATGCCACAGCAATGTACTATCCTACCAATCTGTGATAGTAGGGACCCCCCATCACGTGCAGATAGCAGGGGCATGCCACAGCAATGTACTGTCCTACCAATCTGTGATAGTAGGGACCACCCATCACGTGCATATAGCAGGGGCATGGCACAGCAATGTACTGTCCTACCAATCTGTGATAGTATGGACCCCCCATCACGTGTAGATAGCAAGGGCATGGCACAGCAATGTACTGTCCTACCAATCTGTGATAGTATGGACCCCCCCATCACGTGCAGATAGCAGGGGCATGGCACAGCAATGTACTGTCCGACCAATCTGTGATAGTAGGGACCCCCCCATCACGTGCAGATAGCAGGGGCATGGCACAGCAATGTACTGTCCTAACAATCTGTGATAGTATGGACCCCCCCATTACGTGCAGATAGCAGGGGCATGGCACAGCAATGTACTGTCCTACCAATCTGTGATAGTAGGGACCCCCCATCACGTGCAGATAGCAGGGGCATGCCACAGCAATGTACTGTCCTACCAATCTGTGATAGTAGGGACCCCCCCATCACGTGCAGATAGCAGGGGCATGCCACAGCAATGTACTGTCCTACCAATCTGTGATAGTAGGGACCCCCCCATCACGTGCAGATAGCAGGGGCATGCCACAGCAATGTACTGTCCTACCAATCTGTGATAGTAGGGACCCCCCCATCACGTGCAGATAGTAGGGGCATGGCACAGCAATGTACTGTCCTACCAATCTGTGATAGTATGGACCCCCCCCATCACGTGCAGATAGCAGGGGCATGCCACAGCAATGTACTGTCCTACCAATCTGTGATAGTAGGGACCCCCCCATCACGTGCAGATAGCAGGGGCATGGCACAGCAATGTACTGTCCTACCAATCTGTGATAGTAGGGACCCCCCCATCACGTGCAGATAGCAGGGGCATGGCACAGCAATGTACTGTCCTACCAATCTATGATAGTAGGGACCCCCCCCATCACGTGCAGATAGCAGGGGCATGCCACAGCAATGTACTGTCTTACCAATCTGTGATAATAGGGACCCCCCATCACGTGCAGATAGCAGGGGCATGCCACAGCAATGTACTGTCCTACCAATCTGTGATAGTAGGGACCCCCCATCACGTGCAGATAGCAGGGGCATGCCACAGCAATGTACTGTCCTACCAATCTGTGATAGTAGGGACCCCCCATCACGTGCAGATAGCAGGGGCATGCCACAGCAATGTACTGTCCTACCAATCTGTGATAGTAGGGACCCCCCATCACGTGAAGATAGCAGGGGCATGGCACAGCAATGTACTGTCCCTACCAATCTGTGACAGTAGGGACCCCCCATCACGTGCAGATAGCAGGGGCATGCCACAGCAATGTACTGTCCTACCAATCTGTGATAGTATGGACCCCCCATCACGTGCAGATAGCAGGGGCATGCCACAGCAATGTACTGTCCTACCAATCTGTGATAGTAGGGATCCCCCATCACGTGCAGATAGCAGGGGCATGGCACAGCAATGTACTGTCCTACCAATCTGTGATAGTAGGGACCCCCCCATCACGTGCAGATAGCAGGGGCATGGCACAGCAATGTACTGTCCTACCAATCTGTGATAGTAAGGACCCCCATCACGTGCAGATAGCAGGGGCATGCCACAGCAATGTACTGTCCTACCAATCTGTGACAGTATGGACCCCCCATCACGTGCAGATAGCAGGGGCATGCCACAGCAATGTACTGTCCTACCAATCTGTGACAGTATGGACCCCCCCATCACGTGCAGATAGCAGGGGCATGCCACAGCAATGTACTGTCCTACCAATCTGTGACAGTATGGACCCCCCATCACGTGCAGATAGCAGCGGTTCCTTTGGACATACGCTTCTGTTTGTTTTCTAATATTTCTAACCACAAAGTATTGTTGTAAATAATTGACATCACTATTGTGTAATGCTACAGAAAATGTACAAGGACACGTGATTGTGAGGCTATAAATATTTTCTTAGTACAGAAATATTCTCACCACTAATAGATATGGTGGCACGCTGTGTTTGTTGTTGGTGCCAGTTAATGGCTCCTCGTGACACCAGTATTTTATTAATCATGTGATTTTCTTATCCCTTCAGCAGCCAAATACTGCACCTGTTGTGTGTCCCGCTGAGCAGAGGACGCTTCCTCCAGTTACACAACGATAGCCACTTGCTGCCATAGTCATCAGTGTAGATAGATGTGCTGGGCTCTGCCACAACAGGCTAATTATCCCTATATATAGACCAGAAAACAACTGTGCCCACAAAGCCTCATGGCATGCCTGTGAGTATAAATAAAGCTGGTTACCCTTTCTGTCCAGGATCTGCGCCTCTTATAATTGGTATTTACAGAATTATCACTTTGGAGTTTTTTGTTTTGTTTTTAAATATTGAATTTTCAGTGTTAAAAGACTGCTTAAAGGGGTTGTCCACTATCCTTTCAACCCTTTTTCAATCCCTATGTTTCCCCACTGTGAAATAATAACACCTATACTCACCTCCAGTGCCGGGGCAGTTCTGGCCGTGACGGCACTGATTCTTTTGAGTATCTCTCTCACTTCCTCCAGATGCTTGATTTGTCCAAAAATGGGGAGAGTGAAGCCAGTACTTATCGGCCACAGGGATCGCGAGACGTAATGTCACGCAATTCCCAGGAGAGCGAGTGCCATCACTGCTGCAATGGTGCTGGCACTGAGGTGAGTATAGGTGTTATTATTTTATTGGGAGGAAACAGGGATTGAGAAAGGGTTGTGGACACCCCTTTTTAAGGGAATCTGTTACCAGGTTTTTGCCATCTAATCTGAGAGGAGCATAATAGAGAGACAGAGACCCTGATTCCAGCGATGTGACTTTGAATCTTGCTGTAATTTTGATAAAATTACTGTTTTATTATCAGGAGATAATCATTAAAGGACTCCATATTCATGAATTCTGTATAACCTCGCCCCCACCACTGACTGGTGGTTATCTGCCTGTGTCACTCAGAGAAGCATACAAGTAAATTGTACCATTAAAAGATTTTTATTTTTATTATCATTTAAAATCTCCTGGTTGGTTCTATAGAACATTATTACATATATAAAAATATATAGTAAATAAATTAACCATATGAAAATATCAAAGAATCACAACAAAATCAATAGTGTACACAGAAAAGTGTCAATCAGTGGAGTGGGTGGGGTTATTGAGAGCTCAGCATTCAGAGAACTGGTTGCTCTGCAGTAGAGAAAGCAGAATTTTTATCAAAAGCACAGAAAGTAGCCTAGTAAGTGACACATCAATCGAATCAGGGTCTCAGTCTCTAAATTATGCTACTCTCATCTGAGAGAGTCAATCCGTATTGACAAAAAATACGTACGTGTTCTGTCCGTATCTGTCCGTTTTTAAAGGCCCACATTCTTACCCAATTAACGATTTTAATCATTCATCATGAGATCCTGGTGTTGTTTGCTTTCTATTGACCTGATAGATTGGAAACAAGTGTTGCAGATTTTGTGATGAAAAACGGACACGGACGATACGTGCTGAACACGGACATACTCCGTGTGCGGTCCATGCAGGCACGGACCCATAGACTAAAGCGGGTCCGTGCCTGCGTGTTGCCGGCAAAAAACGGACATGTCGTCCGTGTAGAAAAGCACACACACGTACTTACGACACGGACACACGTTCCGTGTGATTTTACGTGTGTGTGCCATCTACCATTGAATAACATGGGTCTCCGTGTGTACGTGTCTCCGGTACATGCAAATACGTACCGCACACGTACAAAAAAAACGGATGTGTGTTGCGGGTCACAAATACATACAACAGAAATAGAAAAAAAATGATACAAATATATTGGTACAGGGAAAAGTAATATAGATTAATCTACAGGGAAAACAGGATAAATTGGAAGATGTTCCTCTGAAAAAATCCTTAGAAATGGTCCTACCTGTCTGCAGAGGTTGGCACCCTAATAGGCAATGCAAGAGATGGCGCCCCTAGTAACCCTATAGAACCATAAAGAATTTACATAAAAAACCTTCCTGTAGCAAAAGGACAATACAATAATATAATACAAAATGCTATAAAATAGTTACCCCATGGGGTAGTAGATGTGTACAATACTGATGAAACAACCACTCACAAACCTACCAATTAATGGAGGGGGTGCTTGCGTAGTATTAAACATACATGCACATTAGGCTTGCATAGGGAGCCAGTCACCCAGGTACGTGTAATACACAGAGTCTGGCTTACAGCGTGTCAAGGAGAACAGCAATCTCATGCCCCCAATCGTCAAGACAAGTATGCAATTACTAACGATTAATGGACGAGGCGCAAATGTTTCCACTACAAGGACGATTATTGGGGAGCTCACAGCATAGTATATATACAGTATAGTATAGTAAATATATAGCTGATTCCATTGCTATCTATAAGTATATATATATATATATATATATATATATATATACACACAGTCACATGAAAAAGTTTGGGCACCCCTATTAATGTTAACCTTTTTTCTTTCTAACAATTTGGGTTTTTGCAACAGCTATTTCAGTTTCATATATCTAATAACTGATGGACTGTTATATTGTAACAGTATATTATATTTCTGGATTGAAATGAGGTGTGAAAATGTGCCTTCCAGCAAACTGATCATATGATATTGGATCCGGAATGGACGGCGTGGGACCCTTGACGCAGGACTACGACGGAGGGGGGGTTCTATAGTTCAATAAAGATGGAGTCACTAATTGTGTTGTGTTTTATTTCTAATAAAAAATTCTGTGTGTTGTGTTTTTTTTATCTTTACTAGAAATTCATGGTGGCCATGTCTAATATTGGCGTGACACCATGAATTTCGGGCTTAGGGCCAGCTGACAATATACAGCTAGACCTAACCCCATTATTACCCAGCGAGCCACCCGGCACCAGGGCAGCTGGAGGAGTTGGATACAGCGCCAGAAGATGGCGCTTCTATGAAAGCGCCATTTTCTTGTGCGGCTGCGGACTGCAATTCGCAGCAGGGGTGCCCAGAAAGCTTGGGCACCCTGCACTGCGGATTCCAATCCCCAGCTGCCTAGTTGTACCTGGCTAGACTCAAAAATTGGGCGATGTCATTTTTTTTAATTATTTCATGAAAGTCATGAAATAATTAAAAAAGGGCTTCCCTATATTTTTGGTTCACAGCCGGGTATAAATAGGCACCTGGGGGTTGGGGGCAGCCCATACCTGCCTGCTATACCTGGCTAGCATGCAAAAATATGGCGAAGCCCACTTCATTTTTTTTTGGTGCAAAAAACTCCTGCATGCAGTCCTGGATGGAGGATGCTGAGCCTTCTAGTTCTGCAGCTGCTGTTTGCTCTCCTGCATGCACTAGTGGATGGAGCATGCTGAGCCTTGTAGTTCTGCTTCCCCTGCCTCTCGCTCCAGCATACAGTCCTGGATGGAGCATACTGAGCCTTGTAGTTCTGCAGCTGCTATCTGCTCTACTGCATACACTAGTGGATGGAGTATGCTGAGCCTTGTAGTTATGCAGCTTCTGTCTGCTCTCCTGCATACACTAGTGGATGGAGTATGCTGAGCCTTGTAGTTCTGCTCCCCCTGCCTCTCCCTCCAGCATACAGTCCTGGATGGAGCATGCTGAGCCTTGTAGTTCTGCAGCTGCAGAACATATTAAAGAAGGAAATTACATCAGACCTTTTTTTTTTTCAACACTCTTTAATGGCATTGTTCACTGATAAAAAAACCGCATACAAACGCAGTGAACAAAAACGCACCAAAACGCATGCGTTTTTTGATGTTTTTTTTTACGTGGGTGCGTTTTTGTGCGTTTATTGCCGCAGAAAAACACAAAAACGCAGCATAAAAAAATTGCAGGGTGCGCACAAAGCCTTAAAGGGAGTCTGTCATCCCCCAAATAATAAGGAAACCACTTATACAGGTATGTCAGTGACTATTCCCTATAAACCAAACCTGCAGCAAGCATACAAAAAAATATTTTTTTTTTAACGCCACCTACACCACTAAAAGCTTTACTATGAGTATCATTTTATAAGAGATAAATCACCTACACCTGTATATAAGTGGTTTGTTAGCCTTTCAGGGTTAAAAGGCTCCTTTTATTAAAAAAAATGTCTTTTGTAGTCAATCTGAATGGAATTTTTAATCTAAAATTGAAAAGATATCCAAATTTAGAATGATAAATTAAAGAATTATAATAATTTTATATAGTAATATCATGTCACCATGATTTGCCTTCACTTTATGATACTTGTGATCTGATCTCTAGGACCCCCATGATCGTGAGAGTGAAGGGAACTGTTGTAATATTTTAGATCTGCAGTATCTTAAAGGGGAAGCCTGGAGAAGACAAGTATTGATGACCTGCTGGTCGGTGGATGTCTGACCACTGGGACCCGCACTGGTGGGAAACTTTCATCCTGTTATGGAGTGCAACTGATGCTACATTCATTCTCAATGGGGTTGCTGAGCGAGGAACTTGACTATTTTTGGAAGCACTATAGAAAATGAGTGGATGGTTGGGTGTCTGACTTGCCGTTCCATTTTGTAGTGGGGTAAAAGTTTACTTTTGGGTATAGGGGATAAGGTTTTTCCTTGTGAAGACTGACATACCAGGTCTAGCATTTCAGTATGAGTAGACTTAAACACCTTATAATGTTCCTCCGGGAAATTAGATTTGCAAATTGCTTCTTCAGCGAGAAAGAGGACTTGACCTCTAGTGCCACCTATTGGAAGTAGCAATCTTAAAAGTCAATATTGACCCTTTAACGAGTCTTGCCACATCGGTTGAGTATAAAAATTCCATGTTTTTCTGAAAGGTGAGGGTCTCATCGGTGGGCACCCACTGATCAGGCAAGAATGATCTACTCTGAGGATAGATGATAACTCGTTTTTACCAGACAAACTGATAAAAGAGGTTGTCTCCTACTTTTACATTGATGGGCTATCCTTAGGAAAGGTCATCATCAATGTCTGATCGGCAGGGGTCCGACACCCCGACAATCAGCGGTTCACGGTCCCGATGGCAGCAAGTAGCTGGAAATGCTCAGTTCTGAAGCTGCTTCTTCTTCTGATAGTGGCCACGGCCAGGTACTGCACATCAAATCAATTCAGATCAATAGGAGGAGGATGTGCAGTACCTGGCCATGACCTCTATCAAAAGATGGAGCCTGCTGCCGCCACCTGGACCAAGAGCAGCTGATAGCGGGGTGTCGGACCCCGGCCAATCAGACATTGATGACCTATCATAAGGAGAGGCCATCAAAATAAAAGTAGTGGACAGCCCCTTTAAATGTTTTTATCCTTTGGAGCTGCACCCTTGCCACCAACTGAGAAGAGAACCACTGCAGGACCCTATACAAGTTAATGGGACCATTTTTCTGTCCCCTACATTGCCAGGTTGGCATTGAATCGCAAGAGAATCTGCAGTAGAAATCCGAAGCGAGTAAAAGACGGCAGCGTGTTCATTTTAGATCTCTATACAAATGTTTGATAACAGAGCTGTATCATTCAGGGGATTCCAGGGATCAGCTTCGTGCCAACATTTCCTTTGTTCTTGGGTCTAACGGCCCGAAGGCCTGGTTCAGTCTCTTTTCTTATCTGCATTAAAGCTGTGCACTCCAGAATGATTTCCCTAGGCGGTATTTTCTGTTTACGCAGTACAGTATGCACTTTTTTTCCAGGAAATATTGACATATTGATGTATTGTCCTTTATCTACCGTGTGCATGAAGGCATTCTGCTGTAGGCAAGAATAGGGTTCGGATAATATTCTTTACTGGAACCGCTAAATGGTAGGCAATTTATCACAGAATATACAGAAATGCCAGCAAGTGTAAATGCTATTTTACATGAAACAGTGCTGTCCTCATGGATAGCTACAAAAAGGGCAAATATCATCAGGTCCATGGAGGGGCGGCAGGAAGTTGTGGGCGTAGATTAATATTACCAATATTCTGGTAATAGGACTGTTATGAAGAATGATAACACATTCAACTCAGAGGTAGAAATGACTAACACCCAGCCCTAGTCACACACTAGATTTATATAATCTCTTATGTATTCAGCAAGCATCCACCTCTCATGATCAAGTGCAGTTACACAGACCATAGTGTATGGCATATATTTATTGTACAGTATGTCAACCCTTGGTCTAGATGGAGCACCAACAAAGCAGAAAAAAAGAGTCCCTATCTTGCAGCATCAGTAGCACCATATTGGTAAGGACACAATGACTAACAGTTATTAATGGTGGCGCACCTGTAGCACCCAGGGATATGGGGTACTCGGTTCCGGGCAGTGTCTCTATTGGAAATGTCACAATGGTGGCTGTTACCTGGTTTCGTGCCCTGGGCCTTTTTGTAATGGGGGATATTTACAGGGATTTTGTGAATAAAGTTATTCATGACGCCACTTGCGGTGTTGCGGCTAAGTGTAGGGAGCCGCCGCTGCAGAGTGTCTCTCCTGGGGCTGATGGTATGAGCAGCTAGTATGGTAGTCCCTCCGCAAGTAGGGTATTGCCCCAGCGGGTGTATGGTGCAGTGGACGTCGGAAGAAAGAGTCCAGACAGGTATTCAGTGCAAGTGGTTTGCTCACTTTTCGGACATTAACTGGTTGCCCGAGGCCGGCTGGTTTCGCCTCCAGGTACCCTTCAGCCCAGTGCCAGTCTGGTTCTCTGGTACCTTCTTCCCCTGCACTAGTTTCTGGTAAGTGGGTCCCCTAGAACACTGGGGGCCCCGGTCTGTGGTTTGTCCACTTCTGTCCGTCTGACGGTAGCGTGAACCCTGTGGGGTTGGAGTCTCTGACCCTGTCCCTGGTTCTCCCGTTGCTACTGAGTCTTCGGATTCTTTAGGGTCAGCAAGTTCCTTGATGGTCGCCTTTGCTGTGCAGGTCTAACAGGTCGGCTTGAAGCTCTTTAGCTCTTTCCTGTCCTAGGGTCCTGTACCCCGTCGTTGTGTAGTTTCGGGAGTGCTCCACCGTACTCCACCGGCAACCACTTCTCCTGGGTACCAGGTCACCGTCAACCCGAGTCAGGACGTTGCTCAGTCACACCATTCACCTTCACTGTCTCACACTTTCACTGACTACTCTCCACAGTCTGCCCCTCCTGGTCAACTAGTGGACTGGATTGGCTCCACCTCTAGGCGGCCATCTATTGGTCCCACCCTAGCCTGGTACCATTGTATGGGGGATTGTTGGGGAAAACTGGGATTACCTGGGTTTTTGGTGTTACCGGCACTGGGGTTCTGGGTCCCTAAGGGGGTAGGCCCCGCATCCTGGTGAGGATGCAGAACCTTGTAGCACCCTGAGGGCTTCAGGGGCGCTACACACCACCTAGTAATGCGCTGGTTTATAGAGTCCAGCGTCTATGAGGAATATGATGCCGGTTATTGAGCCGCACTAAGCTTGTGAAAAGAATGGTCTCAGAAGACCAATGTAAATGAAATACACAGATTAAGGTCTTGAATAATGTGTCCTACATAAGTGATGTAGGTGTTGGAGAAAGTAACAAGAGCTCTCTATTTCTGCCGTTCATACTGAAAACTTCACCATGGCTCAAAATGTTAGATCATCTAATAATGAGTTAAAATAGGGGTGGACATATCATTGGTGCAACATATGCAGCCACACAGGGGCCCAAGAGGTAAGGGGGCCAATAGCCACCTCTAAAACAGCCTGAATTGTGCATTATGATGAGCTATTGGACTGCTCAGGGCCCAAATACTGTTGTTGCACAGGGCCCTTTTCTGTCTGTGTCCACCAGAGAGATAAAATATGTAAAATCCTCATATAAAGACGTACTGAAAACCCATATCCTCTTCTCCCCCAGAATTTATTTCACATAAGGTCTAAAATAGGTTCTGCCCAATGCCTCAATCACACTATTGATACCTATATCTATTCCATAACGGTGCCATGAAGAAGGTCAGCCATTTCTCAGATATCCACTGCCTCCTAGTATAGCACCACCTGGTATTTAAAGTGAAATGAAATATTCACATCCACCTGGACTTTGATGGACAAACATATTTGACCTCTCTCCACCAATTCTGTTCTGCATTGTGATTCACTGTTCCCTGCGCGTAGCCAATAGTAATAACTCTCTGCAATGCTTGTCCGGGAAGAGACAAAGACCCTGCAGTGTCATAGGGGCATAGCTGAGAGGACTCAGTCTCCTGGTGTAATTTTGTCAGCTGTCAGAGGGAGAAGAAGACTGATTCTATTTACAGCCAGTCCTAGCAGTCCAGATTAGCAGCAGCAATAAATAGATGCAAAAGTCATCACCTCCGAATAGGTCTTCATTATCAAATCAGTGCGGGTTCTGCAAAACTCAGCCTTACTGATCAGTCGTTGTTAGCCCTGGTAGCTTTCAGATGTAAACATTGAACATGTGGCGCCCCTGAGGCTTCCGTCGCCACAGGTCATTGCACCCCATCCAGCGGTGTGATGCCCATTCTGGGTGAGAAAAGGAGTGAACACCGGTCCCCTGGTAAATCTACACTACACCCATTGCTAGGAACACATTGGGACCAGGGATAGTGGCAGTTACCCTCCCATGCTGCATGCTGGGAGGGGCCGTAAGACCCATCCCTGCTCCTATAGGGTAGATCAGAGCAACTGGGAAGGTGGGAGGAGCCACAAGAGGGCAGACAAAGAAAGGAAGGTCAAGTTTAGTCAGTTGAAGATAGAGAGAGTGTAGGGAAGGAGGAGGAGGCCTGCAGGAGGCAGGCAAGGAGGAGAAGTGAAAGGAAAGAGAGCTCCAAGTCAGTCAGGAGCTGAAACGAAGAAAGAGTCGCTTCCTGGTGAAGATCCTGGGACTCTGAGGGTCCAGGTGCCACCAAGCAGAGAACAGAAGGGGTCCTAGGGCCACGGGTAGCTGTAGAGCTGCGGTGGCCTGTTCCACAGGAACATCGGTGGAGGGATCAAGCTGCAACAGGGGACGGTCCCTAGAAACCGGAGGAGTGCAAAATCATCTCCAAACAGTAAAAACCGAGGCCCAGGGAATGTTGTAAACTCCCCGGGCCACAGCCCACAGCAGCACCTCTAGAAAAGGGGTAATCAGCCGACAGGTGACCCCCCAGCCTGGAGGCTGTTGTGGAGGCCAAGCCAGGTTTACCCTACAAAAAGGCAAGGCTTAGGAAGACAGCGTAAGACAGAGACACTTAAGAGAAGGGCACCGGGTTTTGCTCCAAGAATCACCCAGAAACGGCGGAGGTCCCTGACAGTGGTCCCAGCAGTCCAAGGGTTCCTGCCGGCTTTGACAAGAATTGTGAGTAAAGAACTTGAACTGCACCCTTGGAGTGGTCTCTGTTATTTTAGCTGCTTAGACTTCCACTACATCATAGACTTTCACGAGCACTAACAGTGTCCCCGGGGCTCCGCTCCACCTGTGGGGAGCAGTACCACCATTGCTGCTATATCATCACCCCGGAGGCCTCACACAGCAGCGGCGGCTTAATAGCCGCAGACCACAGGTGGCGTCACGAACACAAACTTTATTCATCAAGCCACATATTCTACTGACACCCACCAGGGCCACGGAGCCGGGCCCAGCCACCACTGACTACCACCGGACTAGTCCGGCCCGCCACCGGGTGTCCCATAGCCCTGGGGTGGGCGAGTCAACTTTTGGCGTCACAAACAGGATTTCGTGCCCGGTTACACCGGGTACTGTGCACCTGAAGAATCGTGAAATAGCCTGTGTTTTACTGTGAGAAACTGCCGCCATTGAAGACACTGAGCGCGAGAAGAAGGGGGGCGTGCCTGCAGAAGGGGCGCTAAGAGAAGCCCCGCCCCCTTGTCCAAGAAAAGAGCGCGAAGCAGTGCCCGCCATGGAAGGCGGAAGAAGATATGGCGACTAGAAAAGCTGTCCGGCTGGCAGCAAGAATCTAGATGCCAGATCAGACAAGAGCCAAAATGTACCTCATTGCAAGCGGAGCGGTGCCGGCCGTGATAGGCTGGGCGCCAGTCTGGCGCCAGATGCTAGTGCAGCCTCCGGCCCCGCCTCCGAGAAGGGAAAGGGTGCAGCCGAGTGGCGTGGTCGAGCACCCGAGCAGTGATCCAGCAAGCGTTCCCCAGGTCGGCAGCATGGCAGAGAGGCTGCAGAAGTGCGCACCAGGGACCGGGAAGATGGATCCGGAGATGGACCTGCTCAGGGAGGAGATGAAGATCTTGGCCCGGAGGCTGTACAGCATGCAGATGGAGGTGGACCGGCGGAGAGAAAATTCGATGGTGCCGGAGAGCGTGGGCCACAGGATGGAGGCCGCCGAGCAGCGACCGGGTGAGCTATTTGAAACCCTGACCCGTCCGGACCCGCTGCCCCACCAAGCGCCACCGCCCAGTCCCTCCACCGTCCCGCAAGCCTTCCCCGCCAGCCCCGCTGATGCCCGGTGGGGCACCGGAGGCCTGCCTGAAACCCCCGAAGACGGCGCCTGGGGAGGGGTGGACCCCGAGCAGCTAGTGGGCCCCCTACCGAGTCCCCCTGTGAGCCTCCTGGGAACAACATCCCCGGGAGTGAACTGGGACGCAGCGCCCATTGAGAGTGGGAGACTGCAGCAGCCACTGTGGCCCAAGGAGACTCCCCTGGCAAATGAGCTGACCTGCCAGAGATTGGTGAAGGAGTACCAGCGGGAGCGGGAGGCCCGGGAGGAGAAGCGGAGGGCCGAGGAGGCGTCCAACCTGGTCTCCAAGGAGCAAATCCGAAAGGCCCTCAAGGGGTCACAGAGCCCAGTGAGACGGGGCCTAGTGATAGACTTTCGGCAGAAAGGAGGCTGGGGCTTCATCAGAGAGCCCGGACTGGGCAAAGATGTTTTTGTGGCCCGCCGGAATATCGAGGAGCATTTGCCCAAAGGCCACCCTGAGAGAGATGCCAAGCCTGGTGACACCGTGGAGTACACCCGGCTGATGGGGAGCCTTGGCTGGTACGCTCTGCATGTACACATCCTGCGGGAAGAGGCGGCCCCAGAAGAACCGGAGTGGCGCCGCACTATGCCAGCGTGCAGCGTCTCCCCTGTCAGCAGCAGCCGCAGCACTCCCTCAAAGCAGGCCCAAGCCGCAGAACTGTGCAGCGGGCCTGCAACAGCCACGCAGGAGACACAGACCCGGATCTCTATGGCTTGTTTGATGCAAGGTGCACGGCCAAAGCAAGACCCCAAAGATCACAGCAACAGCCCCCTGCAAACCAGCAGCCCTTTGCAGGAACGCCGAGCTGAGCATGCAAGAAGCCCCATTCCTGCCCAGGCTGCAGCGCCTCGCAGTAGGTCAGTGACCAGCGCCCAGGGGACCCAGACTATGATTTTCTTGGCATACCTGTTGCCCGGAGCAATGCCGGAGTGGGACCCCCGCATCTATCCTCGTGAGTGAAGAATGAAGAAATGATGCTGAACTGTAAATAGCCCCTGTCTGCCCCTCATTCTTTGTGAAGATGTCCCTTATGTGCTGCCCTAATGTTCTTTTTGAAGATGACACCCTGCCCTGCCTTACTGCCCCTTGTGCTTTTTGAAGAAGTCACCCCCCCATGTGTATGTGTACCGGGCCACGGAACTGGAATGTGGTCCCCGGTGAAAGTAAATGTATGTGTCCTGTGTTACCAGGCCACTGGACTTAGTGGCTGGTATGTTGTTTTTGTAGCTTGAGAAAGCTGAACGAACTGTCGGGCTACTGGACTTGTTGTAGCCAAAAATGTAATTAGTTGCACCAGTTATGCCCCCTACCAGAATTATGTGGGATGTGCCCAAACTGTGCAATAGACTGAAAGTGCACACTTAGAAGTTTCTTCATAAGAAAGTTTGCAACGTTAAAGTACTTGTGCCTCCCATAAAGGGAAGAAATGTTTAATTGTTTTATTGTTATGCATAACAAAAATGTTTTTGCAGTTCTTCCACATGTTTTTGTTGTCTTTTCAGCCCGAGGACGTGCTGGGATTCGCTGTGGGGGAGTGTGGCGCCCCTGAAGCTTCCGTCGCCACAAGTCATTGCACCCCATCCAGCGGTGTGATGCCCATTCTGGGTGAGGAAAGGAGTGAACACCGGTCCCCTGGTAAATCTACACTACACCCTTTGCTAGGAACACACTGGGACCAGGGATAGTGGCAGTTACCCTCCCATGCTGCATGCTGGGAGGGGCCGTAAGACCCATCCCTGCTCCTATAGGGTAGATCAGAGCAACTGGGGAGGTGGGAGGAGCCACAAGAGTGCAGACAAAGAAAGGAAGGTCAAGTTTAGTCAGTTGAAGATAGAGAGAGTGTAGGGAAGGAGGAGGAGGCCTGCAGGAGGCAGGCAAGGAGGAGAAGTGAAAGGAAAGAGAGCTCCAAGTCAGTCAGGAGCTGAAACGAAGAAAGAGACGCTTCCTGGTGAAGATCCTGGGACTCAGAGGGTCCAGGTGCCACCAAGCAGAGAACAGAAGGGGTCCCAGGGCCACGGGTAGCTGTAGAGCTGCGGTGGCCTGTTCCACAGGAACATCGGTGGAGGGATCAAGCTGCAACAGGGGACGGTCCCTAGAAACCGGAGGAGTGCAAAATCATCTCCAAACAGTAAAAACCGAGGCCCAGGGAATGTTGTAAACTCCCTGGGCCACAGCCCACAGCAGCACCTCTAGAAAAGGGGTAATCAGCCGACAGGACAGGTGACCCCCCAGCCTGGAGGCTGTTGTGGAGGCCAAGCCAGGTTTACCCTACAAAAAGGCAAGGCTTAGGAAGACAGCGTAAGACAGAGACACTTAAGAGAAGGGCACCGGGTTTTGCTCCAAGAATCACCCAGAAACGGCGGAGGTCCCTGACAGTGGTCCCAGCAGTCCAAGGGTTCCTGCCGGCTTTGACAAGAATTGTGAGTAAAGAACTTGAACTGCACCCTTGGAGTGGTCTCTGTTATTTTAGCTGCTTAGACTTCCACTACATCATAGACTTTCACGAGCACTAACAGTGTCCCCGGGGCTCCACTCCACCTGTGGGGAGCAGTACCACCATCGCTGCTATATTATCACCCCGGAGGCCTCACACAGCAGCGGCGGCTTAATAGCCGCAGACCACAGGTGGCGTCACGAACACAAACTTTATTCATCAAGCCACATATTCTACTGACACCCACCAGGGCCACGGAGCCGGGCCCAGCCACCACTGACTACCACCGGACTAGTCCGGCCCGCCACCGGGTGTCCCATAGCCCTGGGGTGGGCGAGTCAAACACAGTTGGACAGAATTGCTCCAGTCTCTGGGTAATGGCCACTCCAGGTACTGTACATCAGCTCTTGTGGCTGTTCAGCCTCTGTCAACATATGATGTATCTGCTGCTCAGGTCAATGACAACTTTCAGGTGTTGGACCCCTCCTAATATCTTAATTGTTAGGAAAGATCATCAATATCACAACCCCTTTAAGAAAAGATACACAAGCTATTGCTGATGAGACATTTTCATAAGCATGTCTCCAGCCTCAAATCTATTATTATACAGGATTTCTTCAATTACTATTCAGAAGTGGTCCTCTGTGTCTTCTTATATCTGTACGTGAGTGTCAATGTGAACATAAAATCAAAATCTAACTATATCCCAACTCATCAAATTACCCAATTCTGATGGGATCTGTTTTATTAATTTACATTTTTTAAAGGGAATCTGTCACCAGGTTTTTACTGCCTCATTAGACAGCAGCTTAATGTAGGGACGGAAACCCTGATTCCAGCGAGGTATCACTTACTGGGCTACTTGCGGAGTTATACTTAGCTCATGCTTGACTACTTGGCAGCAGGTTTACCAGTCCTCTAATGATAATATCCTGCTGATAAAACAGTGATTTTATCAAAACTACACTAAGCAGCCCAGTAAGTGAAACACTGCAGGAATCAGAGTCTTTGCCCCAGATTAGGTGGCAAAAGCGTGATGACAGATTCCCTTTAACTATCAGACTTGAAGGGCTTTATTGGATGTGTCCGAATGAAGCTTTTTCATTGTTTCTATAGCTAATGTTTCGCTCTCAATTTTCTATCATCCTTTTATATCATTGCTTTTATCAGCAAACTGTCTTGGGAATCTCTAAAAGCTACAGCGTATTTGTGAACGGCTATTTACTGTAGTAGGGTTATATAATGCAGTCCGTAGCGCAAGGTCACCACAATACAGAGTTGCCAACTTGACTTATATTTTTTGGGCAAAGTATCAAAAAAATCACAGACCGACAATATGATTTACTCATACATTGGAAAATCATAATAATTATCATCATTATAAGTGATGCATGTCCTCAGTATGGTCCATAATTATGATATGAAGATAGTAGCTGCATTTACTGTAAACTGAAAAATGTTGATACTTACCGTCATAATAATCTGTATGAGTTTCCTCTGCTTCAAAAAAATCACAAGACGCTTTACATTTTTTTTACTAACAGGACAAAAAAGTTCCTTATATCTACAGATTGTGCAGGAAGTTCAGGATTGTTGTCAACCCTGCTACAATGGCAATGAGAAATAAATAGCATCATAGTATGGAATTTGGTTCACATTTTCTATGTCAAGACGAAGTCATCGAATGTCAGTGTAGTCAATATATGGACTGTGATTTTTATCAAAACTTGTAAAATAAGTAACCAGTTTAGATAGGGGCTGCAGGCTTTCTTTAGGGGTTATCCAGCTGTAGAAAAAAACTCAGAAAGTGTGATAAAATAACAGATGGGACTTGTGTAGACAATCAGTGGTCACATGCTGGAGGAGGAATGAGCTGGTGGAGCCTTCTCTGCAAGTTGCTGTGTAGGCTGCCATCTTGGTGTTGACTGCAACAGTCTGTGGTGTACTAATTGTGCGGTGTGGAAGTTTCCCGGTTGTCTGCTTACTTCCTCGCTTTTATGTTATTTTCCCCTGTGCATGTATTGTTGCTCATTTGTGTTTGCTTGCCGTGTATACGAGTTTTCGTTTTTCCCCTGTCCGAGTTTAATTGTGGGATTTGAGACTATGGTCCCGGCTCACCCCCTGTGTAGAGGCGGAGAGAGGGGAGTTACACCAGGGTTTCGACAAAAGTTAGGGTCAAGCTGGCGACTCAGACCTCGCTACCATCAAGTGTACCTCTGAGCTAAGGGACTGTGCAAGGTCCCCAGTCTGATAGTCAGTCTACGTATTCCGGTCCAGTCATCCTGCCCCCGTGACATTCTTCTTGTTTTCTCCAACAAGAATAAGTCCTCTGCTTACCTGATATCTAATGGTACTATAGTAGCTATAAAAAATAAAGTCAAAATAGGTCTTACTTTGGAAATACCTATTCATAAAAAGTAAGTGGAAGCATGTAGAAAAATCTAGGGGATATCTGAGCAATGGAAAAAGGAAAATTCAGATAGAAGACTGTTATAATCTCTTCTCAGACATTTCACCATATGTAATTGTAAGTAGGACATCTGAGCCATCTTAGCATTGCTTACCAGACCAAATTGTGATCACAAGTCTTGTGAAGTGTCGTACCTGGTTGAAGAAGCGGCAGGCTAGGTTGTTTGGTGAATTTCTCAAAGTTCTAGATGAATTTGTGTCCTGGAATATATTCTAGTCCCATCTAGAACCGGGGGTTGGAACCACCTGATTGGGAGCCAACGCCAACCTGTAGATCAAACAGTAGAGTTTGTCTTCTCCCATGGGTTACAGATCAATGTCACCCATTCTGCACTCCATCCTCTGATATTTTATGGCAATTGTGTTACCATTTTTAAATCTCTTTAAGAACTACATAAAGTCCTTGAAATATGTGACTAGACTAGTGTTTCTGGCACTGTTTTTCATTGAATAAATAGACTTTTTTCCCCCAAGTCTGAATAAGTCTCCATGAATGATAATGCATATGAGATAGCAGTATAATCAAGATTGCGCAAGACATTATGGAACGGCTGATAGACGAGTTGCAGGAGTAATCTTCCCACCATCTAATTCTGAAGGCAGCTACAAGCTTGTGTGAGTTGCTAAGGCTCGAAAAATATCTACAGCTGCACAGCCCACATTAAAGTCTTAAAATAGTAAATTAATTCTTCAAATTCTCCATAGGCAGATCATGCTGAACATGTAAAGGAGTTTTAGAAGTGGCTCCTTAATCGCAAACATCATGAAATTTCAGAGAAATACAAAAAAGAAATGGTAAATAACCAGGTATATGCCTGTGAAAGATATTGCTTGAAGTATAACATTTGAAAAATATGGATTAAACAAAAATCAGTAATAATAAATCGATGTTTGCTGCAATGCCAATCTACTTGGCTGTAGCTTGCTTGGTATGTTAATGTGTTTCCCTTAGGCTAGGTTTACACTGCATTATTGAAACCGTTAAATGGTTACCAATCAACTATATGCAAATTGATTGGCAGTAACTGCTTAGAAGGCTGACCACATCATGTTCTCGGCAGCACATGTTCTGTTTACACTGGATGATGTGCTGCCGAGAATGATAGAGTTTGAGATCACTTCAAAATCAACTTACATGATGAACAAGTGTTCGTCTGCCAATTGTCAGCCAAGACAGACAGGGAAAGAGATACAGAGACTCTAAGACAGACAAAGAGACAAAGGGATAGAGACAGACAAACAAAAAGATAGAGACAGACAGACAAAGCAATAGAGACAGACAGACAAAGAGATAGAGACAGACAGACATAGAGATAGAGACAGACAGACATAGAGATAGAGACAGACAGACATAGAGATACAGACAGACAAAGAGATAGAGACAGACAGACAAAGATAGAGACAGACAGACAAAGAGATAGAGACAGACAGACATAGAAATAGACAAAGAGATAGAGTCAGAGAAACATAGAGATAGAGACAGACAGACAAAGAGATAGAGACAGACAGATATAGAGACAGACAGAAAGAGATAGAGACAGACAGATAAAGCGATAGAGACAGACAGACATAGAGATAGAGACAGACAGACAAAGAGATAGAGACAGACAGACAAAGGGAGAGACAGTTACTATCCCGGGCAACGCTGAGTAATACAGCTAGTCATAAAATAAGTGTTCCAAGGATTGCTCATTCCCAGTTGTTTCCCTTATTCTAGGCATAATGATTAATAAATAGTCATAGTACGGTTGACCCAGGAGCCAAGCCCTTGTGTTTAACATCACAGGTAAGATCCATATTACTTATTGATATCTTAAAGGCGTTATAAGAAATTTAGAAAAATGAAACTGGCACCTGAACATTTTATAAAATAAAAAAATCAAACACTATGTCCATGTTCAATGCTCTGGTGGTCCTTGATGGTTTAGTTCCTTCGATTGATGAAGCGACATATCATTTCTTCTAGTGGACATGTGGTTGTCATCATTGGAGGAGAAGAACCAACTACTACTGGGTTTTATACAGTTGTTTTTTTTTCCTTAAAGTTCTGGAAAATCCCTTTAACTAGTTTTTGCCATTTTTAATATTCCATGTTGCTCAGTAATGCATATCTTATTTTAAGGTGACTTTACAAATTATAAAAGATTGGGAGCCAGAGCTTAACACAATGTCCTGACATGCATTATATCCATTAGATATCTGGAGATATGGAGTAAGTTTTGCATTAGCTCACTTCTATAATACACAGAGCCTCCTTTATGCATTGGGAAGCCAGAGCAGGTCTCCACTGTGTGGACATCTCTGATGGCTTTCTTTGTGTGATGATTTGCTCTTATTTCCCATAAATGAACTCCATACCTTCTTGAGAATAAAGAATGAACCCGATTTCCTATGGATGTAGAGCATGTTTGTGCAGGTGATCCATGACAGGCAAAGCTCATGAGGAGACTGTTAATGAATGTGTGGCAATAATTCATAGCGTACTGTAGTAAGCCCCGTAGTAACATCAGAGCTCTAAATGAGTCTGGTTAATGAGGCGGAGGTATGGTACTGGGTATAGAGGGGAGGGGGAGGTTTAAATAGCTGTAATACAGCAGTGTAGAAATCTAACTATCGAGCGGGCTGCCATGCTGTTTAGCTCATTCTTCTAAAAACGTTTCGTGCCATACAGCCCTGAAATGAAAAGCCACATGTATTGAGCAGGTGGGGGGTTGCTATAATCTAAAACCAAAATACTGTAGTAAATAACATAGTTCAGTACTGTAATTGGGTTATGAATTCCGAATACGCATTCTCATCAGCAGGAGTATTAATCAGGCACAATTTAAAAGCCAACCACATGGACAATAATAACATTATAGGTTATGGATGATATGAAACGACCTTTATCTTTACCATACACACGCATGTTCTCTATACTTAGGAAACCTTGATAATAGGTATATGAGACCACCCTGTCCTATATATTCGTGCCAAGGGGAATTCCGGGGAGGGTACAGGGTGTTAGGCGGGCTTTACACACTGCAACATCGCTAGCAATTGCTAGTGATGTCGAGAGCGATAGCACCCGCCCCCGTCGTACATGCGATATCTGGTGCTTACTGCCGTAGCGAACATAATCGCTACGGCAGCTTCACACGCACATACCTGGTCGGCGACGTCGCTGTGACCGCCGAACAATCCCTCCTTCAAGGGGAAGGTGCGTTCGGCGTCACAGCGACGTCACTAAGCGGCCGGCCAATAGAAGCGGAGGGGCGGAGATGAGCGGGACATAACATCCCGCCAACCTTCTTCCTTCCGCATTGATGGTGGACACAGGTAAGGAGATGTTTGTCGCTCCTGCGGTGTCACACATTGCGATGTGTGATGCTGCAGGAACGACAAACAACATCGTATCTGCAGCAGTAACGACATTATGGAAATGAACGACGTGACACAGATCAGCGATTTTTTACGCTTTTGCGCTCGTTCATCGTTGCACCTAGGATTTACACGTTGCGATGTCGCTACCGGCACCATATGTGCGTCACTAACGACGTGACCGCGACGATATATCGGTAGCGATGTCACAACATGTAAAGCCCGCCTTACAATTCAAAGGTTGTGATTGTGTCCATAAAGTGCTTTATTACACCATATAGAGAATATAACAAATATCACGTGAGTGGATCAGCTGCTACATGCATTAGGAGACTTCGAAATACAAAATACGGTAGATCTTATCACCTTAGCAGTCCAAACTCTGAACATCTACTAAGGGTATGTTTTGGCAGGAACAAACCTCCTGAGCCGTCTATATACGCATGTAGGCCATAGGAAGCTGCATAAAATTATACCTTGGTATCAATAATCCGATATATTATTAAAGAAAAATCCACATTTTTCTAAATATTTAAATGAGCTGTTAAGATCTTTGGGCCGCACATAGATGTCAATGAGAATCTGAATCCAGAGCTCATTTTAACAGTTCATTTACATAGATGAAAAGTGTGGATTATTCTGGAATAAGACATCAGATCGCAGATATTAAGGTATCATTTTATTCAACTTTTTCTTACCTACATGCCTGTATAAACAGTTTAGGAGGTTTGCTTCTATTGACAAATTCCCTTTAAAGAGTCCTTGTCATTTAATCCCAAACCAGAGTAAAGCATAGGCCCTGAGTCCTGATTTCCAGCAGTTTTCTTGCCGGTCTTTGAGTGGGTGTGCTGGAGTAAGATGCTCCTTATTCATTCAGCGAAGTGGTATGTTTCCGTGAGTGATGCCGTGTCACAAGCCTTTTTCTAGTCGGTGATTGGAGTATGATTTGTTAAGTAAGGAACATTGCAGCTTGACATGAATTTGAAAAACAGGGGTTGCCACTCTCCCATCCTCCATTTTCACCCACTTTGTCAGAACTGGGTGAAATTGTAGTGGCATCTCCAAAAATCACAACATTTTAGTGCAGCCTTGTATTGTGCCAAAGTTTTGTGACTATTCAAAGCTTTTTACACCAGTATTCTGGCTTTATGAGCTCTTATGAATGATTCCAAATGTCTTTCTAATCTCATCCCACTCAACATGTTAATATCCATTTTTGTTTATGTCTCAGTCTAATATGTCCAGGAATTATCCCAATTCTTATGCTCTGCCACTTGGCATACTCTGTTTTTGACTTTGCATTTCCCCTTTGTTAACATTCTGCCAGCACTATTGGCGCTGGGGCTTCCTTTCCTTCACTTCCCAGCATTCATGCCTTTCTTGTTTCAAAATGAAAAGCCTGTATCTCCGTTATGCCTTTATGTAGCTTGACTGAAAGGAGAGAAGGACAAGAGTGGAAAAGACCCCTTTTACAGTGGTTAGTACCAAAAGTGGTCTAAGAGAGAACGGCTTGAGGCTTTCAAAGCATGCTCGGAGCTGCAGCCCCACAACTTCTGGAGAACTGCAGGCTGCTGCCCCTATACTGGAGTCATTTTCTCTGCTAACCCCTGATTCACCGATCCATCGTCTCTGGTTCTTCTTCCTTCAGGTCTTTTTATAATAAGTTTTTTTTAATGAGCTGGGTCCTCTCATGTCTGTTCATATCGGCATCAAGAAAAAGGTTTGATGTGATTTTTTTTCTTATCTCTAATTTGAAGATATTTTTCTTCTGCATCTTATTCTTGACATGACCCTTTGCTGTAAATTATAAATAATGAGTAATTGATGAATGAATTCTAAGCTTCGTACATGTAACAGGCGGTCTGTTTACATCCATACAATGACTATAGTAATGTGTTTGTTTATGACGGTTCTTGTTGGATGCTCTGTAGAACGTGCCGGTCTTCTGTGAATCGAGGAGGGGGATGGAGGGGTTTAGCATTGCCGGTTGGACCTGGTAGGATTATTTAGAGCCTTTTCTGACAAATGTCTCCATGTCAAAAGAATGAACTTTAATTTGCTTTAAAGAGTGCAGTTGTAAGCCCTTATCTAGGGCATATCTCCGACACTCTTCATCTCTGATGTGTGTGCAGCTCATTGTATATTTATGCCGGTGTCAGATGTCTTGGAAGAATCAAGAAACCGAGCCTGCTTGTTACAAGTTTCTACAGCACGGATTTTCACATAAGAGTGTTGCTGAAGGTAGTGACACCGACGTGGAGATTTAGTGGAATCCAATTATACCGAGTGAAGTGAACGATAATGAATCATTATATTACTACCTCTGTGGGGGCATTAGTTGCCCTAAAACCCTTTCGTAAAGTACCTCAAAATCTAACAAGCCAAAGTTACGTGTTGATTTATTTCGATATTTATAAGGGTCATAACTCCATATTACTGTGCAAAGCTCCAAATCCAATGCTTTTCTTCTGAAGCTACAGTTAAAGGGCTCTTCTTGACCAGACAAACCCTCCTTTCAGAATGGAGATCATGCTCTGGCTGAGCAAAACTGTAACCGGTCGGCATTATCGGGGGACGCTGCAGGTGTTTCATGGAACCAGTTCACATTATTGGATGACCATGTCATACATTTATCCAGGGCTTATGTTGAGGCTTCCTGTAGCTTATATCTGATTTAGGCCCCTTTTACACATCAGTTTCTTGCCATCAGTCACAATCCATCCAATTTTGAAGAAAACGTTTTTTTCTTATCGACTTTTATTAGTGACAGATGGCCTCACATTTCGTCTGTCGTACGACGGATCCGTCAAAAAATACCGATGGAGGCGAAGTCCACAGTAAAGTTTTTTGTGTACGGCGAAAAAACGGACAGCGACGGGTCCGTCGTTGTCTGTCGTTTTATAGAATGGAAGCCTATGGGCGCAGGATCCGTCGTCATCCGTCAAATGACAGATCCGGCGACGGATTCCATTTTTTTTAACTGAGCATGCTCAGCTGGATTGTAAAAACACTGTTTGGTTAAAAATGTCTCTCTCTCTCTCTCTTTCGTCCACGGTATATGTAGGTTTTCAATAGCAAATAAGATTTGGCCTGAAAAAACTGGTACGACGGATCCGTTTTGTAGACGGGTCCGTCACATCAGTTTTGCCACAATCTGCGACGGATCCGTCGAGAAAACGGATTGTGACAGATGGCAAAAAACTAATGTGTGAAAGGGGCCTTAGCTTATTACCGAGGGATCCTAAGCAAACGATCCCCTCTATTCCTACAGTGATTTTTTAAACATCATAAATTAGTAAAATTGCAAAGTGCTTGGAAAAACATGCAACTTTTCAATTTACTTCTAATTACATATATTTTCCGTTCTCGAGAAGAGATTTTTAAGTTTGTTTAGTTGTTTAGCGCTTGTTGTCTATGTTACCGACCAACTCTATCTATCAGCAGTGGCCGATCTACTGAAGGAGCACAATGCTTACAAGATCTTTCCACATCAGTTGTGTGTGTGAATATATTTCTATATCTATCTATCTATCTATCTATATATCTATCTATCTATCTATCTATCCACACACTTAACTTATCTTTAATAAAAATTGATAAGGGGGCCTATATCAGAGAAATCCAGCAAGGCATCAACATAACAGTAGAGAGAGAAATACTGAGTTGATAGTATAAATGATATGCACAGTTCAATGTGAACCATCAATATCCCAAATATTTGATACCATAAGGTTGGTATATAGTAGTAATGAAGGTTGTTATATATTTTCCCTTCCAGGTTAGTCTGTGTCTTTATGGCGCCCACATTTGGTCCTGAGTCTTCACCTTTGACTTTGATTTTATTGTTTTTTGTACATTGTCTTATTGTGATATTTAATAAAACCCTTCACAATTTGTCTTATCTGATGTAATTGTTACTCCAGATTTGTGTAGGAATTATATTATGTTTTGAAGTTTTCCCGACAGTGTCTATTCCTGCCTTTGGCCTTGTAGACTTATTTAGTTGTATTTATGACTTTCTCAGGTCAGATGATATTGATAGTAATTAAATAATTTCTATGTTCTCAAGAATGAAAGGATTTTAAATCATGGTTTACTGCTCGTTGGCTAGGTTACCGACCAATTCTGCAATCTATCAGTAATGGCCGATCTCATACGGAAAGAGCACAGCCAGGCTCGGACTGGCCCACAAGGGAACACGGGAATCCTCCAGTGGGCCCCCGTGCTGGAGTAAGCCACCTACCCCAGCAACATGAGCAGTATTTGGCCCCATTGCATTATTCACTTTGTACAGAACAAATCAGCATCTCATCATTGACTCAACAAACTACCCAATGCATTATTACATAGAAATACAGATAAGTGTGTGAATGAGGCTGAACAGTGGACCCCCACTGTTACTGATGGGCCCTTGGCAGCTCAGTCCGGCACTGAGCAGAGCACTTGCAAGGTCTTTCGAATAAAGCTGGTAAGTGCTGGTACCAGCTTCAGTGCTTTCGCTCTCCTCCAACGCTGCAGGAATGGGTTGAGCGCCAATCGGACCAGGAGTGTTCCGATACTGCTAGTCCGGCCTATGGATCATCAGGAGTGTACTTCCCCCCCACCACGCAGGAAGAAAGTAGGGAATAGGTGCACTCTTAGGACGCATGGCGAGAAAACAGTGCGAGTGGAATACGATAAAAAAATCGCATTCCACTCAGACCAATATTATTCTATGGGGTAGCACCCAAGAGCGATTATTTTCTCAGCCCTAATTGGACCAAAAAACAGTCGCAACATGCTGCGAGTAAAATGCGACTCTGTTCCACTCGCACCCATGCAAGTCTATGGGGCGAGAAAAACATTGCACCGCTCTCGCGTTACACCGGTGTACCGCGCGTGCAGTGCGACAATTGCATCAGCCGGCAACAGAGGAGAGAGGGAGATAAATCCCTCCCCTCCCCTTCGCAACGCCAGCCCCCCCTATGCAGCTGTGGTCTGATCGCACGATCGGACCACAGTCGCATGACCCTCACATGACACTCGGCTGTGAGCGTGAGCTGAGTGTCATGCGAGGACTCGCATATAACCCCGTGTGGCCTCAGCCTTAAGGACTGAATGTAAGACAAGCCCTTTTATCCCTTAGATATGTTTTTTAAATGTTTTGTAGCAGTCATGCAATTCTAAATGTTGACCTTTCACACATCTTCACTTCTACAAGGAATGCCAGCAGCTCTGAAGATGTCTTGCCATCCAGTCTGACAATCTGTATTTTCAATGCAGCCTGAATTCACTGACCTGATTTTAAAGCCCTTATAAAAATGACCCATTTGCTTGAGCACCTTCTTGCTTTTTCTGTGATTTACTCTATTAGTGGGACTTTCACAGTCTGATGGCAGCATTCATTTTGTTTGTTTTGGTGTATTGAATAAAACTGTATATGCATGATTTATAATTCTGTTTTTATGCTCTTTTTTCATAGCATTAGAGCGGAAAATCTCAATGAGACAGAGCAGAGAAGAACTCATTAAAAGAGGAGTCTTAAAGGAGATCTATGATAAAGGTAAACTTTATTACCTGAATGTCTGAACACTGCGTAGAATAAGCTGCTGGACTTGCTGCATGAGTATATATTCCCTTTGTTTCTGAGATATTTATTAGGTTTCATGATTTTCAATTATTTAGTTGCTTAATTAAAGGTGTTGTACAATGAATGCACGTTACCAATTCACACGAATAGGTAGCTCCTTTTGAATGGATCAATAGTTCCACATGCACATCAGCACTCCATTTATTGTCTTTTGGCCTGCTGGAGACTGCAAAGCACAGCACTTGAATCTCTACAGCAGTCCAATAGACAATAAATGGAGTGCTGGTGTGCATTTGGAACTATCGCTCCATTCAATCAGAGAACTCTAGTATGTTCTCGCTATTGTGGCGCCCTGGGCAAGCCAGGACGTCACAAGCACTACACCAACACACCCCACACTCCCGGTCAGGCACACCAAAGTCAGACAAAATCCTTGTTGCCTCCCTCCAGGGGCTGATGCTCACACCAGGGGGTGGGCCAGGCGGTTGGTCCCACCCACCGAGGAGTGCACAGTCCTGGAGGCGGGAAAAGGAAGGAGTCGAGTTTTAGAGTTTGAAGTGGAAGGAGGGAAGTGGTAGAGGAGCAGACAGAAAGTGGTCCGGGTGTGTGGCCCGGACGGAACAGCAAGGTTGGCAGACGGTGGTGCCCGTCTGCAGGAGAGGCCGATTGGAGTGAGCCGTAAGGACCGTGGACGGGCGGTGGCCCGGCGGTACCGGACCGGTACGCAAAGAGAAGCCAGCACCATCCGGCAGGGGCTTACGGACCCCGACAAGGCTAGGAGTCGCCGTGCAATTTGTCAAATCTGTTAGCGAAGGGAACCTCCTGGGTTTCCCAGCAGCCAAGTCCCGACAGAAGGCAACAGTCCAACCGTTAGAGGGAAACACAGTCATCGCCAAGGCTAAAGTTCCCAGGGCCAGAGCCTGCGGGCAAAAGGGGCTCCTTCAGCAACCTTCAAGCTGGAGGAGCGGGTTACCGGTGGGAACCCATTGAAACCGTCTACACTACACAGGTGCAGGGAAAGGCAGTCACCATTAACCTGCCGGGAGGAGAAACACCGCAGCCGTCTGTGGGACCTGTCCATCCAGCCGTTTGTTTTACCGGAGACTCTGTGTTTATCATTGGCTGAGTGAGTACCAACGTGCCGTGCGGCACAGCGCTGCCCCCGCGACCCTGCACCTCACCAGGCCCCGTAACCCGCCTGCCATCCATCCCTACCCCATCACCGGGCCCCAGGACAACCAACCCCCTACCCACGGAGGGGAGAACTAACAACCAGGCTGCTCCCTGCCATCGCTCCCGGGATCCCCGTCCAGAGCAGCGGTGGTGTCACCAACCTCACCACAACTGTGGGTGGCGTCACGGACAATATCAAATCCCCACAATCAAACCCCCCCTTTTCACTCACGGGCGAGGAGCGCCGCTCGAGTCCCCGGGATCCGGCCCACCGCTCGAGCCACCACCGAGCAGCAGCAGCAGCCGGACCCGAGCAGTGGGAGAGCGCAGCGTCCCCTCCTCCACCCACGACACTATAGTTGGGGTTCGCAGCGATAAACAAGGTATTAACTATACTGTGGATAGGAGATAACTAGTGCTGAGCGAAAAGTTTGGTATTTGGGTGCTCTTCACGAGCATTTAATGCTTGGATGAGTGCGAGTATGATGGAAATCAATGGAGAACTCAAGCATTTTTCCTAAAATATGCTGGAGTTCCCCATTGACTTCCATCATCATACCGAACTATTTGTTTATCACTAGTGAAAACTTGTATTTATTATACAACCCATAAAATATTTACTTGTTCTTCTTATCCTCAAGTAGAGGGACAGTTTGATCCACAAAACTGATACGTAAAGATAGCCATATACATGAGATTCGTTTTTGGCTGAGCCCAACAACTACTTAATGTCTATGAGACTGCCCTGACTTTCTACCAACAGAACAATCAGAAATATGGATTTATTTTTACTCAGCCAACAACTCATATATGTCCAGATTTATTCCTAGAGCAGGGCTTTAGGAGGGCAATGCTTCACAAACAAGGGAATCCGTGTGTCGAGCCCTACTTTAGATATAACTCTATTAAAGAGTAACTTAACCCTACTGTACATGACAGTGTATATGACATCGTTGTTGCGTAAAGAGGACCTGTCACAATTAAATACCTCGTATAAATCCCTGAGTTCCTTCTATTCTGTCTCTCTTTTGTGTTTGTCCTGGATCACGCCATTGCAGAGATATTCACATTTTTTTTCTGTTAGAGCGCATTATGTGAAATTTTTGGTAGTAGTGCAACTGGCCTCTTCTTTAGAGTCTTTCCTGGGGGATCTTTCAAGCCTCCCTTCCAGACGTTGCCAATCACATCTCTGCAGATTATCTAACATCTCGGATGCTGCCGAGCTGTGATTGGAAACTTCAGGGAGGGTTGAAAGCCACTCTCCTAGGGAAGACTCTAAGAAAATTCTCAGTTGCACTACAAGTAGAAATTTCACATAGTACACCCCCAAAGCAACAAATGAGAATATCTCTGCAATGAAGTAACGCAAAACAAAGGTCATTTTATTTTGCTCTAAGCCATTATATAGTTTAAGGGGGCACGTAGAGGACATTATTACTGTGTTAGGGGGCTCAATACCTGCCTTTCCGCATATTCATCCTATGCTACCGTGAATAGTATAGAGCATTGTTACTAGGACGTCAGGTTTTCTCCAGGTGTATTTATTTTGCCACTTATGTTATCTATGTTTTGGTGTGCTTTTGAACCTTGAAACAACCTGTGATGTGTATAATGTCGGTAGGATATGGACTATTCTAAATTTCAGTAATGCACTGGGATTTCTTTCATCTGAGTTTAGGAGTCAGTGTGACATCTTAGTCTCAGGGATTTTTAATGCTACAGATAGAAGCTACTCTTGCTTCAGGTTTCTTCTCTCTTAGTTCATCTCTTTTTATCCTGCAGCACTCTGCTACCTCCGTAAGAGAACTGCCTAACTGGAAAGTAATCCTTCAATATTTAGCATTTATCAGTATTCATCTGGGCATGTTAGAAGTTTTAGAAGAGACGAGTTAGTGATTTTGGTAAACTGTATTTCTACGCTTTAAAAATGTTACAGTATATGTGAGGACGAGCATCATTGTATATCACTGATCAGTGATTCATGGATTGTAGCAAGAATAGTGTCCAAAGGTTTCCAGCTGAGGCATGCTAAAGTCACATCAAAGTGTGCATGCCGAGAAAAACGCAAAAGCGGAGCGAGAAAAGGGACAAGGAGGTGACAGGTCATGATAGTTCATCTAGAGCCATGCAAATTTCACAACTAGAAGTATGGCTCAAGGTAAGGCACACAGGTATCAGTCGCAGGATTCCCACATTTTCGGAAAGGTCATCATTGTCAGGATAATCTATTATCCATTTCCAAATGTTTTATTTACAAGTGAGAATATGCTATTGATGAAGTTTATGGAAATCTTTTAGATCTTAAAACGGCCAAAAGAACCAATATGGACTAGTATCTGTTACTGTGTCTACAAGAGCCTTTTTCAATGTTTTCCCTGTGCAGTCAATGACAATACATATATGCACAACGGAAGAATAAAGTCTAGAAATTAAGGAAGAAATCATTCACTGATCGGCCATTAAAGCCCCCCATACACTTTAGGCAGCTGTCTAATAATTCAGCTAGCCAGCAGCTATCCCCTCCGATTCTACCATACACAGCGATCCTGTATTCTCTATGAGAAAGTTGATTTGAGACTCCTCTGGCAGTGGTTTATCTCCTAGAGAACATGCCTGACAATTATTTCCCCATCATCCATGGAATAGTTGGGGGCTCCCATACATATTAAACCAGGGGTGCAAAACCTGCAGCCCAAAGGCCACTTGCAACCCACAATGTTTCTCTATGCAGCCCCAGCCATCTCTGACTCCTCTATGTTCAGCAACCCTCATAGACTACAGTGTGGTGTAAAGGTTTGGGCACCCTTATTGTGAACAGTTAATTAAGTTGAAGATGACGTGATCAGTAAAAGACATAAAGTTAAAGATGACATATTTCCTTTGTATTTTAGGTATAAACAATATTATATTTTAATCTTAAAGGTCTTATGTTTGCATCAACAATTTGTTGAAATTTAATTGAATCCATTCTTTTGTTTACCCATGAAATGATCCCTGTGCCATTCCCTGCAACACAAGCATGATAGATCCAGCCCCATGCTTAAAGGGAACCTGTCACCACGTTTTTGGACTATAAGCTGCGGCCACCACCAGTGGGCTCTTATATACAGCATTCTAACATGCTGTATATAATAGCCCAGGCCACTGTGTAGAACATAAAAATCACTTTATAATACTTACCTAACAGTCGTTCTGCGATGGATGAGGGCCTAATGGGCGTCTCCGTTCTCCAGTGCGGGCTCCTCCCCTTTCGGCCATCTTCGGCTTCTTTCTGAAGCCTGTGTGCATGACGCGGCTACGTCATACACACTCGCTGGTCCTGCGCAGGCACATTACAATACTTTGATCTGCCCTGCTCAGGGCAGATCAAAGTGCGCCTGCTCAGGACCAGAATGTGGATGACGTCGGATCCGTCATGCACCGCGGCTAGAGAAGAAAAAGAACAAAGATGGCCGAAAGAGGCGGGTCCGGCACCAGACAACGGTAACGCCCATTAGGCCCTCATCCACCGCAGTGCGACCGTTAGGTAAGTATTATAAAGTGTTTTTATGTTGTCACAGCGGCCTGGGCTTTTATATACAGCATGTTAGAATGCTGTATATAAGAGCCTTGTGGTGGTGGCCGCAGCTTATAGGCCAAAAAAGTGGTGACAGGTTCACTTTAATGGTTGGCGAGATGTTCTTTTCCTGAAATTCTGTGCCCTTTTTTCTCCACACATACCTTTGATCATTGTGGCCAAAGAGTTATTTTTTAACTTCATTGGTCTACAGAATTTTTTTCCAAAATGCATCAGGCATGTTTAGATGTTATTTTGCATACTTCTGATTCCTGGTGGTCTTTTCTAGTCAAGCGGGGGTTCTGATTTGCCTATCTAACAATCCTATGAGCAGCTCTGACAGAAATTTTCCTTTCTCATCCAGATGTTATCTTGACCTCCACTGTTCCTGTTAAGTGGTATTTCTTAATTACATCTCAAAATGAGGAAAACGCTTTGCTGTCTTTTTATAGCCTTCACCTACTTTGTGGGCCTCCACCATTTTCAGAGTGCTAGGCAGCTGCTCAGAAGAACCCATGACTGCTGTTTTTTGGCACAAGGTTAGAGGAGGCTGGATTTTAATAAAGCTGTGAAATTTGCATCACCTGGCCTTTCCTAATGATGATAGTGAACAAGTTATAACCATAACAGGCTAATTAAGGTATGAAACCTTGGTCAAAGATATCTAAGCACACAAATCTCTAAGGGTGCCCAAACTTTTGCATCGGCCCATTTTCCTTTTTGTAATTTTTAAAATGTAAAAGATGAAAATATATTTTTGTTTGGCCTAAAATACAAAGTAAATGTGTTATCTTTAACTTTATACCTGTTAGAGATTATTTCATCTTCAACTTGCTTAACTGTACACAATAACAGTAATTTTGACCACGAGTGCCCAAACGTTTATATCCCACTGTATGGGGATAGGTATACTCATTGTATAGTCATCTTTTTCTGAAATGCTAATTGGGGAGCAAAAGACCCTTTTTGTCTACAATGGTGGAAGTTCCAGAAATTAACCCCCTTATCCCACACTTAAATAGATAATGGATAACTGTCAATGTATAGTTCGGATTAGAATACCTCTTCACATTTTATGTAGCCTTTTGGAGTTGCGCAATCACAAAATTTGGCACTCAGACCAAAAAGGTTGTGCATTAGACTGTTGGTCGAACCCGACAATATCGGTGAATTCGGCTATCATCAGTCTAATGTGCATGGGGGCCTTAACCTGTGTTCCTGAAGGTAAGGCTTTTCACGTCAGCCATGAATGTTAAAAACTTAAAAAAAAAGTTTGGCTATTGTCATGAAAGAAGCAGATTTATTATAAACGGTGTCCTGAAATAAGGAACAGGAAATGGTAAAGGAATATAAGCATCTGATCACTTGGTATTTGTCAAGTTTTACAATACTAAATAGGATATGTCATCTTATGTACAAGCAGACTACTTCTCATACCTACAACACAATTCTAATGCATGGCTTTCGCCTTTCCAATGTTATAATTGATGAAGTAGGTCAGGGAGCTGAGGGATTTGGCATCTTCAGCTCAGTTCCCCAATGCGGATATTAGACACAATAACTCTTGCTCAAGTAATTCACTCGTCTTTTTGCCCTGCAGCCTTTCCATGCCACTTCGATTAGATAATATCTAGTGGTGAAAGAATTGAACAAAGTCTTTGCTCACACTCTGTTACATGGGACCATGCAGACTATTGCAACCTCTGATGTTATGTCCTTGCATGTACAGATAAAGAAGTCAATTCATTAAAGGGAAGCTGTCACCAAATTTGTCCACTATATGCTGCGGCCACCAGCAGGAAGTCATGATATGCAGCATTCTATATACAGCGGTGACGTCACTCAGTTTATCTGCAGTCACAGCTGAAGGTTCCCACGGTACCCCACCTGTGACTGCAGGTAAACTGACCTCAGGTGACCTCATTGAACTCAGTGACCTCACCCCTGGCGAACAAATTCAGTGTAATGAGACCTGCATCTCCTGGCAGAAAACCATGGTTTTTTTGCCAAGAGATACAGATATGGTGCTGAAATTTATACACCAAATTCCTGCACCAATACTGCATCTCTTGACAAAAAAACGCATCTTAACGCAATGTGGTTTTGATGCAATATTGATGTGGTTTTTTTGCAAGAAGATGCAGATTTAGTGCAGGAAGTTGGTGTATAAATTTCTGCACCAAATTTGCATCTCATGGCAAAAAACTGCAAATAAATAACATCAAAACCGTTTTTGTGTGTTTTTTGCCAGGAGATGCAGATTTGGTGCTGAAATTTATACACCAAATTCCTGCACCAAATCTGCATTTCATGGCAAAAATAAAACGCATCAAAACGTGATGCAGTTTTGATGCAATTTGTTTTGCCAGAAGATTGAGATTTGATGCTGAAATTTATACACCAAATTCCTACACCAAATTTGCATCTTCAGGTGCGTTTTTATGCCAGAAGATGCAGATTTGGTGCAGGAATTTAGTGTATAAATGTCAGCACCATATCTGCATCTCTTGGCAAAAAAACACAGTTTTCAGCCAGGAAATGCAGGTCTGATTGAACTGAATGAGTTCACCTGAGGTGAAGTGACTGAGTTCAATGAGGTCAGTTTAACTGCAGTCACTGGTGGGGTACTGTGGGAACCTCCAGCTGTGACCACAGATAAATTGAATGACGTCACGGCTCACAGCTGCGGCTCAGTGAGTCTCTGCCTGAAGCCACAGTGGTTGGTCACGTTTTCTAATGTGCCCATTGTGGAGACACGGGGCTCAGTGGGTGCTCTCGTCCACTGAAACCCGCCGCCTTTAGAAAGACAGCGTGGCTCAGGGCTCATCCCAACTGAACGCCGGCCTCCTTAACCGTGGGCGTAACACTACTCAGACAACACAGGGTGAGGGAATCACAATAATTAGACTTTATTGGATCCCCAAACAATTAACACACATAACACATAACCAGCAAAACACAAATGTAACAGGCAACAGAGTCTCACCCTTCCGCTGGCTCACCAGGGATTTAGAATGTCCATGCCTCAGAGCTTCCAGGGCCACTTACTCCAATCCAGCAGCACCCCGCTTTTGGCGGGCACCCACCTAGAAAGGAATAGCGCCAGATTTAGGAAGCTGTGTGAGGTTTGCAAAGTCTGTACCAGGTGACTGAACTGTCCCAACCTGAGTGTCCTCCTTAGGTAGTCCTGGTATGATGTTACAATCCTGGCAGCCGGAGTCGAAATCCCTAGGCTGTGGATATGGTCTCCAACCGGAACCGGAGTCCATAGATTGAAGCCATTAAATATCCTGATCCTCTAGTCAGCTGCTGAGAGCTTAGACTGGATCCATCAGCATCCATTACAACCTGGTGGCTTAAAGAAGTCCCTTTTATAGCCACAGCCTTCCACTTAGATACACTGCGTCCTCATCGATTGGTTGGACAAGAGCGCCTCTCACATTGGATGAATCTCAAGCTGCATGGACAATGTTCATCCAAATGATGTCTACAGAAAGACTGAGGGTATACATGTAGTCTGGGAGTCATCGACTAGACAATGGCTACTAAGGTAATCACATTAGCAATACACAACTACAATACAATGGTTACTGGAAAATTCTGGAGAAACAATACGTCTGGCTTTCAGTGGCCAACACAATTACATGAGTCCAAAAGAGTCTTGTAAAAACAATGAGGGACTTATTTCCCGTCTATAAACAATCTATCATCCTGTCTGGCTGAATGTTAAGAAACTTTAACCCATGAGAGTCCATGTCGTCACACCCATGCGCTGTGACTTCAATATTTAGCAGAGTTGGGATCATCATGGGACCTTGTGTGGATTACATTGGAACTGGGTGTTTGGGGTTAATAATTTGGAGAAAAGAGAAAGAGGGTGCGGGTTTTATTTCAAAGAAAGGATTTTTTAAGTGTTTGTGTTTATTTCTTTTCACTTACAGTATTAGTAAGGAGGAGGTCTCATCCTTCCATTACTAATCTAGGGCTTAGTGGCAGCTGTGAGATGTCATTAACCTCTTATATTACCACAATTGCCACCGCACCAGGGCAATCAAGATGAGCCAGGTAAAGTGCTGGAATTGTCACATTAAATGGATGTGACAATTCTGGGCAGCTGCAGGCTGCTATTTTTAGGCTGAGTGGGTCAATAACATCGGCCTCCCCAACCTGAGAATACCAGACCCCAGCTGTCTGTTTTATCATGGCTGGATATCAAAATTGGGGGGACTGCATGTCGGTTTTTAAAATAATTTAGTTTAATAATTTATAAAAAAAAAAAAAAGCCGCATGGGGTCCATCTTAGTTTGATATACTGTCAAGATAAGCACATGGCTAGGGGCTTCAGCCTATAGCCATATGATATGTCTGCGCTGGGTTTCACCAAGCCAAGTTTATTTATTAATTTATTTTTATACCATAGGCATGCAGACAGCGTCAGTGATTCCAAGCAATCACAGACACTATGACACAGGGTGGGGTCACGGTCTGACTGCAACCAATTACATGCCAGGACTGACGGTGGGCAGAGAAAGTAGTGAATTTGAATGAGGGTTAATGAACGGACCCGGAAGTAGTATTAGTAGTATTAAGTATAACGCTGCAGCACTATTCAACTTAGCCCTTTCTACCACCAGTTTACAGAACAATGTTTGGGTCCCCATAGACTTATATGGGGTTCCGCATTCGAGCAGATGTACGGGTTCAAGTCTAGTCCTGAATCGGATGTTTTTTAAAAAAAAATCTGTCTGGATCCGCCAAAGCTGAACATCTTGCAGGTTTGCCCATCTCCACTTATAAATACTATTAAAAAAAAATCTCATAAGACCCCTCTAAATCTAGTCGTTGATTTTTAGAAGGTTTGTTGCTAAGTGTTATTACAGTTCTTCTTGTCCTTGTTGATAATTTCATTCATTTACATCCTATTATTACAGAAAAAAGTGGTCTATCACTTTAATCTAAAAAAATGTATACTTTACCAATGTAGAAGAGAATGCACTCAATAATCTGTCAGATGGCACTCGCAAGTCCTGTGCTTGTTATGTACAGCTCAACGCTCGCGACCTCTTGGTATATGCACAGAAAAGGAAGCTACAGTATTCATTGAAGCATAGTTTCCGAATAAACTTTCTTCTGAGTACTATATATTCTGGAATTATAAATAACGGGCCCATATGATGGATTGATTTTCTTTGCTTAGGCTTTCCGAGAGGCAGCAAACAAGTTTTCTCTAATGATAAATCAAAAATGCACATTGTTATTCATAACCTCTCAGATTTTCTTAAGTTTGCCTCTCCCAGCTCATTCAAGTGTGATATTCTCTAAAATGCAAGATGTTTCTTATTATTTATTGAACCTAATGTATGCCAGTTAATCTTCCAAGTTGTAATCTATTAAATATCTGGATTAGAGTAGTCTTCTGGGTCCTAGTAGGTGTGTGATATAGAGTGCTACAGTCCAATCAGCAGGAATCAGAGACTGACTCCCATATTATAAATATCTAATCTTTACTCTGGAAAACCATAGCTGTAAACAGTGCTAGGGCCGAGGTGACTAGTCACATACGCTCTCCCCGCCTTCTTAGCTAGATTGATAGGTCTCTCCCTATGTATAAAGAGTGGCCAATCACTTTAGCTAAGTGGGGTGGAGAGAAGTGAGGTGGAGCATACCTCTGTGACTAGTCTCCTTGTCCCCACTTTCTACTACACTGGGGAACGAAAAAATTGGTGCATGAGAAATGTAACCTGTTTTTAGGTCCGTTCTTGTCACTGATTTTATATCTGCCCTTATTTTTCTTCCATCAGTTCTAGTTAATGAGATGTGATATACCCTATGTATCTGCATACGACCAATTGAAAAACTAGGACTGCTGTCTACTAAACATTATTATTTTTGCCTTCTTGGTTATTAAAACAAATTCATACATGTAGATTTATTTTATTTATGAAGAGTTTACATAAAAATATAAGAATTAAACAAACATGCATAAAAAGTTGTCATTGAGACATTGTTCATTACTAAGATAATTAGCAAAAATGGCCCTTTAAAGATTTCTTGCAGTCAGTTGCGCCAGGGCAATCACTTTAAAAAATCTAGCAGTAATCTGACATCATGTGGGTATCCCAGTGTTTACAGTCTGTAAATGGCGTGCACACAAGTGAGAGAGATGAGGTGCCAGTGAATGGGTCAGCCAGACCAGGCCCAAGTCACAGAGAATGCACACTCAAATTGAATGCAATATTTATTTGTGATTTTTTTTTCAGAAAAAATTGTGAACAAAAACGACTGTCTCGGACGTTTCAGCCCAAGGGGCCTTGATCACAGGGTCGCTGTCTCAAGTAGTTCTGGTATAAGGATTTCTAGTGTGTAGTGTGAGGAATGCTGATGTTCCTATGCTAGGAATTCTGTCAGAGAAGTAGACATATGAAGAGGTAAAATCTGTATGGTGCTGATAGGTGCCAGGAAGTGCCTTTTATCAGCACCATACAGGTTTTACCCCTTCATATGCCTACTTTTCTGACAGAATTCCAAGCATAGGAACATCAGCATTCCTCACACATCACACTAGAAATCCTTATACCAGGACTAGTTGTGACAGCGACCATGTGATCAAGGTATCCCAGTGTTGTCGGTATCTTTCTTCTACAGGTCTTAAAGCTTGGTGGAACCGTTCATCTTGCTCTTCACTTTACCAAGGTTTCCTGGGAAAGGATCCAAGTGGCTATGGAGACATTGCACCTTGATACTCATTGTACAGCCAAGGTGATGGAAAAAAGATAGCATTCTGTTAACTACAGTAGTTCAGTGTAACTATCTGCTTTAGATTTCCCACGAAAATACTGTACAACCATAGTGAAAGGATACCATGCATCTGCCTCAGCATTGTTCACTTAATCTTTAAAGTGTAGATCTTTTATGAATCCTCTGATTTGAGGACTGTCAAAAATACCCGCCTTTAGCTTCTCCATGGGGACCGCTTGCAATTTTCTGCAGATATGGTTAAAGCATCCTCCTTCTTTGTTTAGAGCCTTTACAATCTGCTTTATTAAAATTACCGTGGTGGCAAAATGATCTTATTCCTGTCAACTAATGGTTCTGGAATTACATTATTTTCTCCTACTACCCTGTTTTCTCTCAAAGGCCACCGTTTTCTCATCCAGTGCTCATATTTGATCCCAGAAACAGGAAAAAAAGACATACATGGTGTATCTGCTGTCCGGGGACAATATTCACCATCTTTAGATCCACATAGATTGGCCCCATGATACTTTCTGTAGGCCCAGAGTAATTGTGTGTTCCTCTTCAGTTATTTATTATCAGTGACCTATTGGGGTTGACCTATATTTGTTTCCATTGAGTAAAAGCACACATTTTAGGCTTTGCTTACAACTGTCATGAACAGCGGCCATTTGCTTGGTCAATATTGTAATATGCCCATTTTCATCAGCAAGCCTTATATCTTATATAAATGTATATTTCATTTAATACGTTTTCAAGTATTTGTCACATACCTTACAGACCATTAATACCGCCATTGAGGAAAAAATCCCAAATTTGTATGTGGGCAATTGTACATTATCTCAAAAAGTAGAGGTGCTACTAAAAAATGAATGACATTCTGATTTAGAGGACTGAATATACCTAAAATCATGCCTAATACCTGAGGCCCTAAAACATTTTTTTCATTTGTTCCCCAGTGCTATGTTTTTCCCTGAAACGCCAAAATAGATGTTTTTAATAAGAAAGCTGGTCTCCGATTTATTCTGGCCACGGTTTGGGCAGCATTAATCACGTGAAAGGCTGCCTTTAATAGGTTAACATAATCATTTGATTTAGAGGCTTCACTTGGGGGACAATGTAATAATAAAAGTGCCAAAAGGCAGAGTTATTTATCACAGAGATGCCGGTTGGTCGTAATGTTTCCCAATTGTGCTAAAAAAAGAATACAAACTATCATGTATACTTTAAGTATGTGAATACATTTTTCTATGAAGCATAAACTATTTAAAGGAGTCATCACAATAATTGAAAAGAAAATCTCTGAAGTAACAGCATTATTTTAACAACTACAGTATAATTATAAGTGATGGGCGAATAGTAACTCTCTATGTTTGGATTATTCGTAACGAATCCCAAAGTACTATTCTAGTATTCATCATGAATAACAAACGTATTGGGGAAATACAGCATTTTTCTTGCTGTGATGAATACTGGAATAGCACTCGGTATTCGGTAAGCATTATCCAAACACAAATAGTTACTATTGGCCCATCACTAACAATAATCATTAGCCTCTTCACTCACTTCTCTGCAGTTTTGGTCTCTTCACTTTCTGTGGGTGGGCAGAAGCTCATCGCATGTGACAAAGAAGAAGGGGTGTAGCGCCCCTGAGATCATCAGGGTGCTACAAGTTTCCGCATCCCCACCAGGATGCAGGGCCTACCCCCTTAGGTACCCAGAACCCCAGTGCCGGTACCACCAAAACCCCAGGTAATCCCAGTTTTCCTCAACAATCCCCCATGGTGGGTGGGGCAGACTGTGGAGAGTAGTCGGGAACACAGGAAGTCAGTAGTCAGTCTAACTAAGAACAGAGTCGACAGCAGGAGTGTGAATGTGTGATTGAGCAACGTCCTGACTTGGGTTGAGGGTGACCTGGTACCCAGGAGAGGTAGTTGCCGGTGGAGTATGGTGCAGTACTCCCGGAACTACGCACCGACGGGGTACAGGACCCTAGGACAGGAAAGAGCTTCAAGCCGACCTCTTAACACCTGCACAGCAAAGGGGGCCATCAAGGACCTTGCAAACCCTAAAGAATCTGAAGACTCAGTAGCAATGAGAGAGCCGAGGACAGGACCAGAGACTCCAACCCCACAGGGTTCACGCTACTGTCAGGCGGACAAAGATGGACAAACCACAAACCGGGGACCCCCAGTGTTCTATTCCATGGCGACCCATTTACCAGAGACAGGTGCAGGGGAAGAAGGTACCAGAGAAACAGACTGGCACTGGGACGAAGGGGACCTGGAGGCGAAACCAGCTGACCTCAAGCAACCAGCTAACACCTTAAGAACAGTGAGTAAACCAATTGCACTGAATACCTGTCTGGACTCCTTCTTTTGACGTCCACCGCACCATACACCAGCTGGGGCAATACCCTACTTGCGGAGGGACTACCACACTAGCTGCCATACCATTAGCCCCATAGAGACACTGCAGCGGCGGCTCTCTATACTTAGCCGCAACGCCACAAGTAGCGTCACGAATTACTTATTCACAAATCCCCTGTTCGGCCTGGAACCGAGTACCCCATATCCCTGGGTGCGACAGGGGCATCTTACAAGAATGAATTACAGTTGACTAGTGGATCAGTTCTAAATTCAGCCAAATGTGGATCCTGGTTTCTAACCTTATTAGCAAAGTTACAGACCACAGTTTAATCAAGAACCCTTGGGAGACTGTTACCTGTTCCGGCATCGGGCCTTGTTCCTTCTCCTACAGCTGACTTCTTCAGTGCTACTCCACACCATGTTACTGTGCTAACCTGGACAAAGGTTTTTCACATTGGCAACCCCTTTAACTACGTTTAATCTTACCTTCTTCAGTGGAATCACATGAACATTTCATTTTTTCCACCATATCATCTATGTAAATTGTAATCCTACCCTGGATAACGAACACATTATAGGACCTAATAAACCTTAGACTGATGTCTATTAAAGCATGTAGCCCTGAGCATCAGTAAATATTAATCAGTCTGAACTCTGTATTCATATCCACATAATCGCATGTGGACGCGTACAGATGATTTACAGCCTACCACTTGTACTTGGTAATTCAGTGCTTCTAGTGTTTTATTAGCTCCGTCTTACATTGTTTCTTCTTGAATTGAATAATTTTGTCATCAGTTGAGCAAAGGGAAATTGGCAATAATTCATATCACTCGCATGAATCCAAATTCAGATACTCAGCTGAAGACACTTCTCATAAAGAAAACTGCTCCCCGGGGAACGTGGAAATGACTTGGACATTATAAGGAATGGCAGCTATTTTCTCCGTGCAGTCTGTCAAAACACTACTTTTACATTTATTGGTGTTAAAGGAACACTAAAGTAAAAAAGAAATATAATAATAATAGAACATTTACTATGGTATCTACATTTTTATTTTTTTCAATGTTTCCATCTTGCACTCCAAAGAGTACAAAGAAAGAAGATAGAAAAAACAAGTCCATAAGTTCATGCATATATTTCAGAAAGCATCCAAGTAATCTCTACCTTTTCCAGTAGTTCTAGTGTGAAACAATTTGAAAAAAAAGTAGGGCTATACCTCATTTTAGCTTTAGATGTTGGGGAGCTTGCTGCATCAGAAACCTCCTGTCACACGAAATTTTGTACAAACTTCACCAACTGGCATGGCGTCGTCGGGCTCTGTTCACATTGCAGATTCTGACACTCCGCCCAATGGTTTCTCTGGTATCTGAGATCAACATGGGCAGATTTGGCTGTCGACCTGCTGTGTGCTGATTCATAGGCAGGCTAGCAGGAGTTAATATCTGCTAGTCTAGTTGTTAGGTACCTTTTGATCACATGTGGTGGAGAAGCCAATCACATCTTCTCTCCTATTTAAGTTGGATGAAATCTTCTACACATACTAGCTATAGTTTCTTTGTTGGTCTGTGAGGTGTGGTGTCCCAGATTCTCTCGTGAAAATTGTGCTGATTGCTTGTTGCAGTTGTGGAAGTTTACCCTTGTTGTTTTGTTTCTTCTTTCCAACGCTTGTGTTTCCTCTTGAATCTCGTATTGTCTTTACCTATGTGTATGTGCTGTGTGACAGAGTTTTGGTTTTGCCTTGTCTGTCTATATCTGTGCTTTCCATTATACTCCTGTCCTGTCCCTCCCTGGAGGGTGGGGGAATCAAATCAGGACTAGTCAGGAGCAGGGCCAGGAAGGAGACTCAGGCATCCCCACCATTAGGGGTATCCCTGAGAATAGGGATAGAATAGGGCCCCGTAGCTAGAGGGACAGCTTAGGAGCCCCGGCTCCCTTTATCCAAGAGTCAATGTGACACCTCCCGTATCTTAGTCATACAGATCATTACAAGAAAAAGTCTTAAATTCTGACTTATAGGGATTTTCTGTTTTTTTTCTATGTTTAGTATAGGCTCAGTGTAGCTAGGCAAGATCGCAGCTAAGCATTCTGATCTGTCAGTTGAGTTTTTTCTTAGGCTGTTTTCATATTACAGCATATGCTGTACTTACCCATAGGTTTAGATTCACCCAACAGAAGCCAAGTACATAGTAGATATTTTTTATTTTGGTTTTGCATTGAGGATAAGTGTGCTGTACTACACTATTCTATACTGAGGCACCCAGTAAACAAATGTATACTGCTCGGATGAAAGTCTTTGATTGTGGCCTTTTCCTGATGAAGAAGCCAGTATAGGCTTTGAAACGCATAGAAATAAACTACAGTTGAATAACTCTCGTGATCGTGGACTCATCTTCATCTTCCTCATACGAGAAGGGTAGCACAAAAAAGGTCCAGATAATATTCATCACTCTCATCCTTCTCGCCTTTGGATCTGCAGCGGCCCTACATTATATGTGCATTACTATTCCAACCAGGTGAGCATACCTAATATTTCTCCTATCCTCCACATCACCGGATAAGCCCCAACGAGCTGTTTTTTTTTATTCCCTAGCTCATCCTCTTGGTGCCTCCATTTTATAGACAATCATTTTGGCTATCTTATACATAAATATTTATTTAAATGGTAATTTTCTCCCTGAACAAATGGAGAAATGGGAACAGGAGATAACGCGGCGCTAATCAATGCTCAGATTGTTAAGAAATAGACAAAGAAATAGTGAATGATTGTACTCACCAGTCTGTTAGTGCAAATTAACACATAGGATCACTGTCAATTGCAGTAGTAAGATCCCGGCCGGGAGTGATGCTGACACAGGAGACTGTGGATAAAATTCTCCACAAGAAGCTTCCACTAGAAATTGAGCAATGTATAAGAAGTGTCGCTCTCCCAGGGATCACCCGAGAATCCGTACGACCTGAGATTATTTTAACGCAATGCCTATACCCAGATGAATGAACAGGTTTGAGATTTTACTAAATCATCTAATAAACATTGATCTCTATAGGAGACATTTATAAATGTTTTTATATTTGTATATATATATACATATATATATATATATATATATATATATATATATACAGCTCTTGCAAAATTTAAGAGATCAATGCACAGTTTTATAAAAATCAGCTTCTCTACATGTCTGACAGCCATTCCATTCCAATGTCAGTTGAATTCCGACCAGAGTACACCTCATACTTACTGTGCTTCTGATTAGGTGATCACCTGAACCAAATCTTATTTAATGACGGAGAGTATAAAAAACACTGCTGTGGTCTTCACAATCCTCCTGCAATAGGACAAGGTGGATATTAAAACAAGTGTTAGTAATATTCCAAAAGTAATAGGAATGAAAAAATAACGTAACCATGTCAAAGGAATTGAAAAGAAAAGTCTTGATTGATGAATAGAAGGGCTCAACTCTGGCTTTACTAGCAGAGGGATACAGTGAGCGTCATGTTGCCTCCATCCTTAAAATGTCTAAGACGGCAGTCCATTACAACAAGGTCAAGCAACAGACATTGGGGACAGCAAAGCTACAGATTGGCAGAGGGTGAAAGTGACTATCCACTGACCGGGATGACCGTCATCTTATTAAAATTTCACTCAGCAACCGCAGGATGACAGTAAGTGACCTACAAAAGGAATGGCAAAATGGCAGCTTGGGTGAAGTGTACAGCAAGAACAGTTCGTAACAGGCTCCTAGAGGCAGGGCAGTCATGTAAAGCTAGACAAAAAAAGCCTTTCATCAGTGAGAAGCAAAGGAAAACCAGGCTGAAGTTTGCCAAAGACTATAAGGATTAGACCATAGAGGACTGGAGTAAGGTAATTTTCTCCGATGAGTCTAATTTTCAGCTTTGCCCAACACCTGGTCGTCTAATGGTTAGACGGAGACCTGGAGAGATGTACAAGCTACAGTGTCTTGCACCCACTGTAAAATTTGGTGGAGGATCGGTGATGATCTGGGGATGCTTCAGCAAGGCTGGAATTGGGCAGATTAAACTTTGCGAAGAACGTATGAATCAAGCCGCATACAAGGTTATCCTGGAAAAACAGTTGCTTCCTTCAGCTCAGGAAACGTTCCCCAACTCAGAGGACTAGTTTTTCCAGCAGGACAATGCGCCATGCCACACAGCTAGGTCAATCAATGTGTCGATGAAGGACCACTACATAAAAACTCTGTCATGGCCAGCCCAATCTCCAGACCTGAACCCCATTGAAAACTTCTGGAATGTAATCAAGAGGAAGATGGAAAGTCACAAGCCATCAAACAAAGAATTGCTTAAATTTTTGCGCCAGGAATAGCATAAGGTCACCCCAAAGCAATGTGAAAGACTGGTGGAAAGCATGCCAAGACGCATGAAAGCTGTGATTTAAAAATCATGGTTATTCCACAAAATATTGATTACTGAACTCTACCTGAGTTAAAACATTAGTATTATTGTTTCTAGATGATTATGAATAGGGATGATCGAACACCTCAAATATTCGGCTTTGCAAATATTTTTCAAATAGGTCGCCGCTATTCGACTATTCGCGAATATCCGATGCGCAATGTAAGTCTATGGGAAACCCGAATAACAACTATTCGGGCTTCCCATAGACTTACATTACGCATCGAATATTCGCATAGCGGCAAGTTATTCGGCAAATATTCGCGAATCCAAATATTTGAGGTATTCGATCATCCCTAATTACGAACCCTTTCTTTGCATTATTTGAGGTCTTTAAGAAATGCATTTTAGTGTTATTTTGACCATTTCTGATTTTCAGAAAATAAATACCAAATTTATTACTTGGAAATTCGGAGACATGTTGCCAGTAGTTAATAAAATAGAAGAACAATTTACAACTAAACTGAAAATTTTGCAGTGGTCTCTTAATTGTTGCCAGAGTTGTGTGTGTGTGTGTGTGTTTGTATGTGTGTGTGTATGTATGTATGTCCGCTAAAGGAATCCGCATTTACAATCACAAAATTTTGCACAGACACTTCATTTTACCCAGGGAACGTCGTAGACTATGTTTTGACAGGAAAATTTAACCCCACGCTTTACAATTACTCTCCGAAAAACATGCCTCCATGAAAGTAAATGGAGCCTGGAACAACTGGTTTTAATAGCAGCTGTGGTTGGTTGCTATAGGAACAAAAGACATTGTTAGTATAAGAAGCTTATGTGTGTGGTAATATGTCGTCGGTGTGGAGACAGAGAGAGACAGAAAGAGAGAGACAGACAGAGACAGACCGGGAAAGAAACAGAGCTAGAGACAGACAGACGATGAAAGAGATAGACAGAGACAGATGGGGAAAGAGACAGACGGGGAAAAAGACAGACGGGGAAAGAGACAGATGGGGAAAGAGACAGACCTGGAAAGAGACAGACCTGGAATGAGACACACAGACAGGAAGACAGAGACAGAGACAGGCAGACGGGGAAAGAGGAGACAGACAAAGATAGATGAGGAAAAAGACAGACCTTGAAAGAGACAGAGAAATAGAGACAGACAAGGAAAGAGACAGGCAGACAGGGAAAGAGACAGACAGGAAAAGACACAGACAAAGATGGACAAAGACAGACAGGGAAAGAGACAGGAAAAGACACGGGGAGACAGACGGGGAAAGAGACAGAGAGATAGAGACAGACAGACGGTGAAAGAGACAGAGACAGACGAGGAAAGAGACAGATGGGGAAAGAGACAGACCTGGAAAGAGACAGACCTGGAATCAGACAGGAAGACAGGGACAGAGACAGGCAGACGGGAAAAGAGGAGACAGATAAAGATAGATGGGGAAAGAGACAGACCTTTATAGAGACAAACGGGGAAAGAGACAGAGAGACAGACAAAGACAGATGGGGAAAGAGACAGACGTGGAAAGAGACAGAAAGACAGACAGAGGCAGACAGGGAATGAGACAGAGGCAGACAGGGAAAGAGACAGATAGACAGTGAAAAAAGAGACAGACAAAGGCAGACAGGAGAAAAAAAGCAGACAAACAGGGAAAGAGACAGCGGCAGACAGGGAAAAAGACAGAGACGAGTAAAGAGACAGACGTGGAACGAGGCAGACGTGGAACGAGACGGACAGGGAACGAAACAGATGGGGAAAGAGACAGACGGGGAAAAAGACAGACGAGGAACAAAACAGACGGAGAACGAGACAGACAAGGAACGAGACAGACGGAGAACCAGACAGACAGACAGATAAAGAGAGACAGACACAGAGATAGAGAGAGACAGACACAGAGAGACTGATACAGAGACAGACAGAGAGACTGATACAGACACACAGACAGAGACAGACAGACAGAGACTAGGAGAGAGACAGAGAGACAGTTACTACCCCGGGTGCTACAGCTAGTATATATATATATATATATATATATATATATATATAAAAAAACAAACCATAACAAATATTCATATTTTAATTGTTGTAATAATATGGTTTGCACAGGAGGTATTGATGTAAAGCATTGCTGAACATTATACTGATATAAATTTAAGAGATAGAAAATATATTTATTGTTATGCTCTCAGGGGTAAAGAAAAGGTTTTGAAAGAAAGGAGGAAAAAACTTTTCTTCCTTTCTGAATGACTCCTCTCAGCAGGGTGTGTGAGTCTCAATTATGTCCACCCCTATGACGACTCTTCAATCTATATAACAGTGAAGTTAGTAGTGGACTGATGTATCTTGCTAAAAAATATGTTTTATAATTTTACCTGATGTAGGCTCTTTAAGGGCTGAAACGTGTTTATAGTTTACAATAAAATACTTTTTAAAAATGATCTAACCTCATATGGATTCCTGGATGATCGCTGGGAGCACGACACTTATACCTTGATAAATATTTATTTGCAACTATTTAGCATATGATTAGTTATGCTGATTCTTGTCATGTCACTGCATTGTTACTGTTTTGCTCTTAGTAGAAGAAAAATAAATTTCTTCCTTTATACTACAAATTACAACCTGTCCTCACATTCCCTAATAGCTCAGTGTGTCATTAGATTGATTCCCAAGCAAAACTAGATTGAATCAAGGAGCAGCTATGAAGATTTACCAATAAAAAAGAAACGGTATCATCCAGCTCATCGATAGCGGTCTCTCAGCCAAGAAAATTGTCAAACTGCATCATGTGAGTGCCATGACAGTTGAAGCATATGAAATGAAGTCTGTCCATCCATTCAAAAACCATGAGGTGCATGTTGAAGACAAAATGTCAGTGACAACAAGTTGGCTCATCACATAATCTATCAGTTCTGGCACGACAAACACAGCAGTGGAGGTGCATCATATGCTTCCTAATAGTGAGATCACAGACATCCATGCAAGCACTATGTGATGCACGTTACACCAGTCTGGAATTGTAGCCTGAAAAAAAATGAAGAAGCCTCAACTTCAATATCAAAAGAAGTGTTTGCAAACATGTACGAAACGTGAATAGTAGAAGATTCGAAACAGGTAATTTGGAGTGAAGAGACTAAAGTCAATAGACTAGGGCAGTGATGGCGAACCTATGGCACGCGTGCCAGACAGGGCACGCAGAGCCCTTTGTGTTGGCACGCGCGCTGTCGCCACACTGAGCCACTTTGATATGCTGGTGTGATCGCGCCAGCAGATCAAGGTGGTGTTTAGCAGAGGAGACATTTCTCCTCGCTCTGACACGCCTCCTCTCCTGGGCTGCAGACCTGTTGCCTAGGAGACGGAGGAGCGTCAGTAGGCGGCGCCGGGGTCTTGTGGACTGGCCGCGCGGGAACTGAAGTGACTGAGGACGCAGCAGTGGAGGAGTGGGGGCTAGAAGGTGAGTTTTTTGTTTTTTTTTAAGCTGTGTGCGCGGCTGTGCCAAAGTGTGGGGGGACAGAGCCAGCACGGGGGAAACATGGGGAGCACGGGGGACAGAGCCAGCATGGGGGGAACATGGAGCGCACGGGGGACAGAGCCAGCACGGGGTATACCGAGCACGGGGGAAACATGGGGAGCACGGAGGACAGAGCCAGCACGGGAGGGGAACATGGAGCGCACGGGGGAAACATGGGGAGCACGGGGGACAGAGCCAGCACGGGAGGGGAACATGGAGCGCACAGAGGAAACGTGGGGAGCATGGGGGACAGAGCCAGCACGGGAGGGGAACATGGAGCGCACAGGGGAAACATGGGGAGCATGGGGGACAGAGCCAGCACGGGAGGGGAACATGGAGTGCACAGGGGAAACATGGGGAGCATGGGGGACAGAGCCAGCACGGGAGGGGAACATGGAGCGCACGGGGGAAACGTGGGGAGCATGGGGGACAGAGCCAACATGGGAGGGGAACATGGAGCGCACGGGGGAAACATGGGGAGCATGGGGGACAGAGCCAGCACGGGAGGGGAACATGGAGCGCACAGGGGAAACATGGGGAGCACGGGGGACAGAGCCAGCACGGGGGGGAACATGGAGCGCACAGGGGAAACATGGGGAGCATGGGGGACAGAGCCAGCACGGGAGGGGAACATGAAGCGCACGGGGGAAACGTGGGGAGCATGGGGAACATGGAGCGCACGGGGGAAACATGGGGAGCACGGGGGAAACATGGGGAGCACGGGGGACAGAGCCAGCACGGGGCAAACATGGGAGCACGGGGCAGAGCACGGGGCATATACAAACAGAGCACGGGGCAAACATGGGAGCACGGGGCATATACAAACAGAGCACGGGGCAAACAGAGCACGGGGCAAACAGAGCACGGGGCATACAGAGCATGGGGCATACAGAGTATGGGGCAAACATGGGAGCACGGGGCAAACATGGCTGCAAAGATGGGGGAAACGTGCAAAGAGGGAGAGAAATTTGCAAAGAGGGAGAGAAACGGCTGCAAAGATGGGGGAAACATGGCTGCAAGGATGGGGGAAACATGGCTGCAAGGAAGGGGGAAACATGACTGCAAGGATGGGGGGTAAACATGACTGCAAGGATGGGGGGAAACAAGCCAGGATGGGGTACATTTAGCAGGAAGGGAAACATGCCAGGAAGGGGTACATTTACCAGTATGGGGGATACATTTACCAGGATGGGGGGATACATTTACCAGAATGGGGGGAAACATGAAAGGATGGGGGGGAAACATGCCAGGATGGGGGTACATGAACATGCCAGGATGGGGAACATTTAGCAGGAAGGGTGACATTTACCAGGATGGGGTACATTTACCAGGAAAGGGGACATTTACCAGGATAAGGGAACATGCCTGGATGAGGTACATATACCAGGATGGGGTCATTTAACAGCATGGGGGAACATTCCAGGATGGGATACATTTACAATGGTGGGGTACATTTACCAGGATGGGGTACATTTACCAGGATGGGGTACATTTACCAGGAATGGGGTACATTTACCAGGATGGGGCCATGATGTGGACAAATATACCAGAATGTAGGAAATATATATCAGGATGGGGGACATGTTTACCAGAAAGTGGCCAGGAAGGGGGACAGAACTACACAATGAAGGGGGGGAGCAACTCGTACATCTTTATGGGATTTCAAGATGTTCAGACTTTGAAATGTAGATGTGGATTACAGGGTGACATCTGATTGCATTCTATGCTAAAATCTCTAATATGCTGCAATTTTTATTCCAGAAGGAATAATCCAACTGCTGTGTCTGGAAAGGGCAGGGGCTCAGCTTCAATGTGTGGTAAGCATGCACGAGCGTGATGCCCCCTGCTGAAGAGAAGATGGCAAAGGTAAGGTTACAATCAATTATTTACATAATAGGATTGGTTGGCACTTCGGAAAAAAAAATGGGTTTAGGGCTACAGTTTGGGCACTCGGCCTGTAAAAGGTTCGCCATGACTGGACTAGGGTCTGATGGGTGAAAATGGGGCTAGAACAAACCACGTAAAAGGGGGCTATTGGATTGAGAAATTAAAGGAACTGTCAAGTTCGGTGGAGGAAGCCTGATAATATGGGGTTGTTTTACAGCCAAAGGCATTGGATAAGTGACCAGGATTGATAATGGTCTCAATACTGACCTATATGTGAGTATCTTACAAGACAAGTTACTTCGTACACTCGGGTACTATGGGTATGAAAAGGACGACATAGTGTTCCAGCAGGACAATGGCCCGAAGCATGTGTCGAGATTTCTTTGGAATTTGATTGGGGCTGCTCATCCACCATCTGAACAAAAAACAGAGATCTTATAGAATCTTAATGTTTTATTTAACAATTATTAATACATACAAAAAGGTATAGGGCAAATCAGGATAAATACAATACATACAGTAGGGCATAGAAATTTCATATCAATTGATAAAAGAGCACACAAAAGATCGTTCAGCAAAATTTCACCCAAAAATAAAAAAAAATTGATATAGACTTAATATAAAAGTCCAGTGACCATCTAAAGCTTAAACAGCAGTAAAGTGTCAAGTGCCCATCATTTTAATCAAACCAATATGCATACAAATTATTGAATTCATATAAACATGAGAATATCTGAATCATAGGAGTAATGAAGTGTCAAGTGCACATAAATAAATCAGATCAATATGCATAGAATGTAAATGCATTCATGTAAACAAGGATTTCCTCTCGGGAGAAATGTGTGCAAAAAAACGCATGAAAAAGTCCCCTTAATATAAAGGTCCAGTGACCATCCTAATAATGCATCTGAAACATAAAAGTACTAAAGTGTCAAGTGCACATGAATAGATCAGACCAGTATGCAATCATATAAACACAGGATTTTCTCTCAAGGGGGCAATGTGTGCAAAGATCGCATGAAAAGTTCATAAACATATGAATAGAAACAGAATTACCAGGAAAGATATAGCCACTGCGTACACTGAAGTCCCCTGACGTACGTTTCGCTACGGCTTCTTCATGCCCCTCATGAAGGTATTCTCATGTTTCAGGTATTCTCATGTTTATATGAATGCAATAATTTTTATGCATATTGGTTTGATTAAATTATGTGCACTTGACACTTTATTGCTTTTAAAGCTTTATATGGTCACTGGACTATTACCGTATATTAAGCCTATATCAAATTTTTTATTTTTGGGGATTTATTTCCTCTTTGCTGAACGATCTTTTGTGTGCTCTTTTATAAATTGATATGAAATTTCTATGCCCTGCTGTATGTATTGTATTTATCCTGATTTGCCCTATATCTTTTTGTATGTTTTAATTATTTTGGTAAATAAAACATTAGTATTTTATAAGATCTCTGTTTTTTGTTTGGATATCTATCTGATTTGGAGATTGAACAAATTTGGCCGTTATTTTTTATTGTTTGTTTATTATCTACCATTCAGACTATCCTGTGTTGTAACCTTTCATCAATTTTTCTCTGCCGTCCACATCCAGGAAAATTAGCTACAGTGTCATGGATTGTAAACTTCATGATTTTGTTGCTCACAGTGGACAAAGAACATGAAGATCTCTGGACATGGACTTGTAACCTTGAGATTGTTGTTATTTATTAACAATTTTGGTTCTCAAGTCTCAGACAGTTCTCTTCTCTTCTTTCTGTTCTCCATCCTCGGTGTGGCACACCTGTTACTTGCCACAGGTGAGTTTGAACGAGCATCACATGCTGGAAACAAAGTTGTTTACCCACAGTTTTGGAAAGGTGCCAACAATCGTTCTCAAAATTTAGCCGTAAACCTAGTAGGACCTTGTAGGAAGCTCCAGAATGGATCAAGCAAAGGAGTTCCTCTATAGACTCTTATGGCTATAAAGGAAGTAACCTTTACAGTTTATGCAGGATCTCTTCTCTAATTTCAGAGGAAAAGCATAAATCTCTTACGACTAAGGGGCACTTTGCACACTACGATATCGCAGGTGCGATGTCGGAGGGGTCATGTCGAAAGTGACGCACTTCCGGCATCGCACTCGACATCGTAGTGTGTAAATCTTAGATGATAAGATTAACGAGCGCAAAATCGTCGTAATCGTATCATCGGTGTAGTGTCTGGGAATTCCATAATTATGCGACTGTGACAGGTACGATGTTGTTCCTCGTTCCTGCGGCAGCACACATCGCTGTGTGTCAAGCCTCAGGAGCAAGGAACATCTCCTACCTGCGTCCTGCAGCTCACGCCAGCTATGCGGAAGGACAGAGGTGGGCGGGATGTTTACGTCCCGCTCATTTCCGCCCCTCCGCTTCTATTGGCCGCCTGCCATGTGACGTCGCTATGACGCCGCACGACCCGCCCCCTTAATAAGGAGGCGGGTTGCCGGCCAGATCGACGTCGCAGGGCAGGTGAGTCCATGTGAAGCTGCCGTAGCGATAATGTTCGCTACGGCTGCTATCACAAGATATCGCTGCTGCGACAGGGGCGGGGACTATCGTGCTCGGCATCGCAAGCATCGGCATGCGATGTCGTAGTGTGCAAAGTGCCCCTTAGTCCCAATTCACCAAGTTAGAGGATGGTAGTGCTCTTTTTAGGCCTCTTTCACACATCAGTTTTTTTCCATCAGGCACAATCCGGTGTGTGTCTGATGCGACGGATCCGTCGCAGATTGTGGCAAAACTGATGTGACGGATCCGGTAAAAAAGCTGATCCCTCTCATTTTTTCCCTTCAGGTCAAAGGTTATTTTCTATAGAGAAAGAGAGAGAGAAAACACTATTTTGTGACCAGAAGTGAATTTACACAATGTCTAGGCATCATGCCCAAAAACAAAATAATGGATCCATCATGTGATTAATGTCGACAGATCCAGACGCCCATAGGCTTCCATTGTAAAACAAGACGGACGGCGCCAGATCCGTCGTCAGTCCATTTTTTCGCCGCTCCCAAAAAAACGTTCCTTTGGATTTTGCTTCCGGCGGCCGCACAGACAATTTTTGCCGGATCCGTCTTACGACAGATGAAACGTGAGGCCATGCGTGCAATCCGTCGCTAATACAAGTCTATGAGAAAAAAACAGATCAGGCGCCGGATCCGTTTTCTTCCCAATTCGCCGGGATGCGCCTAATGGCAAAAACTGATGTGTGAAAGAGGCCTTAGTGGACCGTTTCACTGCTTCTTTTACAATAATGATAAGATCTGTGTTTTGGCACAAGACTGAGGATGCTAGATACCTTTGATCAGACCTCTCCCAGAGGTTCAGAGGGAGAGCGCAAGTTCTGGAGAGAAGACTTGGGAATTGCAGGTACTTGACTCTTGCTCTTGCTTCTTTTCTGCACTGTTGTGCATAGCAATTAGCAAAGGTGTGTGGAGCCAAAGATATCGCCATAGCTGCTCTCAAGAAAAGATTAACATCCCGCTTGGCCAGCGACACCAAAAAAACGTCTTCTTTCCCAAATGGAGATTTTTGAAGAATTTCAGGTTGACTTTAGCTGCACAGTAACTATTAGCTGTGTCATTTCCCTGCACAGCATTTGCTAGTTGTAAAGTTTTCCTGCCCAGCATATGTCAGTTGGTAAGTTTTTTTTATACTACATCCATTAGCTGCAGAGGTTTACTGCACAGCAATTGCTAGTTGTGGAGTGTATTCTAATCAACTCAGAACCAAAGACTCTCTCTGTCAGCAGGTGTTGCTATTTAACCAGCTTGATGTAGAGGCAGAAAGCCTGATTCCAGCGATGTGTCACTAGATTAGTGACTTGCTGTTGTTTCAGTATAATTAGTGTTTTATCGGCAGGAGATTATCACTATATCACTAGATGATGTTGCCTGCAAGACAGTCAGGCTAATTTGTATAACCCCACCTCCACCACTGATTGGCAGCTCGCAATGCACAGTGTACTCATGAAGCTGCCAATCAGTGTTGTGGGCGGTGTTATACACAGCTCAGCATTCTTACCACTACTACATCTACTGCAGAAAAAAAGGGATTTTATCAAAACTTCACCAAGCAGTCCAGTAAGTGACACATCGCTGGAATCAGGGCCTCAGCCTCCACATTATGCTGCTCTCGGATTCCTTAGAAAAAACCTGCAGAAAGATTCAGTTTAACTCATACTCTAAATTACAAAATAGAAACGGGATCTTGGTTAGAAATAGAGGGCACATCTACAAATGGTAGACATGTCTATAGTGGTGTCTAACAACTTAGCAGTTGGAAGGTAGTAACTGAAGAAAAATACATGTGTTAATCTCTAGCATGAAAATCTACTTACACCTGAAAATACTCATTTTCTTAGGGACATGAGGTGGGTAATTGTTGGGTGTAGTGCTGTTTTGTTGTGTGTAGTTATTTTATGTTGTGTGTAGTGATGTTATGTTGTGTGTAGTGATGTTATGTTGTCTGTAGTGATGTTATGTTGTCTGTAGTGATGTTATGTTGTGTGTAGTGATGTTATGTTGTGTGTAGTGATGTTATGTTGTCTGTAGTGATGTTATGTTGTGTGTAGTGATGTTATGTTGTGTGTAGTGATGTTATGTTGTGTGTAGTGATGTTATGTTGTCTGTAGTGATGTTATGTTGTGTGTAGTGATGTTATGTTGTGTGTAGTGATGTTATGTTGTCTGTAGTGATGTTATGTTGTCTGTAGTGATGTTATGTTGTCTGTAGTGATGTTATGTTGTCTGTAGTGATGTTATGTTGTGTGTAGTTATGTTATGTTGTGTGTAGTGATGTTATGTTGTGTGTAGTGATGTTATGTTGTCTGTAGTGATGTTATGCTCTCTGTAGTGATGTTATGTTGTGTGTAGTGATGTTATGTTGTGTGTAGTGATGTTATGTTGTCTGTAGTGATGTTATGTTGTGTGTAGTGATGTTATGTTGTCTGCAGTGATGTTATGTTGTCTGTAGTGATGTTATGTTGTCTGTAGTGATGTTATGTTGTGTGTAGTTATGTTATGTTGTGTGTAGTGATGTTATGTTGTCTGTAGTGATGTTATGTTGTCTGTAGTGATGTTATGTTCTCTGTAGTGATGTTATGTTGTGTGTAGTGATGTTATGTTGTGTGTAGTGATGTTATGTTGTGTGTAGTGATGTTTTGTTGTGTGTAGTTATGTTATGTTGTCTGTAGTGATGTTATGTTGTGTGTAGTGATGTTATGTTGTCTGTAGTGATGTTATGTTGTCTGTAGTGATGTTATGTTGTCTGTAGTGATGTTATGTTGTCTGTAGTGATGTTATGTTGTCTGTAGTGATGTTATGTTGTGTGTAGTGATGTTATGTTGTCTGTAGTGATGTTATGTTGTGTGTAGTGATGTTATGTTGTGTGTAGTGATGTTATGTTGTGTGTAGTGATGTTATGTTGTGTGTAGTGATGTTATGTTGTGTGTAGTGATGTTATGTTGTCTGTAGTGATGTTATGTTGTGTGTAGTGATGTTATGTTGTCTGTAGTGATGTTATGTGGTGTGTAGTGATGTTATGTTGTCTGTAGTGATGTTATGTTGTCTGTAGTGATGTTATGTTGTGTGTAGTTATGTTATGTTGTGTGTAGTGATGTTATATTGTGTGTAGTGATGTTATGTTGTCTGTAGTGATGTTATGTTGTGTGTAGTGATGTTATGTTGTCTGTAGTGATGTTATGTTGTGTGTAGTGATGTTATGTTGTGTGTAGTGATGTTATGTTGTGTGTAGTGATGTTATGTTGTGTATAGTGATGTTATGTTGTGTGTAGTGATGTTATGTTGTCTGTAGTGATGTTATGTTGTGTGTAGTGATGTTATGTTGTCTGTAGTGATGTTATTTGGTGTGTAGTGATGTTATGTTGTCTGTAGTGATGTTATCTTGTCTGTAGTGATGTTATGTTGTGTGTAGTTATGTTATGTTGTCTGTAGTGATGTTATGTTGTGTGTAGTGATGTTATGTTCTGTGTAGTGATATTATGTTGTCTGTAGTGATGTTATGTTGTGTGTAGTGATGTTTTGTTGTGTGTAATGTTATGTTGTGTGTAGTGATGTTATGTTGTCTGTAGTGATGTTATGTTGTGTGTAGTTATGTTATGTTGTGTGTAGTGATGTTATGTTGTGTGTAGTGATGTTATGTTGTGTGTAGTGATGTTATGTTGTCTGTAGTGATGTTATGTTGTCTGTAGTGATGTTATCTTGTCTGTAGTGATGTTATGTTGTGTGTAGTTATGTTATGTTGTCTGTAGTGATGTTATGTTGTGTGTAGTGATGTTATGTTCTGTGTAGTGATATTATGTTGTCTGTAGTGATGTTATGTTGTGTGTAGTGATGTTATGTTCTGTGTAGTGATATTATGTTGTCTGTAGTGATGTTTTGTTGTGTGTAGTTATGTTATGTTGTGTGTAGTGATGTTATGTTGTCTGTAGTGATGTTATGTTGTCTGTAGTGATGTTATGTTTTGTGTAGTGATGTTATGTTGTTTGTAGTGATGTTATGTTGTGTGTAGTGATGTTATGTTGTGTGTAGTGATGTTATGTTGTGTGTAGTGATGTTATGTTGTGTGTAGTGATGTTATGTTGTGTGTAGTGATGTTACGTTGTGTGTAATTATGTTTTGTGTGTAGTGATGTTTTGTTGTGTGTAGTGATTTTATGCTATGTGTAGTGATGTTTTGTTGTGTGTAGTAATGTTATGTAGAGGTATGGGAATAATGTTTGGAATTCAGAGCCATCTGTATGAGAGGGACAGCGCTCTGTGCTGGCGAGGACACTGCTGTCATGAGGCCTCTGCATACATTTGTATCCATTAAGCATCTCTCCAGGCATTTCTCTCACAATAATACATGACATTGATCACATTACCAGCCGTAATGGGCTTCATAGTTTGTGCTCTCATATTCTGGTGGAATTAATAAGAGGCATAATGATTACCCATCTAGGAGAGGTCAGACAGTGTGATGTGAGGAGTCATTTAGTGGTGATGTGCGGTTAGCCCGATCTGACCTGTATGAGGCGTCCATCAATACAGCAGTGGCGTCTCTTTCCAATGTTAGTTGTGTACATAAATGATAACCAAACTGAACGTCCTAATACACACGGCTGAGATGTTGCTGCTGCTCGGATGAGTCTATTCTGCTTATAGACAGGATACCATATTCAGTTCAGACATGGTGCTCTATTTCGGGGAGGATCAGTCATAACTAACTGATAAGAAGCTAATTTTAGGCCCATATTCTCCGGTCTACCGCTGCTACCTGGAGAATACACGACCATAGATAGCTAATCTGTACCTAATTTTCTTTCAGATGGTGATTTACAGGATGAAGATGGAATGATGGAAAATGGTCAGCCCATTGGTACTCCTTCATCCTCACTTCCAGTTATAACAGAACTAGACTCAAGTTCAGGGGTGTCCGGGGACACATGTGCATATGAAGTACTTCCAACCTCTGAACTCATGGATGGTACAGGTAATACTCATCTACTCTTATGGCCAGTGTCGATAAATTGTATCATTTATTACTATACACAAGCATTTAAGGCATGGGTGTGACATTGTTATAGCACCCCATTCCCTCAATTACTTACAGAGTAAGGGCGGCTTTGCACGTTGCGACATCGCCAGCCGATGCTGCGATGTCGCACGCGATAGTCCCCGCCCCCGTCGCAGGTGCGATATCGTGTGATAGTTGGCGTAGCGAAAATTATCGCTACGCCATCTTCACATGCACTCACCCGCCCTGCGACCGTCGCTCTGGCCGGCGACCCGCCTCCTTCCTAAGGGGGCGGATCGTGCGGCGTCATAGCGACGTCACACGGCAGGCGGCCAATAGCGGCGGAGGGGCGGAGATGAGCAGGATGTAAACATCCCGCCCACCTCCTTCCTTCCGCATATCCTACGGAAGCCGCAGTGACGCCGGTAGGAGATGTTCCTCGCTCCTGCGTCTTCACACACAGCGATGTGTGCTGCCGCAGGAACGAGGAACAACATCAGACCGTCGCATCAGCGTAATTATGGATTACGCCGACGCTGCACCGATGATACGATTACGACGATTTTGCGCTCGTTAATCGTATCATCTAGGCTTTACACAGTACGATGTCGCATGCGATGCTGGATGTGCGTCACTTTCAATTTGACCCCACCGACATCGCACCTGCGATGTCGTAGTGTGCAAAGCCCGCCTAACAGTCGCCTCCTGGATTCATCTTCTGCTGTCAGTTCATGGCTCAAATCTGTATACTCTGTATTCATTTAAGACAGATTTTCCAGTTAGGGATGTAGGAGACGGTAGATGGTGCTTTCAAAATTCTATGAAGGGGGAGGACCTAAAGGAAGACACAGACAATCCACTGCAAGTTACAGTTCTGCATAGAATCTTACGAGCACCAACCGTTAGCTCTAATCTCTGTGGTCTCTAAAGAGGCAGACACAGATAATCTGCTGCAAGTTACAGCTCTCCATAGAACTTTATGAGCACCAACAGTTATCTCTAATCTCTGTGGTCATTGAAGGGGCAAATCAAACAGTCTGCTGCAAGTTACAGTTCTCCATAGAATATTAAGAGCACCAACAGCAGGGCCGGCTTCAGGTTTTTGTGGGCCCCTGTGACGGGTCCGTCTCCCATACCACACAATCAACAGAGCGAGAGATGGCTGTACAATCCAAAGAGCATTTATTCCAAGCAAATCAAAACGGTCCATAACATAATCCACAAAACACAGAGTAAAATTGTCCAGTAGTGGCATTAATGTCCCGGTCTCTCTGAGAAGTCCCAGCTTCTCCCAGAGGATCAATCCTTCTCTCCTGAAGTTCTCAAACAGACTGCCCAATTCTTCAGGTAAGCAGAGAGTTTAGGTGGATCTCACGCCCCCTCCCCCGACTTAGGAACAAAAGGCTGGCAGGGGAGGAATTAAACCTGCAAATGGGACAATGTACACACAAGGGACACAGAATGAACAGTGAACCACGCCTAAACATTAAACAACACAAAATGGTACACAATCCACAATATTCAACCATCACAACCTCTCCCTCCTTCTGCATAAGTGAGTATGCCATGAGGTCTACACAGACTTCAGACTGGTGTTGGCTTCCACGTATTCTGGTGTTGGCTTCTCCCAGGGCGTGGTCGGAACTGTTGGAGCCAAGGATTGAGAGCCGTGGTTGTCATCGGCCTGCTGCTGGGTGAAGGGGCAGAGATAACCAGAGGGCAGGGGTGCAGGAGCAGGCTGTGGTTTAATGTCCAGAAGCGACCGCCATTGCGGTCGGATAGTAAGGGCCTCATCCCCCAGTGCTGTAGCTCCATCCAAGGTGCACGGCGTGCATTCTCTGACCCATTCCCGTATTTCTGAAGGACACTTGTAAAGAAATTGTTCTATAAGAAATACCTGTATAATGTCTTCCACAGTGAAGGCGTCTTCCGCTTCCAGCCATCTCCGACAAGCCTGGACATGTTATGGGCATACATCCTAGACATTCCCACCGTGGTGCATGGGAGGTCTCGGAACTGTGCCCTATGTGAGTCTGGGGTGATGGCATGGTAATCCAGGATAGTCTACTTTACAATGTTGTAATCCCGGTTCTGCTGTGAGTCAATGGTGCGATAAGCCTCTGCCAGGATTCTATTCAGGAGTCCCACTAACAAATGCCCCTAGCCAGAGTGGGGAACCTCCATCATGACACACTACTGCTCAAAGTCCTTGAAGAACCCTTCCACATCTCCGGAAGCCTCATAAAATGGCTTGAAGTCTGCCCGGGTGATCCGTACAGGCTCCCGGATCGCTGGGTTTATGCTCCAACTCACATTATTCTCTCTGTCGGACTCCATTGCTTCTTGTCTCCTCTGTGCTCGGCGAGCAGCCTGCTCCTTATATTCCTGAGATACACCGGGGCCAAGAGCTGCCATCTCTTCTTCGAACCACACCACCCACTGGCTTGTTCGGGCAGGGATTCCCGTCCCCAGTGTTTGTCCGTCAGACATCTGGGAGGAGGTGAACTGGCTTTCACCCACAAGTAGATCAATTAAGGCTTCTTTACTCAGTCCCTGGTAGCTCAGGCCCAGATCTCTGGCTCTCTCCTTAAGGGTGGAAACACATCTATGCGAGTAAAATCGGTCCGACTGGGCTGGAAAAAACTCGGCTGATTTTAGTTCACGTTAGGTGCGAGTGCAACGCAAGTGCGATGCTATTTCTGAGATTTTACTAGCGTGTGTAATGCGTGTGTAATGCGTGTGTAATGCGTATTTTTTACTATGTCATCTGCCATTCAGCGCTGCTACATGGCCGCTGACAGCAGACACAGACAGCCATGTAGCAGAGCTGAATGGCAGATGACAGCAGACACAGACAGAGCCGCACAATCAGAATGAACTCGGGTGAACTTCACCCGACTTCATTGTCATGCTGCGGCTCTGTCTGTGCCGCGTCCTGATTAGCGGTCACCAGTGAAGGGTTCACCGGTGACCACTAATCCCCCGAGTGACTGAAGTTTCCCCCCCTCTCTCATACTCACCGATCCCCGATCTCCAGCGCGGCGCTGCACGGCTTTCTCACTGCTGCGGCGGCTTTTACTATTTTGAAAAAGCCGGCCGCCCATTAAACAATCTCGTATTCCCTGCTTTACCCGCCCACAGGCGCCTATGATTGGTTGCAGTGAGACACGCCCCCACGGTGAGTGACAGGTGTCACACTGCACCCAATCACAGCAGCCGGTGGGCAGGTCTATACTGTGCAGTGAAATAAATAAATAAATAATTTAAAAAAATGGCGTGCGGTCCCCCCCCAATTTTAATACCAGCCAGATAAAGCCATACGGCTGAAGGCTGGTATTCTCAGGATGGGAAGCTCCACGTTATGGGGAGCCCCCCAGCCTAACAATATCAGTCAGCAGCCGCCCAGAATTGCCGCATACATTATATGCAACAGTTCTGGGGCTCTACCCGGCTCTTCCCGATTTACCCTGGTGCTTTGGCAAATCGGGGTAATAAGGAGTTATTGGCAGCCCATAGCTGCCAATAAGTCCTAGATTAATCATGTCAGGCGTCTATGAGACACCTTCCATGATTAATCTGTAAGTGACAGTAAATAAACACACACACACCTGAAAAAATCCTTTATTAGAAATAAAAACCACAAACACATTCCCTCATTACCAATTTAATAATCCCCAAAAGCCCTCCATGTCCGGCGTACTCCACGGACCTCCAGCGTCGCGTCCAGCATGAAGGTGACAGGAGCTGCAGAAGACACCGCCGCTCCGGTCACCTCCAAGCAGCAACTGAGGTGAGTATCGCGATCAGCTGAGCTGTCACTGAGGTTAATCGCTGTCACTGTTGGAGGATCCAGCAGTGGCCGCGATTAACCTCAGTGACACCTCAGCAGATCGCGCTACTCACCTCAGTTGCTGCTTGGAGGTGACCGGAGCGGCGGTGTCTTCTGCAGCTCCTGTCACCTTCATGCTGGACGCGACGCTGGAGGTCCGTGGAGTACGCCGGACATGGAGGGCTTTTGGGGATTATTAAATTGGTAATGAGGGAATGTGTTTGTGGTTTTTATTTCTAATAAAGGATTTTTTCAGGTGTGTGTGTGTTTATTTACTGTCACTTACAGATTAATCATGGAAGGTGTCTCATAGACGCCTGACATGATTAATCTAGGACTTATTGGCAGCTATGGGCTTCCAATAACTCCTTATTACCCCGATTTGCCAAAGCACCAGGGTAAATCGGGAAGAGCCGGGTACAGCCCCAGAACTGTCGCATATAATGTATGCGGCAATTCTGGGCGGCTGCTGACTGATATTGTTAGGCTGGGGGGCTCCCCATAACGTGGAGCTCCCCATCCTGAGAATACCAGCCTTCAGTCGTATGGCTTTATCTGGCTGGTATTAAAATTGGGGGGGACCGCACGCCATTTTTTAAAATTATTTATTTATTTATTTCACTGCACAGTATAGACCCGCCCACCGGCTGCTGTGATTGGGTGCAGTGTGACACCTGTCACTCACCGTGGGGGCGTGTCTCACTGCAACCAATCATAGGCGCCTGTGGGCGGGTAAAGCAGGGAATACGAGATTGTTTAATGGGCGGCCGGCTTTTTCAAAATAGTAAAAGCCGCCGCAGCAGTGAGAAAGCCGTGCAGCGCCGCGCTGGAGATCGGGGATCGGTGAGTATGAGAGAGGAGGGGAAAATGACTGACAGACTGTGGGAGAGGGACAGAGATAGTGACGGACCGACAGAGAGAGAACAGAGACCGAGAGGGAGAGACCGACTGACAGAGAATAGTGATTGACAGACATTGGGAGACATCGCTGGTTTCCAGTGTTTTAGGAAACATGCGAGAAATGTATTTAGAAAATCGGATGTCACTAGGATGGTGTGAGTGCCGTCCCGTGACATCCGATTTTTTACACGCTCCCATAGACTTGCATTGGAGAAACTCGCAGTAGAAACTCGCAAAAAAGCAGCATGCTGCGATTTTTTTCTCAGTCCGATTTGGACTGAGAAAAAAATCGCAGATGAGAGCCGAATCATTCACTAACATGTGTCCGATTCCAATGCGAGATTTTCTCGCATTGCTCTACTGCGAGAAACTCGCAAGTGAGAAGCAGCCCTTAGACTGGAAGCAGTCCAGTTTCTGTACTCACTCTGTTGGTGGATCTCCATTAGGCTGCTCTCTGTTGATCCCACTGCTGCCACCAGTTGTGACAGGGTCCGTCTCCCATATCACACAATCAACAGAGCGAGAGATGGCTGTACAATCCAAAGAGCATTTATTCCAAGCAAATCAAAACAGTCCATAACATAATCCACAAAACACAGGGTAAAATTGTGCAGTAGTGGCATAAATGTCCTGGTCTCTCTGAAAAGTCTCAGCTTCTCCCAGAGGATCAATACTTCTCTCCTGAAGTTCTCAAACAGACTGCCCAATTCTTCAGGTAAGCAGAGAGTTTAGGTGGATCTCACGCCCCCTCCCCCGATTTAGGGACAAAAGCCTGGCAGGGAGGAATTAAACCTGCAAATGGGACAATGTACACACAAGGACACAGAATTGACAGTGAACCATGCCCAAACATTGACCCACACAAAATGGTACAAAATCCACAATATTCCACCATCACAGACCAGGCCAAAAGAGTATCAGTGGGCCCCATCTACACACACATACACAGATACATACACATACAGGCATATGTACATATACATATTTAAAGAGAAATTCACAAAAATAGATCTAAATAGACATAAATCTATACACAGTCATATATACTGACATACAAAGATACACATCATACATGCACACACAGACACATTAGAGGTATTATTAATATGGGGAAGCCAGCAGCAGCCTCACTCACCTCCCCCGCTTGTCGCCCATCCAGCTCCTCCCAAGCATATGGCTGTGCTTATTGGTGGCTATGACTAACAGACATGGCCACGCTCAGTGCACACTGACACTGCTGTATATACATTACAGGACACGCTGGGGTATACAGCAATAGGGGGACATAAAGCTCTAGAGGGGTACATTCAGCTCTGAGGGGTATACAGCACTGGGGTGGAGGGGACATACTGCTCTGGGGGGGTATACCGCACTGTAGTGGGGAGACATACAGCTCTGAGGGGTATACCATACTGGGGTAGTGGGAGACACAGCTCTGGCTGGTATATAGCACTGAGGTGGGGGGACATATAGCTCTAGAGGGGGGTATAGAGCACTGGGGTGGGGGGACATACAGCTCTGGGGGGTATACAGCACTGGGATGAGGGGACACAGCTCTGCGGGGTATAATTCACTGGGGTGGGCAGACAGTTCTGGGGGTATACATCATTAAGGTCAGTGGACAGACAGTTCTGGTGGGGTATACAGTACTGGGTTCAGGGGACAGACAGTTCTGGTGGGGTATACAGTACTGGGGTCAGGGGACAGACAGTTCTGGTGGGGTATACAGTACTGGGGTCAGGGGACAGACAGTTCTGGGGCTTGTACAGCGCTGGTGGAGGGGAGACAGTTCTAGAGGTAAACAGCATTATGATGTGGGGCAGACAGTTCTGGGGGTATACAGTACTGCAGTCAGGGGACAGGGTGCTGATGCTGGCCCTGACCAACAATTATCTCTAATCTCTGTGGTCACTGAAGGCAGATTTTACTCATGAGTTGAGACTTTTAAGAATGAACGATGAGTCCAGCAGGAGAAAAAAAAAGCGTATTTCTTTATTAAGGTATATTACAAAGTTTCTTATTTTCATGTGTATTGTTGAGATATATATATATATATATACTGTATATATATCTATATATATATAATTGCCTTATGCTGTCCGTCTGTCTTGCTTCAAAATGACGTCATTACAGTGAGAACCGTAGCATTGGCCGCTCGGCTCGGCCTGGCCCCGCCCCCCCACGCATTGGCCGCTCCGCTCGGCCCCGCCCCCGCACACATTAGCTGCTCGGCCCCGCCCCCGCACACATTAGCCGCTTAGCCCCGCCCCCCGCACACATTGCCCGCTCGGCCCATTTGGCACCTATACACCTCCCCCCAGCACTACTCCACCTATTAGACACCTCCCCCCCAGGACTACTCCATCTATTAGACACCTCCCCCAGGACTACTCCCCCTATTAGACACCTCCCCTCAGGACTACACCTATTAGACACCTCCCCCCAGGACTACTCCTTTTATAATCCTCTCCCCCCTAGGACTACTACTCCTATTATACTCCTCTCTCCCCAGGACTACGCCTGTTATTATACTCCTCTCTCCATAGGACTACTCCTCCTATTATACTTCTCTCCCCCAGGACTACTCCTCCTATTATCCTCCTCTCCCCCCAGGACTACTCCCCCTATTATCCTCCTCTCCCCCAGGACTACTCCCCCTATTATACTCCTCTCCCCCAGGACTACCCCTCCTATTATACTCCTCTCTCCCCAGGACTACTCCTCCTATTATACTACTCTCCCCCCAGGACTACTCCTCCTTTTATACTCCTCTCCCCCCAGGACTACTCCTGCTATTATCCTCCTTTCCCCCCAGGACTACTCCCCCTATTATCCTCCTCTCCCTCCATGACTACTCCTATTATACTGCTCTCCCCCCAGGACTACTCTTCCTATTATACTCCTCTCTCCCCAGGACTCCTCCTCCTATTATACTCCTCTACCCCCAGGACTACTCCTCCTATTATACTCCTCTCTCCCCAGGACTACTACTCCTATTGTACTCCTCACCTCCAGGACTACTGCTCCTATTATACTCCTCACCTCCAGGACTACTCCTCCTATTATACTCCTCTCCCCCCAGGACTACGCCTCCTATTATACTCCTCTCCCCCCAGGACTACTCCTCCTATTATACTCCTCTCTCCCCAGGACTACTCATCCTATTATACTCCTCACCTCCAGGACTACTCCTCCTATTATACTCCTCTCCCCCCAGGACTACGCCTCCTATTATACTCCTCTCCCCCCAGGACTACTCCTCCTATTATACTCCTCTCTCCCCAGGACTACTCATCCTATTATACTCCTCTCCCCCAGGACTACTCCTATTATACTCCTCTCTCCCCAGGACTACTCCTCCTATTATACTCCTCTCCCCCCAGGACTACTCCTCTTATTATCCTCCTCACCTCAAGGACTCCGCCTCCTATTATACTCCTCTCTCCCGAGGACTACTCCTCCTATTATACTCCTCTCCCCCCCAGGACTACTCCTCTTATTATACTCCTCTCTCCCCAGGTCTACTCCTCCTATTATAGTCCTCCTATTATAGTCCTCCTATTATACTCCTCTCTGAGGGGTGCGCAGCATGGGGGATGGAGCACGATAGGGGTGCGCAGCATGGGGGGATGAAGCACAATGGGGGGTGCGCAGCATGGGGGGATGAAGCACGATGGGGGGTGCGCAGCATAGGGTATGAAGCACGATAGGGGTGTGCAGCATGGGAGATGGAGCATGATGGGGGTGCGCAGCATGGAGGATGGAGCATGATGGGGGGCTGCGCAGCATGGGGGAAGGAGCACGATGGGGGATACACAGCATGGGGGATGGAGCACGATGGGGGGTGCACACCTCCCCCCAAAATACACACATACACCGCCACACACGCACTGCACAACACACCACACACACACTGAGAACCACAAACACTGCCCTACACAGCCACCCACACACACACCAACACCCAACACACATACACCGCGGCACACACAAATATACGCACACACCACGTAACACACACACTGCACAAAACATACCTCCCCCCAAAACACACACACCACCACACACCACACACACCCACACAAACCGCTCAACACACATCACACACACACAATGCTGCAGACACATAGCGCTCCACAAACAACGCAACACACACAACGCAACACACAAACAACACCGCTCTCACACACCCCCACACCCAGACAACACCCAGAACATTTACAGTGCCCTACACAAATACTTGGAAACTACACACAACAACATCTATTTATATAACAAATATCATACATTAACCACACAATAAATTCTAGAATACCCGATGCGTTAGAATCGGGCCAACATCTAGTATATATATATATATATATATATATATAATTGCCCTATTCTGTCTCTCTCTGTCCAAGAAATTACGTCATACGCTGAAACCGCCTAAACCACGCCCACGCAGCTCCAACATTCTGAACACCCCCCCCCCACACACCCACCCCTCACTCCACCTCACCCACTCAGCAACGGCCCTGCATCACATCCCCCACACACCCACACCTTACTCTACCCACACCCAGTCAGCAGCGACGACCGCTCAATTAGGACACACCCACACGCCGAAACCCTGACAACGTCATGACGCCGCCGGCGGGCAGGTACAAGGGACACCGCCATGGAAGCTCCCTACACCTGACGCGACGGAGCACAGTAAGCCCCGACCCACAGGAGGTCATGGGCAGTCAAAGCAGGAGGTCAGTGACCCAACAACGCCACAGAGGGACGGGGACTGGAGGAGACGCAGCTGCGGCATCGCAGGTCTTCCCTATGCCACAGAGACACACAGAGTGACAAGGACCATAGGGGACGCAGCTGCGGCATCGCAGGACTTCCCCACGCCACAGAGACACATAGAGCTGTGGCACACTAGGAACCCAGCACTCCGGGACGCAGCTCTCCCACTAACCAATGATAAATGCAGGGGAAGCATATGGCTACTTAAATATTAACACTGCTGTGAATGTTAACGAGCCGCTCATTACTATTCATGAGCGGCTACCTAATATTCACTGCAGTGTTAATATTTAAGTAGCCATGTGCTTCCCCTGCATTCATCGGTGGTTAGTGGGAGAGCTGCATCCCGGAGTACTCATGAGCCAATTATTACTATTCATGGCCAGCGGGAAATGAAGCCACACACACCATGACTCCCACACAGCCCAACACCAGTGGCGTAGCAAAGGGGGGGCGGAAGGGGCGGTCCGCCTCGGGCAGCACGTGTCAGGGGGGCGGCATTTTGGCCACTCGCCTTCCGTTCTGGTGCCCCCTAACCGAGTTCCGGGGACCGCAGTCCTCGGCAGGAAACTGTGGCTACCGTCCCTTTAAGGCGCGCAGACCACAGCGTTCGCAGCGTCCTTCTGGTTTGAGCTTCATCTGTGGGCAGAGCTACCACACGGCCTCCTGCTCTGTCCCACAGATGAAGGAGGTGCAGTGCCAGCCAGCGACCCCCAGCACAGCGCTTCCCTCCGGCGCTGTGTGGGCCCCCTCTCCTCCGTGACCGAGCGGTATGTGCTACACCCCTCCCCCCACTCGACCTGTATGTTCCCTCCCAACCACCCAGTCCACCCAGTTTATGGGCCCCAGTGAGCTGTGTGGGCTTCCCCCCCACCCGGTGTATGCCCTGCCCCCCCCCAGAGCCGTATGTGCTGGCCCCCGGAGCCGTATGTGCTGGCTCCCCCGGAGCCGCGTGTGTGGGCCCCCAAAAGCCGTGTGTGTGTCTATATGTATGCAGTAAAGCTGTGTGTGTCTGTCTGTATGCAGCAGAGTTGTGTGTGTCTGTCTGTATGTATGTAGCAGAGTTGTGTGTGTCTGTATGTATGTATGCAGCAAAGTTGTGTGTGTCTGTATGTATGCATCAGAGTTGTGTGTGTCTGTATGTATGCAGCAGAGTTGTGTGTGTCTGTATGTATGCAGCAGAGTTGTATGTGTCTGTCTATGTATGCAGCAGAGTTGTGTGTGTCTGTCTGTATGTACGCAGCAAAGTTGTGTGTGTCTGTATGTATGCAGCAGAGTTGTGTGTGTCTATGTATGCAGCAGAGTTGTGTCTGTATGTATGCAGCAGAATTGTGTGTGTCTGTCTGTATGTATGCGTCAGAGTTGTGTGTGTCTGTATGCAGCAAAGCTGTGTACATGTCTGTATGTATGTAGCAGAGCTGTGTGTCTGTATGTATTTAGCAGAATTGTGTGTGTGTCTGTCTGTATGTATGCAGCAGAGTTTTGTGCGTGTCTTTATGTATGTAGCAGCTGTGTGTGCGTGTGTATGTATGCAGCAGAGCTGTGTGTGTGTCTGTCTATGTATGCAGCAGAGCTGTGTGTGTGTATACTAGGCCTACAAATGTGTGTAAAAAGGCGAAAGTCTAAGACTAATAGCAGCAGTCTACAATTAGATCTTTGATTGTAGTTCCATGAAAAATAAATATTTTGATGGCTTTCCGGATTTTTGAAGGTTTCTGGATTATCAACAGCCAACGTATGGGCGGCAAATTAGACGACCGCCCTGGACAGCATAAGCAGTAGCTGCCCAACACAAACACACACACACCGGCACACACAAACCACCACGCACACACACCGCCGCGCATACACACACCGCCGCGCATACACACACTCACAACCCCGCTCATATCAAACGCAATGTCTCCTGTGCAAGAATATTTTTTAATGATATTGCTAAATCATACAGTATACTGTTAATGCAGTTAGTTCCAAACAATATTTAGTTACATACAGTTACATCTTCATGTTAAACATTCACAATTTGTAAACAATAAAATATATCTTTGACCAAAAATATACTGTCTTCCTTCCATTATTAGTCAAAAATCATATATTAACTACACAATAAATTCTAGAATGAGTTAGAATCGGGCCACCATTTAGTATATATATATATATATATATATATACAGTGCCTACAAGTAGTATTCAACCCCCTGCAGATTTAGCAGGCTTACACATTCGGAATTAACTTGGCATTGTGACATTTGGACTGTAGATCAGCCTGGAAGTGTGAAATGCACTGCAGCAAAAAAGAATGTTATTTCTTTTTTTTTCTTTTTTTTTAAATTGTGAAAAGTTTATTCAGAGGGTCATTTATTATTCAACCCCTCAAACCACCAGAATTCTGTTTGGTTCCCCTAAAGTATTAAGAAGTATTTCAGGCACAAAGAACAATGAGCTTCACATGTTTGGATTAATTATCTTTTTCCAGCCTTTTCTGACTAATTAAGACCCTCCCCAAACTTGTGAACAGCACTCACACTTGGTCAACATGGGAAAGACAAAGGAGCATTCCAAGGCCATCAGAGACAAGATCGTGGAGGGTCACAAGGCTGGCAAGGGGTACAAAACCCTTTCCAAGGAGTTGGGCCTACCTGTCTCCACTGTTGGGAGCATCATCCGGAAGTGGAAGGCTTATGGAACTACTGTTATCCTTCCACGGCCTGGACAGCCTTTGAAAGTTTCCACCCGTGCCGAGGCCAGGCTTGTCCGAAGAGTCAAGGCTAACCCAAGGACAACAAGGAAGGAGCTCCGGGAAGATCTCATGGCAGTGGGGACATTGGTTTCAGTCAATACCATAAGTAACGTACTCCACCGCAATGGTCTCCGTTCCAGACGAGCCCGTAAGGTACCTTTACTTTCAAAGCGTCATGTCAAGGCTCGTCTACAGTTTGCTCATGATCACTTGGAGGACTCTGAGACACACTGGTTCAAGGTTCTCTGGTCTGATGAGACCAAGATCGAGATCTTTGGTGCCAACCACACACGTGACGTTTGGAGACTGGATGGCACTGCATACGACCCCAGGAATACCATCCCTACAGTCAAGCATGGTGGTGGCAGCATCATGCTGTGGGGCTGTTTCTCAGCTAAGGGGCCTGGCCATCTGGTCCGCATCCATGGGAAGATGGATAGCACGGCCTACCTGGAGATTTTGGCCAAGAACCTCCGCTCCTCCATCAAGGATCTTAAGATGGGTCGTCATTTCATCTTCCAACAAGACAACGACCCAAAACACACAGCCAAGAAAACCAAGGCCTGGTTCAAGAGGGAAAAAATCAAGGTGTTGCAGTGGCCTAGTCAGTCTCCTGACCTTAACCCAATTGAAAACTTGTGGAAGGAGCTCAAGATTAAAGTCCACATGAGACACCCAAAGAACCTAGATAACTTGGAGAAGATCTGCATGGAGGAGTGGGCCAAGATAACTCCAGAGACCTGTGGCGGCCTGATCAGGTCTTATAAAAGACGATTATTAGCTGTAAACAAGGGTTATTCCACAAAATATTAAACCTAGGGGTTGAATAATAATTGACCCACACTTTTATGTTGAAAAATTATTAAAATTCAATTGAGCAACATAACTTGTTGGTTTGTAAGATTTATGCATCTGTTAATAAATCCTGCTCTTGTTTGAAGTTTGCAGGCTCTAACTTATTTGCATCTTATCAAACCTGCTAAATCTGTAGGGGGTTGAATACTACTTGTAGGCACTGTATATATATACAGTCATATGAAAAAGTTTGGGCACCCCTATTAATGTTAACCTTTTTTCTTTATAACAATTTGGGTTTTTGCAACAGCTATTTCAGCTATATATCTAATAACTGATGGACTCATTAATATTTCTGGATTGAAATGAGGTTTATTGTAATAACAGAAAATGTGCAATCCGCATTTAAACAAAATTTGACCGGTGCGAAAGTATGGGCACCCTTATCAATTTCTTGATTTAAACACTCCTAACTACTTTTTACTGACTTACTAAAGCACTAAATTAGTTTTGTAACCTCATTGAGCTTTGAACTTCATAGGCAGGTGTATCCAATCATGAGAAAAGGTATTTAAGGTGGCCACTTACAAGTTGTTCTCCTATTTGAATCTCCTATGAAGAGTGGCATCATGGGCTCCTCAAAACAACTCTCAAATGATCTGAAAACAAAGATTATTCAACATAGTTGTTCAGGGGAAGGATACAAAAAGTTGTCTCAGAGATTTAAACTATCAGTTTCCACTGTGAGGAACATAGTGTCAGGGCCGGGCGGTCGGGCAGACCCAGGAGGTGGATCCACTGGACCGAACTCTAAGATGGTGGTAGGGAGTCCGGTAGCTGAAGCACTGATGGGCAGCAGAACAGTCCGTGCAAGTGAAGGTAGCGAAGGAGTCCCTGGGACCACGGAGTCACAGATGGTAGTCCGGGTGACGTAGCTCAGGTTCGGAGGCCAAGATGATGTCAGGCGGGGTCCGGAACCTTGGGAGCGAGATGACAGGTCACCGCAGGGATCCGAGATGGTACGGACTGTCAGATGGCAGACGGACAGCGTGCGGGGCTCGGGATTCAGCAGGACTGGATGGCGAGGCGGGATCAGCTCTAGAAGAGAGATACGTGAGTATGGCAGGAAAACACAAGGAGACCTGACTCCTAGCTCAGAAAACACGAAGATCAGGCCCCGCCCCCTTGGACAAGAACCCCCTTTATACCCCGTACCTGTCTAACCTCATTTCCTGTTAATGGGCGCTGGCCCTTTAAGAAAGGGTCAGTGACCGCGCGCGCGCCCTAATGCGCGTGCGCGCGGCCCGGGTGCCAGAAGCCAGGGAAGGAGGCTGAGGGGAGGACGCAGGGGAGCCGAGCAGGGCCTGGGAGGCCGTCGGGCGCCGGGATCGGCGGCCAGGAAGCCCAGGAAGGACGGGCACAAGGGACTGGGACGCGGGGAGCGTGGCAGGTGAGCCGGGGAGCGGGGCAGGGGACCCGGGAAGGGGAGCCGAGGACCCGGGGAGCGTGACAGTACCCCCCCCCCCACGCCCCCCTCCCCGCAACCGAGACATGAAGGCACGGATCAGAGGAGTGCCCACATTCTCCCTGGGTTCCCAGGATCTATCCTCAGGACCATACCCCTCCCAGTCCACCAGGAAGAACTGCCGGCCACGAACAGTCTTCATGGCCACGATATCTCTTACCGCGTAGATGTCGTCCTCAGCAATAGGAGGAGGGGCCGGGCTGGCAGCAGCGGAGAAGGGACCAAGGAACACCGGCTTGAGGAGAGAGACGTGGAAGGAGTTGGGTATTCTCATCGTGGCCGGAAGCTTCAGTTTGTAGGAGACCTCATTGATCTTGCTGAGGACCTTAAACGGCCCGATGTAGCGAGGACCCAGCTTGTAGGAAGGAATCTTCAGTCGGATGTACTGGGAAGCAAGCCAGACCAGGTCACCAGGAGAGAAACACGGAGGGTCTAGACGCCTTTTGTCAGCGTGTTTCTTCATCCGCTGGGAAGCGCGCCCAAGGGACGCCTTGACAGAGTCCCAAATGGTAGCGAAGTCACGGGCTACAGTATCAGCAGCAGGGACATCCGAAGAAGGGGATATAGGCAACGGGACGGAAGGCTGTAGTCCGTAAACGACATGGAAGGGAGATTTGGAGGACGACTCACTGACGTGGTGGTTATGGGAGAACTCAGCCCAAGGCAGAAGCGTGGACCAGTCGTCGTGATGGACGTTGACATAGTGACGTAAGAAGGATGTCAAGATTTGATTGACCCTCTCCACTTGGCCATTAGACTGAGGATGGTAAGCGGAAGAAAAGTCCAGAGTCACTCCCAGATGTTTGCAGAGAGCCCTCCAGAAGCGGGAGGTGAACTGAGTTCCTCTGTCGGACACGATGTGGGAAGGAAAGCCATGTAAGCGAAAGATGTGTTGTATATAGGCTTCCGCGAGTTCCTGAGCAGAGGGCAGTCCGGGCATAGGGACGAAGTGAGCCATTTTGGAGAACCGATCCACCACGACCCATATGACTGTGTGTCCGGAGGATACTGGCAAGTCCGTAATAAAGTCCATCGCTATGTGTTGCCATGGAACTGAGGGTATCGGCAGAGGCAGAAGACGGCCATAGGGCAGGTGTTTGGGCGTCTTGTTCCTGGCACAAGAGGGGCAGGCAGAGACAAAGGCGGCAACGTCCGTGCGAAGGGATGGCCACCAGTAATGGCGTACAATCGCACCCCATGTTCTCTTCTGGCCTGCATGGCCGGCTGTTTTCGAGGCATGACCCCAGTGTAACACTTTTTTCCTGTCGGTCTCAGAGACATAGGTCTTCCCGGGTGGTATCTGGGCCAGAGTGACAGGAGCCACCGGAACAATCTTGTTAGGAGAGATGATGGGTTGGATAGTCTCTTCCTCCTGCTCCAGGGGCATGAGAGACCTAGACAAGGCATCAGCGCGTATATTCTTGTCCGCGGGTCGGAAATGAAGCTGGAAGTCAAACCTGGCAAAGAATAAGGACCACCTGGCTTGCCGTGGGTTCAGTCGCTGAGCGGACCGCAGGTATTCCAGGTTCTTGTGGTCCGTGTAGATAATCACGGGGTACACTGCTCCTTCCAGGAGGTAGCGCCACTCCTCCAGAGCCAGTTTGACCGCTAATAGCTCTCGGTCACCGATGGTGTAATTACGTTCAGGTGCTGAGAAGCTTTTAGAGAAGAAACCGCAAGTCACCATCTTCCCGGAGGAGGATTTTTGCATGAGCACTGCTCCGGCTCCTGAGGAGGAAGCATCCACCTCTAAGGTGAACTGGCGGTTTAACTCTGGTCGGTGGAGTACAGGAGAGGAGGCGAATGCTCGCTTCAGGGAGCAAAATGCGGCGTCGGCCGCAGGTGACCAGTCCTTTGGATTAGCCTCCTTTTTGGTCAGAGCGGAGAGAGGAGCAGTCAGGGCGGAGAAGTGAGGAATAAACTGGCGGTAGTAGTTGGCAAATCCCAGGAACCGTTGGATTGCCTTCAGCCCAGAAGGGGGAGGCCAGTTGAGAATGGCGGAGACCTTCTTGGGATCCATCTGCAGCCCAGTCCCCGAGATGATGTATCCCAGGAAAGGAAGAGAAGACTGCTCAAAGACGCACTTCTCATATTTGGCGTAGAGACGATTCTCTCTCAGTCTTTGTAGAACCAGCTTTACGTTCTCTCTGTGGGTCTGGAGGTCCGGAGAGAAAACAAGAATGTCATCCAGATAAACTACTACACATACGTAGAGGAGGTCCCGAAAAATGTCGTTCACCAGTTCTTGGAATACGGCAGGAGCGTTACACAGACCGAAGGGCATCACACAGTATTCATAGTGCCCATCGCGAGTATTAAACGCGGTCTTCCATTCGTCCCCAGAGCGGATACGAACTAGGTTGTAGGCACCCCGAAGATCCAGTTTGGTGAACACACGGGCTCCTCTGAGCCGATCGAACAGTTCGGGGATGAGCGGTAGGGGGTACTTGTTTTTTATAGTAATCTGATTCAAGCCCCGGTAGTCAATGCATGGGCGAAGGTCACCCTCTTTCTTCTTAACGAAGAAGAAGCCTGCTCCCGCAGGAGAGGAGGATCTCCGGATGAATCCCTTTGCCAGGCTTTCCATGATGTAGGTGGACATGGCCCTGGTTTCGGCTGGAGACAACGGATATATCCGTCCTCGAGGTGGTGTTGTTCCTGGGAGCAGGTCGATGGCGCAATCGTAGGGACGGTGTGGCGGAAGTACCTCAGACTCCTTCTTGTCAAAAACGTCCGTGAAGGACCAATAGGCCGAGGGCAGACCCGGTAGGTTCTCAGGAACCGGAGGTCGTCGGACTGGTTGTATAGCCTTTAGACATCTCTCATGACAGGCAGAACCCCAACGGGTGATTTCGCCAGTACCCCAGTTGACTGAGGGTTCGTGTGTTCGCAACCAAGGAAGTCCCAGCAGGACTTGGTGGGACATGTGTGGAAGGACGTAGAGAGCGATGTTCTCGGTGTGCAGAGCACCGATACGCAGTTCCACCGGCTTCGTGATCCAGGAGATGGTATCAGAGAGGGGTCTCCCATCCACCGAGGCAATCAGTAGGGGCTTCTCGAGTAGAGTAACAGGCAGCTGGTATTTGTCCACCGTGGCCTGCTGGATAAAATTGCCTGCTGCTCCGGAGTCGAGGTATGCCTCAGCCGTGAAGCGCGTCTCTCCTGTTGATACTTGTACCGTCCACATAACTGGGTCGGAGAGAGTCCCAGCACCTAGGGTGGCCTCTCCTACCAACCCTAGGCTTTGGAGTTTCCCGGCCTTTCCGGACAGGAGCGTAGGAGATGTGTGTCCCCTCCGCAGTAAAAGCAGAGGCCCTTGGCGAGCCGCTCTGCTCGACGTTGGTCAGACTGTCGTACTCGATCAACCTGCATGGGTTCGTGGACAGGAATCCCAGCTGTAGATGACTGTGGCACAGAGGACTTCTGTGGCGGAGAGGAGTGCCGTACCGCACGTCGCTCACGAACCAGCTCTTTGGAGCGCTCCTGAAAACGAATGTCCACTCGCGTGGCTAGGGCAATCAGGGCATCTAGGGTGGAGGGCATGTCACGACCCGCCAACTCATCTTTGATGCGACTTGACAGTCCTTCCCAGAAGGCGGCTGTCAGGGCCTCATTATTCCACCCGAGTTCAGAAGCCAAAGTGCGGAAACGGATGGCGTATTGGCCCACCGTCAGTGTTCCTTGACGTAGGCGGAGAAGTGATGAAGCAGACGCAGAGGCGCGTCCCGGCTCGTCAAAGGTACTGCGAAAGGCCTGCAGGAACTCTTGAAGATCCTTGGTCATGGGGTCCTCCTTCTCCCACAAGGGGTTCATCCACGCCAGTGCCTCGCCCTCCAGGTGAGACATTATAAAGGCGACCTTGGCTTGGTCGGAGGCGAACAGATGGGGCAGCTGCGTGAAGTGAAGGGAGCATTGGTTTATGAAGCCCCTGCAGGTCTTGGGATCTCCAGCATAACGAGGAGGTGACGCCAAACGGAGTCGGGAAGCATCCGACGCGGCTGCCACTGGTGCGGGAGCCGTGGATTGCCTAGTGGGAGACCTGGGTGCTGCAGGCGTCATTGATGCTTGTAATGTGTACAGGCGAGTGTCCACGGAGGTCATAAATTGCAGCATGCGGGTCTGGACTTCACGCTGGCGTTGGAGTTCCTCTTGCAGGGCCAATAGTGCTGCAGCGGGATCCATGGCCTGATCTTACTGTCAGGGCCGGGCGGTCGGGCAGACCCAGGAGGTGGATCCACTGGACCGAACTCTAAGATGGTGGTAGGGAGTCCGGTAGCTGAAGCACTGATGGGCAGCAGAACAGTCCGTGCAAGTGAAGGTAGCGAAGGAGTCCCTGGGACCACGGAGTCACAGATGGTAGTCCGGGTGACGTAGCTCAGGTTCGGAGGCCAAGATGATGTCAGGCGGGGTCCGGAACCTTGGGAGCGAGATGACAGGTCACCGCAGGGATCCGAGATGGTACGGACTGTCAGATGGCAGACGGACAGCGTGCGGGGCTCGGGATTCAGCAGGACTGGATGGCGAGGCGGGATCAGCTCTAGAAGAGAGATACGTGAGTATGGCAGGAAAACACAAGGAGACCTGACTCCTAGCTCAGAAAACACGAAGATCAGGCCCCGCCCCCTTGGACAAGAACCCCCTTTTTACCCCGTACCTGTCTAACCTCATTTCCTGTTAATGGGCGCTGGCCCTTTAAGAAAGGGTCAGTGACCGCGCGCGCGCCCTAATGCGCGTGCGCGCGGCCCGGGTGCCAGAAGCCAGGGAAGGAGGCTGAGGGGAGGACGCAGGGGAGCCGAGCAGGGCCTGGGAGGCCGTCGGGCGCCGGGATCGGCGGCCAGGAAGCCCAGGAAGGACGGGCACAAGGGACTGGGACGCGGGGAGCGTGGCAGGTGAGCCGGGGAGCGGGGCAGGGGACCCGGGAAGGGGAGCCGAGGACCCGGGGAGCGTGACACATAGTAAGGAATGGAAGAACACAGGTACAGTTCTTGTTAAGCCCAGAAGTGGCAGGCCAAGAAAAATATCAGAAAGGCAGAGAAGAAGTATGGTGAGAACAGTCGAGGACAATCCACAGACCACCTCCAAAGACCTGCAGCATCATCTTGCTGCAGATGGTGTCAATGTGCATCGGTAAACAATACAGCCCATGTTGCACAAGGAGAAGCTGTATGGGAGAGTGATGCGAAAGAAGCCGTTTCTGCAAGCACGCCACAAACAGAGTCGCCTGAGGTATGCAAAAGCAGATTTGGACAAGCCAGTTACATTTTGGAAGAAGGTCCTGTGGACTGATGAAACAAAGATTGAGTTGTTTGGTCATACAAAATGGCGTTATGCATGGAGGCAAAAACACACGGCATTCCAAGAAAAGCACTTGCTACCCACAGTATAATTTGGTGGAAGTTCCATCATGCTTTGTGGCTGTGTGGCCAATGCCGGCACCGGGAATCTTGCTAAAGTTGAGGGTCGCATGGATTCAACTCAGTATCAGCAGATTCTTGACAATAATGTGCAAGAATCAGTGACGAAGTTGAAATTATGCAGGGGATGGATATTTCAGCAAGACAATGATCCAAAACACCACACCAAATCTACTCAGGCATTCATGCAGAGGAACAATTACAGTGTTCTGGAATGGCCATCCCAGTCCCCAGACCTGAATATCATTGAACATCTGTGGGATGATTTGAAGCGTGCTGTCCATGCTCGGCGACCATCAAACTTAACTGAACTGGAATTGTTTTGTAAACAGGAATGGTCAAATATACCTTCATCCAGGAACTCATTAAAAGCTACAGGAAGTGACTAGAGGCTGTTATTTTTGCAAAAGGAGGATCTACAATTATTAATGTCACTTTTATGTTGAGGTGCCCATACTTTTGCACGGGTCAAATTTTGTTTAAATGCGGATTCGCACATTTTCTGTTAGTACAATAAACCTCATTTCAATCCAGAAATATTACTGAGTCCATCAGTTATTAGATATATGAAACTGAAATAGCTGTTGCAAAAACCCAAATTGTTATAAAGAAAAAAGGCTAACATTAATAGGGGTGCCCAAACTTTTTCATATGACTGTATATATATATATATATATATATATATATATATAAAATCAATTTAACATGACTGATCTTTAAGCAGTCCAGCACCTCTTGCTTTTTACACAAGTGCCTGCCATTTTTTTACTCTATTAGTGACAACTAATGTCTATATATTTGTTTCCATGATATGCCTCTTGAAGTCAGAAGAATTGCATGTGAACAGGTTATTTCTGGCTACGGTGTCAATCTCTGATAAGAATGATAGATGCAGGAGAAAAACCCAGTCCAGTCATCCTCTGAGCTGCTGCGTGCTATCTGCTTGATAGGAGCGGCCTGTCTGTCCTGGAAGACATGGACCCCAGATAATTGTTATCACCTACGGGTGGAAGTGGGTGCATTTAGGTCAAGGAGATCGACCAGAACAGATATTCTAGAGCGCGTACGATTCTAATCCGTTCATATACATTCTAATCCGTCCATATACATACTGACCTTGAAGACTACTTGGTGCTTAGTATGTTATATTATGTAATGACCTTGGGAATATTATGTATGCCTTTCCTATATTAATATTTGCACGTAACCGTTGATCCTGATTTTCAGCATCTGATTTTCCTTTTGTTAGAAGAGGTTGGCTTTATGTTTCAGTCTCGGCAACCTGATCTACTGCTGCGATCGTTATCCTATTTTTGGGTGTATCGGTGGCGACATCTGGTGGACAGCTCTAGTATAAATTGCATGCGGCTTTCAGTATGAAAAAATGTTTCTGCAGTGAAGCTTGTACATTCTGTATTATGGCATTCTGTAATATCGAAGATGTACCATTTATTTCCTTTTTTTAATCTTAGCAAATTATCTCCTCAATTATCTACTCAGCAATGTTATTTCTGTCCTGTTCATTGTAAGTGACCACAATCCACACACATCCCTAAAGTCAAAGTTATGCTATTGTGATCTACTCATACCATATACGTAGCATGTTTGTGAACTAACCCATGACGGTCCATGCTGTCGTCACACGTCTGTTGCTACCTCATATGTAACCGTGTCTTGTCTGTGATGTGGTTTGTGTTCCTTAGTGTCTGAAGATCTCCCGTCTGAGCCAGGATCCCTATCCCAGGATCCAACATACAAGCCAACCCTGCTACTGCCCCCCAAAAAATCATCTTACCCTGTAGACCATGAGGACACCCCTGTGAAACCACTAACTCTCCTCAAGCAGCCCCCTGCCCTGCCTCCTAAACCTCTTTCCAGAATTGCCAATCACATTACAGGTAAGAAAAAGCTACTACACCTTGTACACATTTTCATTCTTGACATCTGTGGGTGTATGACCCATAACTCCCAGTTAATAGTTTCCCATTATATGAGTCGCCCCCAATGTAAGTATTCTTCCTATCTGGATAATCTATTAGCTGACCCCTTAGGGCATCCTAGAGATCTTTGTAGCTGCATATAGAGTGAATATATTATCTGATCATTTTACTCTCATCCATCTGTATATTCCAGGTCTGAATTGTACTTTTGGAATTGCTAAATAGTAGCATTTGTACCACATTTTGTATGACAGTGACACACCACATAAACTACTTTAGTCTTCTTGACTCTTGTGAATCTTCCCTAGGCACAGATGGCATTATATAGTCACTTGTTACGAGAATGTCTGTCAGCTTTCATGTTCTTGTTTATGAGATACCGTATAAATGTGTTTTATCTAAATTACACTACATGAACTAAAGTATGTGAACATCCATTCCCTCCTAATGTTTGGGTTTTGCAATTCCAACCCATGCAGTTGAAACCAGACGTTTACATACACTATCTACAAAGACACATCTGCATGTTTTTCTCACTATCTGACATGAAATCACAATAAACCTTTCCCATTTTAGGTCAATTAGGATCCAAAATTAGTTATATTTGTCAAATGCCAGAATAATGAGAGAGCAAATGTTTTAAAACATTTTTATTACTATCTGCAAAGTCAAAAGTTTACATACACTAAGAGTACTATGCCTTCAAACAACATGGGGCAGCCCATATGATGATGTCATCTCTTTGGAAGCTTCTGATAGGTTTATTGGCAACATCTGAGTTAATTAGAAACACACCTGTGGATGTATTTTCATGCACATCTGAAACACACTGCTTCTTTGTGTGGCATCATGGAAAAGTAAAAAAAAATCAGCCACAATCTCAGGAAGAGAATTGTGGACTTGCACAAATCTGTTTCATCCTTTTGTGCACTTTCCAGATACCTGAAGGTGCCTCGTTCATCTGTACAAACAATTATACACAAGTACAAACAAGTGGAAATGTCCAGCCATCATACCGCGCAGGAAAGAAACAGGTTCTGTGTAGCAGAGATGAACGTGCTTTGGTCAGACATGTGCATATCAACCCAAGAACAAAAGCAAAAGACCTTGTGAAGATGATGGCGGAAGCTGGTAAGATTGTGTCATTATCCACAGTGAAATGAGTACTGTATTAACATGGGCTGAAAGACAAGGAAGAAGCCATTGCTCCAGAAGAAACAGAAAAAGCCAAATTAATGTTTGCAAATGCACACGGGAACAATGACCTTCATTTTTGGAGTCATGTCCTGTAGTCTGATGAGACTAAAATTGAACTGTTTGGCCATAGTGACCATCTTTACGTTTTGGAATAAAACGAGAGAAGCTTTGAAGCCTAACAACATCATGCCAACTGTGAAACATGGGGGTGGCAGCATCATGTTGTGGGGTTGTTTTGCTGCAAGAGGGACTGGTGCACAAAATAGATGGCATCATGAGGAAAGACGATAATGTGGTAATAGTGAAGCAACATCTCAAGACATCAGCCAGGTACTTAAAGCTTTTGTGGAAATGGATCTTCCAAATGGATAATGACCCAAAGCATACTGCCAACCTGGTTACAAAGAGGCTTAAGGATAACAAAGTCAATGTTTTGCAGTGGCCATAAGAAAGCCGTGATCGCAATGCTATTGAAAATTTATGGGCAAAGCTGAAAAGGCCGGTGCAAGCAAGGCGACCTACAAACATGGCTCAGTTACACCAGTTCTGTCAGGAGGAATGGGCCCAAATTCCTACCAAACTATTGTGAGAACCTTGGGAAGGAGATCCAAAACGTTTGACGCAAGTCATACAGTTTAAGGGCAATGGTACCAAATACTGATGAAATGTATGTAAACTTTTGACTTTGCAGAAAGTAATAAAAAAAAACATTATCTCTCATTATTCTGGCATTTGGCAAATATAAATAATTTTGGTTCCTAATTGACCTAAAAAGTGTATTCTGATTTCATATCAGATAGTGAGAAAAACATGCATATACAGTATGTCTTTTTAGATAGTGGATGTAATCGTCTGGTTTCAACTGTACATACTAGTACACATTATCCATGGAGAACCCCTTTCCAATAAGTCATTTGTCAGATCTCTGTTCAGCTTGCATAGTAAAAACTTGTAGAAGTACGAATCATGGTAAGCAGTAAACCACACAAACTCACGGAACAGAAATGCCGAATACTGAAGCATTTACAATCAGAGCTTGTAAATGCAGCACTAGATACTATGTTATCACAGAAAGCAACATGATATAGATACATGGCTTAAAACGCACCACTGACCTGAATAAACACCTCTTTGCATATGAACCCTTGTGTGTAGACTTGAGAACTGCAGAAATACACTTCCTCCCTGCTGATGTAAGCTACAAAAGCAAATAGTTCAACCAGTTGTCCTCTAATGGACAACCCTTTCATAGCTGGTCCGTATCACAGAAAAAAGTAAAAAAACGTAATAATGGACTGGCACCATTCCTGCAACATTGGTGCTGTGTCTAGGCATTTTGTCACTTGACCGTTGCGGGCCTATTTAGTACTTTCCAGATATGGACAACCCTTTTTTAACTAAATATTTTGCTACAATTAAAAGCTATTTGTGTGTTTGAAGCAAGAAATATACTGAAAAATAAAAGGGTAACAATGTTTTGAATTTTTGACTGTCAGGCTCCAGATCTCACCATCCACTACAGCTTCGGACATGAGACTACCTTCATTTGATAGACAATCATTTTGACTATCTCATACATAAATTTGACTTGCAACTATTTAGCTTATGATATTATTATTATTCAGATTCTTATCATGTTGTTGCATTGTTATTGTTTTGCTTCTGGTGGTGGACATTTTTTTTTTTTCCTGTATACTACAAATTACAACCTATTCTCATATTCCCTAATAGCTCAGTGTGTTATCAGATTGATTCCCAAGCAAAAGGTCACTGGTTTGAATCAAAGAGCAGCCATGAGGAAGATCTCCCAAGAAGTGCCATAACAGTTGGAACAATGCAAAATGAAGTTAGTCCATCCATTCAAAAGTCAACAAGTCAGCTCATCACCAGGTTTATCAATTCTAGTGCAACAAAGACGGCAGCAGAGGTGGCTCATATGGTTCGCAATAGTGTGATTACAGACGTCTACACAAGCAGGCACCGTGCAACGCACATTTCACAAGTCTGGAATGGTGGCCAGAAAAAGGATGAAGAAGCCTCGACTTTAATAGCATCATAAGAAGTGTCAGCTTGAGTCTGCTCAGCTGAAATAAGCAAAAATTTAAAGTTGACAGTAGAAGACTGGAAATGGGTACGGTAATTTGGAGTGATAAGAGAAAAGTCAATAGACTAGGCTCTGATGAGTGCAAATGGGTCTGGAAGAAACAAAGCAAAAAGGGGCTAAGGATACAGAAATTGAAGGAACTGTCAACTTCAGTGGAGGAAGCCTGATATGGGGGGGGTTTACAGAAAAAGACTTTAGATACTTGATCAGGATCGACTGTGGTCTCAAAGCTAACCTAATGTGAGTATCCTACAAGATGAGTTACTCCATTCACTCGAGCACCATGAGTATGAAAAGGATGACATAGGTTTCCATCAGGACAACGACCCAAAGCATACGTTGAGATTGATGAAGAAATGGTTCAATGACACTGAAATAGAGGTGCTGGATTGGGTTGAGGTCACCAAACCTTGACCCAATCGAACACTTGTGAGTAGAGTTGAAGAAAAAGCTGTATACATACCCAAGTGGGTTGAACAGTATACACCAACATTGGGAACATGTAAAAGAGACGTGGAATCAGATTTCGGTCAAGACATGCTTGTATCTGATAGAGAGCATGCCCAGAAGGATTCAGGCACTGTTGAAAGCCAAAGTTAGACTTACAAAATACTAACATAATAATGAAAGTTGAAATTTAGATTTTCAGGAGCAAAACAGTAACAATGCAGTGACATGACAAGAATCTGCATAACTAATCATACACTAAATAGTTCCAAGTCAAATTCATGTATGAGATAGCCAAGATGAATGTCTATAGAGTGAATGTAGTCTCCCACTCAAAGCTGAACTGGATGGTGAATTATGGAGCCTTAGAGTCAAAAGTTCAAAACATTGTTACCCTTCATCTCATCAGTGTAGCTAAAAGTTCTGTGATTACAGCAGCATTGGCACTAATTCAAGGCTTGAATGAAAGTGTAAGGAAGGGTACAGGAAGGTCATAGAATCATAGAATATTAGAGTTGGAATGGACCTCCTGGGTCATCTAGTCCAACCCCCTGCTCAAAGCAGGATTCACTAAATCATCACAGACAGATGTCTGTCCAACCTTTTTTAAAGACTTCCATTCAAGGAGAACTCACAACCTCTCGTGGCAGCCTGTTCCAGGTTTGGTATTGTAAAATGTGAGCTTGTAGAGAAAGTGATAGATAACCAGGTTGCAGATGAATATAATCTGTTACAGACTATAATGAGTTCCTATTAGTGATTTAGAAAAATGGAGAGAACTGCAACAAAAAATCTGACATTTGAAACTGAATGCCCCATAGAAGGAGGTACACTTCAATAAATTGGAGCTTCAATGGCTAAAACACAGGAGTGCACAATTCATACGGTAACAGCCAGTGCTGGCTGTCAAGCACTTTCCCATTGCAACTTTGTGAAAATGTTCTCACACGTGTGGATCACGTGAGGCTAAGTTCACACTTCCGTTGTTTTGCATCAGTCACAATCCGTCGCCTTGAGGAATTACGGTATCCTCCAAAATATTTTGCAGGAATCCGTTCTTTCCCCATAGGGTTCTATTAGCAACGGATTGTGACTGATGGCCCTCCGTTGCATCCGCCACGTGACGGATCAGTCGTTTACTGACTGACCGTCAGGTGGTAGCAACGCTGACTGTAACATTTTTTGGAGCAGCAAAAAACGCACTCCGCAGGTGTCTGTCGCAATCCGTCAAGAGCTGTAATGGATGTCTATGGTGCTGGATTCCACCATAATCCATCACACGACAGAATCCAGTTCGGGATTCTGTTATGCTCTACTGAGCATGCCCAGCATGTTTGGCACACTCATTGGGCTGTTCCAAACATAAACGGATCACAACGGATCCGTCAAAAAACACATGCACAGGGGATGTAACGGACGCAGTGGATCCGTTTTGTCACGGGATTCCTGTGAACGGAATCCTGTGAAATAACACATCAGTTGCGTCAATTGACATCTAAAAAACGACGGATCCTGAAGAAATCAAAATTTGCCAGGATGACATTCTCTGCCAAAACACATTGTGCCATTGGAAAGTTTGGCAAAGGACTATTTAGTGTGGAAGTGCCATGCCTATTTTAGTAAGTATTTTGCAAATTAAAGAGGGCATGCCTGTTATTCATAGGCACTGGATATGGCAGCATCCTGCAGATTTCTCACAGCTTTTTTCCTCATTATCAATACCTATTCTCTAAGCCATTATTACATACAAGCTTACAAGGAATGCATCACCAGGTTTTTGCTATCACATCTGAGAGCAGCATGATGTAGGCAAAGAGGCCCTGAGTTCAACAATGTATAACTTAGATTATTGTATGCAGCCGTTCTCACACACTGAAAGATTTTACATTCTGCATGTAGCAGAGCTCTGAGAGCTGTCCCCGCACACACCAGGCTTTCAGTGTACATTTCCATAGACAAAAGCTGCTAATCAAAGAAGGGGGCGAAGTCGGGCTACAACTCATATGCTGCTGAACTCCACTAATGATAAAGATAGGAGGCTTAAACTAACATTGCAGGTAAACAAAAGCAGACTCTGAGATTGACTATTCTTATGTGGGCGTCACACTGGACGATCTATCGTGCAATCGCACAAGCGATCGTACCCGCCCCCGTCGTTTGTGCGTCACGGTCAATTAGTTGCCCGTGGCGCACAAAGTCATTAACCCCCTGTCACACGCACTTACCTCCTTACCTCCCGGACAACCTCGCTGTGGGTGGCGAACATCCTCTTCCTGAAGGGGGAGGGACGTTCGGCGTCACAGCGACGTCACACAGCCGCCAGGCAATAGAAGCGGAGGGGCGGAAATGAGCGGGACGTAAACATCCCGCCCACCTCCTTCCTTCCGGATTGCCAGCGGGACGCAGGTAAGCTGTGTTCATCGTTCCCGGGGTGTCACATGGAGCGATGTGTGCTCAGGAACGATGAACAACCGGAGCACAGAAGAAGAAACGACTTTTTGAAAATGAGCGACGTGTCAACGAGCAACGATAAGGTGAGTATTTTTGCTCATTCACCGTCGCTCGTAGCTGTCACACGCTACGATATATCAAACGATACCGGATGTGCGTCACTTACGATGTGACCCCGCCGACATATCGCCCGATATATCGTACCGTGTGACGCCCGCATTATTCTCATTGACTATTCTTTTTTTTTACTTACTAAGTAAAATATGGAAGGTTAATGTATGACCGTCGAGAACTAAGTAGCTACATGGAACCCATTAAAGGGCGCAGAATTGTGTACTCACTGGTATACCAAAGTCATGCCCTATAGGGATTGTTGGAAATTATGAGTTGAAGTTTTGTCAGTATTCTGCTTTTATGTGCCAATTTTTTCTTTTGTAGTTTTTGGCCAAACTGATCAAAACTTTAGTTTGTGACTCTTACTGACTTGATAAATGTTTCTCTTCTTTGAGGCTGAAAAAATGATGGCAATAGTAGTCACTGGTACCCAGCTTTATATCTCTTTTCTGGTGCCAGCTATTTTTATGTACATAGAAGCAATATTCTTACATGTTTGATTGAGTCTTGAACAAAGGGATCTGTTTCTGCGACTTCAGCTATGAGAGAATGGCAGCTACTGTACTGTGGCAACAGCAGGGTCAGAGATAACTCCAATCCTGGACATTCAAATCCTGTGCCTATTATTAAAACGAATCTGTCAGTACAATCACCCCCTCCCCAAACTGCAAATACAGTGGATATAAAAGTCTATCATATCAGATTTGTGATATGGAAAAACATATACCAAGCACTATAATTTCAGAACTTTTTAAACCTATAGGCTATGTGCGCACACAGCAGTTTTTTTGATGCTGCGTTTTTGGCCGCAAAAAACGCACCGCGGCAAAAACGCACCGGAAAAAACGCATGCATTTTTATCGCATTTCGGTGCGTTTTTGGCTGCGTTTTTGATCACTGCATTTTGTTGCATTTTTCCAATGCATTGCATGGGTGAGAAACGCAGTAAAACGCAGGAAAGAATTGACATGTGCATTTTTTTTTTTTTAGCTAAAAAAAGGCAGCTAAAAAAAACGTGTGCAGAGAGCATAAATGAAAAGTCACAGACTTTGCTAGGGAAGCAAGTTCATGCAGTTTTCAGCCCAAAAACGAGCAAAAATGCACCTGAAAAACGCGCACAAAAGTCGCGAAAAAAGGCCTAGTGCGCACATAGCCTAAATAAATCTCATAATCTGTACAAATTCATTGAGAAAAAAACTGAAATCATTTATGGGGGGAAATAAAAATAACAAAACTAAAATAGTGTAGGAGCATCCTTTTATAATTATGGAGAAAGTTGTGATCATAATTAGCCAGTCACATTTATTTCATATTAAATAGTAGTCAGTACATAGCGGCCATCGTTTAAAGTGATTCTAATCAACCCCATACAAATTTTAGCATAACATTTTCTTAGTTTCATTTTACTGCAAAAGCCATGGTCTGTAAACAGCTTACAACACAGCAAAGCAATCTTATTGTTTTAAGTTATCAGTCAGGAGAAGAGTACAAAAATCTTTACAAGAGTAGAAAAAGGCTTTAGATATACCATAGAACTGTGCAGATGGTCTTCAAGCAAGAAGTGGCTTAAATTTGGCACAACAGTGACATTACCTACAGCTGGAAGTCCCTCAAAAATTGATCAAAGGAAAAGAAGAAAATTGATCCAGGAGGCAACCAAGAAGTTTACAGCAACATTAAAAGAACTGCAGGAATTTCTGGAAATCACTGGCCGTGTCCTGCATGTGACAAAAATCTCCCTTATTCTTCATTTGTCTGGTCTGTGGGTTAGAGTAGCAAGATGGAGGCCGTTTCTTACAAAGAAAAACATCCACGCTCATCTATGTTTTGCCAAAATCTGTATTAAGTCTGCCATAAGCATGTAGAAAAGTGTGTTGTGCTTTGATAAGACCAAACCAACACTGTGCATCACCAAAAAAACACCATACTTACAATTAAGCATGGTGGAGGCGGCATTATTCCTTGGGGTTGTTATTATAGCCACTGAAACTGGGACTTTAGTCAAGGTGGAGGGAACTGTGAATAATTCCAAATATCTGTCAATTTCTCAACAAAATATTTAGGCCTGTGGTAAAAAGCTGAAGATGAATTTCCCATTTTAGCAGATTGGCCCTAAGCATACATCCAAATCAACAATAGAATGGCGTCATTAGAAGAAGATCAAAGTTTTGGAATGGCCCAGCTAGAGCAAAGACATTAAATCAATTAAAAATCTGAAGGGTTGACCTGAAAAGGGCTGTACACAGGCAGTGCCCTCACAATTTGAAAGATTTGGAGTTCTACTGTAAGGAAGAGTGGGCAAAGATTTTGTATGTGCTATGCCATGCCAATTCTAGATGTACCATGCTGATAGACTCTTAAGGCTGCTTTACACGCAACGATATCGGTATTGATATCGCTAGCGAGCGTACCCGCCCCCGTTGGTTGTGCGTCACGGGCAAATTGCTGCCCGTGGTGCACAACATCATTACCTATCACACGAACTTACCTTCCCTGCGACGTCGCTGTGGCCGGTGAACCGCCTCCTTTATAAGGGGGCGGTTCATGCGACGTCACACGGTAGCCGTCCAATAGAAGCGGAGGGGCGGAGATGAGCGGGCGGAATATCCCACCACCTACTTCCTTCCCCATTGCCGCCGGCCGCAGGTACGATGTAGTTCCTCGTTTCTGCAGTGTCACACTTAGCGATGTGTGCTGCCGCAGGAACGTCGAACAACCTGCGTCCTGTAACAGCAACGATATTCGGGAAAGGAACGACGTGTCAACGATCAACGATAAGGTGAGTAATTTTGATCGTTAACGGTCGTTCCTGCGTTTCACACGCAATGACGTCGCTAACGAGGCCGGATGTGCGTCACGAATTCCGTGACCCCAACGACATCTCGTTAGCAATGTCGCTGCGTGTAAAGCGGCCTTTACCCAAAAAGATTGATTGCTGTCATAAATTCAAAGGGTAGTTCAACAAAGTATTCATTTAAGGTTGTGCATATTTACACAACTACATTATTTTAGCTCTTTATTATTCATTTTTGCACCCAAATACATTTTAGTTCATTTTTAAAATGAATTGTATAGATTATAGCTGAAATTAAAGGTGTAATAAGTTCTTCTTGGTGTGTTTTTTTATATGACAAAAACCTGGTATTTTTATATGGGTGTGTAGACATATCCACTGTATGGGCAGACAGGTCTTTGAAATCTAAATCCATCGACACATCTTCTATCTGTTGCTCCATTCCTGAGAACCTAAGTGTTAATTCATATCTGATTTTAATGTTAAGTGCTCTGGGTGTTCCAAAGCATTTAAGAAACCACTGTGCCTCATAAGATTGTTTTCCAACCTACCACCGGCCTTTTTAAATTTCATTTGTACTAAACAGGCTGGTGCTGGTTGGGGAAACAACCTGGAGAGGCAGTGGCTGCTTAAAGGGAACCTGTCAGCAGATTTGGGGCCTATAAGCTGCAGCCACCACCAGTGGGCTCTTATATACAGCATTCTAACATGCTGTATATAAGAGCCCAGGCCGCTGTGAGAACATAAAAATCACTTTTTAATACTTACCTAAACGGTCGCTGCGGTGGAGTTGGGTCATATGGCTGTCTCCGTTCTCTGGTGCTGGTGCCTCCTCTTTCGGCCATCTTCGTCCTCCTTCTGAAGCCTGTGTGCATGATGCGTCCTACGTCATACACACTCGCCGGTACCGTGCAGGTGCACTAAAATACTGCTCAGGACAGATAAAAGTGCGCCTGCATAGGACCTCAATAGCGGCAAGTGTGTATGACCTAGGACGCGTCATGCACACAGGCTTCAGAAGCAGGACAAAGATGGCTGAAAGAGGAGGCGCCGATACCGGAGAACGGAGACGCCCATATGACCCAACGCCACCTCAGCAACTGTTTAGGTAAGTACCGTATTATAAAGTGATTTTTACGTTCTACACAGCGGCCTGGGCTCTTATATATATAGCATGTTAGAATGCTGTATATAAGAGCCCACTGGTGGTGGCCGCAGCTTATAGGCCCCAAATCTGCTGACAGGTTCTCTTTAACTGCTTTGTGAGCCTTAGAGCACTTAATTGAAATGCTAATTTTTCAGGAATGCAGCAACATATAGAAGACACAAAGGTGGAGATGGATTTACATTTCAAAGACCTTCATTATCATCATGCGTTTTCATCTTTCAATGAGATAGAATCTATGCCAAGAATGATTAGTATTGCTAGTTTCTCTTTTTCATCCATGTAAGTATATGTGGTTTTCCATTCACGGTATAAATGTTGAAGTTTATTGTCTTTCTCTAGACTCCGGAGCACCTATAAAACTGCCTTGTATGCCAGGGAAGATGTCTCCTCCACTACCTCCAAAGAAAGTCATGATATGCATGCCACTAGGAGGATCAGACTATCCCCACTCCTATTCCAATCAGAAGAGCTCTCAGCACCATCACACCATCCTCCCATCCCAACTAGCCGTCCATCAGCACCAGCTCCAGTATGGAAGCCAGCATCTCTCAACTGGATCCAGTTCAGTGCCCATCCATCCATCAATACCTCCAGGATGCAGGGTCATTGAGGAGCTCAACAAGACACTTGCTATGACCATGCAAAGGTTGGAAAGGTACGTACTGCCTTAGTCTGCACTGCTGGGTCATGTAGAAGTATGATGAGAACTGGTCTATTACCCTCATTCATTTATGTTTTATAAGAACTAAGTGAACATGTTATTAAATAGGGATCCAAATGTACCTACTGCATGTTACTCCTTAGTATATATCTGTATTTCAGATTGTTTGGTCTTTCAGTAGCGCGTTTCCATTGACAGTGTCCCGCAGACCCCTTTTCTCCGTGGAAAGGTCACCAGCAGATTTATTCAACAAGGCATTTTGTGTAATGGCTTCTAGTCATCAGTGCTCCGCTCCATTTTCTATAGAGGTTTGGGGGGTGATGGAAATGTGAATTACTAAGCAATCAGCGTGCCTTCTATCCATTTGTTGGTGATTCAGACGTGATTGGACTGTGTCAGCATTTCTATTCTATAAACCTCCAGCAAATGCTGCTGACCAATTACCATTCTCCCTGCCTCCGTGTGTCTTCTTGACCTATTTGGAGCAGTGGAAATGTAGCTGAATCCACTATTTTCATTCAGCTGTAATATTCAGATGGGAAGATCAAACAGATGGATTCTGAATTAGATCTAACACGTATGGAGCTGTGCAGCTGAATGGAGAAGTATTATATAAAGGTGGGGATGGTGCAGTGGTAACAGTCATCCCCTGGGGGCCCAAACTCTGCCATACCATTATGTAACACATCACGAGGTAGGGGGGTCCTGTTACATATTTTGCATGTACACCTCTATTCAAACACAACTGTCAGTGGTCCACTGAGTTGAAAACATTTGCTTTATTTTTATGCTGTAAATTCCAATTTTTTTTTATGGAACTCTTGTCCCATGTGGACAGATGGGTTACAAGGAGTGGGGACAGATCTTTGCCCCTCTTCTCTTGCACTTCTGTATGTCATATTTCTTAGCCTAGTTTCACACTTGCGTTGAACGGCATCCGTTGCATTGCGTTGTGTGACGGATGCAACGGATGTGTTGCATATAGTGGCACAACGGATGCAACAGATCGTACAAAACAACGGAAAGCTTTTTTTTTTATTTTTTTTTTTCTTCTTTACAGTTTTACCGGCAGCAGACTATTGTGAATGATCAGCTGATCGCCCTCAATAGCCGGCTGCCGGGCGCTCAGCTGAGCGCTCTCACATGCCGGCGGCTGGTCGATCAGCTGAGTGCTCTCACATGCCGGCGGCCGGGCGCTCAGCTGAGCGCTCTCACATGCTGGCGGCTGGTCGATCAGCTGAGTGCTCTCACATGCCGGCGGCCGGGCGCTCAGCTGAGCGCTCTCACATGCCGGCGGCCGGGCGCTCAGCTGAGCGCTCTCACATGCCGGCGGCCAGGCGCTCAGCTGAGCGCTCTCACATGCCGGCGGCCGGTCGATCAGCTGATCGTTCGGCCGCCAAGAATGTGTGCGGGGGGCGGAGTGGGTGGAGCCGAGCGGGCCATGGCGCTGAGGACAGGTGAGTGTGTGTGTGTATGTATATGTATGTGTGTGTGTGTGTGTGTGTGTGTACATACATGCGGAGTGGAGTGCGGGAGGGGCGGAACCAAGCGGGGAAGTGTCGGGCTCCCTGCACACGTAGCGAGGGTAAATATCGGCAAAGCACTTTGCTTAGTTACCTGATATTTACCTTGGTTACTGGTGCAGGGAGCCAGAGAGAGCATGCGCAGTGAAATCCTACGGATTGCGCTGCTCAAAAAAACGTTACATGCTGCATTCCTCCCTCCCGGCGCAGCGTCAAAATAACGACACTGCGTCGTCCAGCAGATGCAACGCTGACACTTGCGTTACAGTGCGTCGTCCATACAAGTCTATGGAGAATAGCGCAGTGCGTTAATGGACTGCGCTATTCTCCATAGTGACGGACTGCGCTGAACGCAAGTGTGAAAGTACCCTTAGGGGCACTTTGCACACTGCGACATCGCAGGTGCGATGTCGGTGGGGTCAAATTGAAAATGACGCACTTCCGGCATCGCATGCGACATCGCAGTGTGTAAAGGCTGGATGATACGATTAACGAGCGCAAAAGCGTCGTAATCGTATCATCGTTACAGCGTCGGCGTAATCCATAATTACGCTGACGCAATGGTCCGATGTTGTTCCTCGCTCCTGCGGCAGCACACATCGCTGTGTGTGAAGTCGCAGGAGCGAGGAACGTCTCCTACCGGCCTCACTGCGGCTTCCGTAGGATATGCGGAAGGAAGGAGGTCGGCAGGATGTTTACATCCTGCTCATCTCCGCCCCTCCGCTCTGATTGGCCGCCTGCCGTGTGACGTCGCAGTGACGCCGCACGACCCGCCCCCTTAACAAGGAGGCGGGTCGCCGGCCACAGGGACGTCGCACGGCAGGTGAGTGTGTTTGTGAAGCTGGCGTAGCGATAACTTTCGCTACACCAGCTATCACCACATATCGCTGCTGCGACGGGGGCGGGCACTATCGCACTCAGCATCGCAGCATCGGCCTGCGATGTCGTAGTGTGCAAAGCCCGCCTTACAGGCATAACAGAGAGGTTTAGGGCAGTCAAGATATTGGACCCAGCTATAAATGCAAGGAAGAAATGGAAATGAAGTTCCAGTACCTATAGTGCTAGCAGAATGCTGATGAATCAGGAATGCCTGTTCAAAAATTGTAAAGAGAAAGAGAGTCCTTATAGAAAAAAAAATCACAGCATGCTACAGTCTGTGTTTGAACCAGAATAGTGACTAAAGCTAAAAATTCTGATTGGGTCAGAACAGCTGCATCCAGTAATCTTAAGTGAAAAATTGTTGGATTCAGGATCTCTTTGCCTACATCATGCTGCTCTTAGATGAGGTAGCAAAAATCTGCTGACAAATTCCCTTTGTGCTACAATTCCCAGGCTTCTACAGTGTACAAGAAGTGATAAGAAATCTTAGGGAGTTTCTTTTAATGCAGATTCATAAAAATGAGAATATCTAGCACTTAAAGGGAATCTGTCACCAGGTTTTTGTTGCCTAATCTGAGAGCAGCATAATATAGAAACAAAGACCCTGATTCCAGCTGTGTTTCACTTGCTGGGCTGCTTGATGTAATTTTAAGACTTTTTTTTATCAGGGAGGACTAGTAACTGGCAGCCTAGTTGTTCTCCATATTCATGAGCCCACACACAAATTAATGATTTTCAGCTTTCTGCTTATGCAAAGTGTAAACGGAGTACTGTCAATCAGCGGTGTGGCAGGATTATACAGAGCTCAGCATTCAGAGAACTGGTAGATAAAACTGAATTTATCAAAACTACAGCAAGTAGCCCAGTAAGTGACACATTGCTGGAATCAGGGTCTCTGTCTCTACAATATGCTGCTCTCAGATGGGGGAGCAAAAACCTGATGACAGATTCCCTTTAATAAGATCTTGCGTGGTTCTTGTGTGAAGCTTTATGCCGCAAAGATCATGTGAATGAAAATGAAATAAAGGTTAAATCCAAATAGCCCTATCTGAGATTCGGGGCAGTCTCCGCACACAGAATGTGAAGGTTATTTGTGTGGATACAGAGCACAGTTGTAGAGGACACTGATTTCCCATTTTATATAATGGTGTGTATATAATTCTGTATAAAGGACAGCGTGATCCTAGTCTTGGCTGTAACCTGTCGGTAATGATGATTATTGGATTACGGGTATGTTATCTTGTTTGCCGTCTTGTAATTATACACTGCTCACTATCATGTATACACCAGATGGCACAACCCTACAGTCGGGGATGTGTCTGGCTTTGCTAATGCCAGTGGAGTCAGACCAAGAAGGCATGCAATTTCCAGCAATAACCGGCTGTGGATTAGCGCAGAGATGTGTACACTTATAGGAGACATGTGTCTCTTTTGGCCCTATCCGGCATTCAACTTGTTTTGTCCAGGAAGCGTATATGGCGGCAGAACTGTGGCCATGCATTATTATAGCCGCTACAAGTCTAGGATGCTCTGTTGTTCATGAAGTTTCAAAACAAAGCAGCTTTATTTAAAGCATGACGCACCAAACAGACAAAAAGCACGATAAAAACATACAAAAATGCAATGAAAAAAAAAAACAAGTAAAATAAGGTACAGGAATTCTGCAGCATCAAAAACTCAACAAATGCTGATCATGGGAACGTAGCCTATAGCCTGCTTTACACGAGACGACCGATTGTGCGATAGCACGATCGATCGTACCCGCCCCCGTCGTTTTTTGCGTCACGGGCAAATCGCTGCCCGTGGCGCACAAACTCGTTTAACCCCCGTCACACGTACTTACCTTCCGGACGACCTCGCTGTGGGCAACGAACATCCACTTCCTGGAGTGGTAGGGACGTTCTGCGTCACAGCGACGTCACACGGCAGCCGGCCAATAGAAGCGGAGGGGCGGAGATGAGCGGGATGTAAACATCCCGCCCACCTCCTTCCTTTCACATTGCCGGCGGGAGCCGCGGGAGGCAGGTAAGCTGCTGTTCATCATTCCCGGGGTGTCACACGGAGCAACGTGTGATGCCACGGAAACGATGAACAACCGCCGCCATTTTAATTAAACAATTTTATGAAACCTAGCGACGAGTACGCGACTCACGATTTGTGAGAGATACTGCATCACTAGGAGGTGTCACACGAGACGACATCGTGTACGATGCCGGATGTGCGTCATGAAAACCGTGACCACAACGATGCATCGCACGATCAGTCGTCTCGTGTAAAGCCCGCATTAAGACTTTTCACAAATAGCAAATCACATAGCGTGGGTAGGGTGATCAGACCCATTATCTTGTTACCTCTTTTTGACAGTGCGCTACACAGAATAGTTTTACCTATTTTTCCTCATTATTTTTTTAATAGCAAAATTCAGTAAGGCAAATAAATTCACAAATGCATCTCAAACATTTCTACATACTGATTGTTATTATTCAACAACCATGTAATATGAAGACCAGGTAAAGGATGAGAATACAGCTGCTGTTAAAGGATTAATCTGTTAGATAAGCATAAAGCTGCTTGCAAAGGGTAAAACTGAGCCTCTCACTACATGCACACAAGCCCATAGCAACTTCTGTTGCTGCTTCCCCTATCCCCTACTCCACACACAGTGATATCTTCCAATTCAGGAGCAGGAAGTCTCACTAAGTTGTCAAATAGCGAGACCATGGAGAGACTGATTAAACCTACCTGACTACAGTTGTCCTTTCTTCCAGTGCCATATGTTTTATCAAATGTTAAAGAATTTTTTTTAGGGTTTCTATTTACATATTTTTGTGGATCACTTTTCTTCATGACATTTCCTTGATTTAGTAGCTGCTTTCTTTGCTGCAATAGAAAGGTACAGCCCATAGTTCAGTTCCATATAATGCATCCATAAGCTAACTGAATAGGTCTAAACATGGTGTTAATCATGTGATTCCCCCCTCACACACACATACATATCGTACATATGTGCATATTATGTAACCCCTAACATTCAGTTTGCAACAAGTTAAATGAGATCCATGGCCTATCTGAAAATGGATCTGTCAGCTATGCTGCCCTATGTAAGATATTGTTAGGTTGACCTAACGGTCACAGCTATTGCCAGCGATGTCCGAATGCAGAGAGGGTACCGGTGACCCCCCTCTGCCCTCCCTTTAGCCTTCAATGAAAACAGGCAGACACCGTTATACACGTAAAGGCTAGGAGACGTGCGGCTCCCAAAAAGAAAACTGTATTATTTTGTTTACATTACAAAGTTATACAAAGTTGATTAGGGCGTAACTATGCAACATACATATTCATTAAAGGCGTGAATTACATATTCCCAGCAAGAGAAATTAATATAATGACTTATACTCCAATAACAAGATGTTTTTCAGTCGTCTCTAAGTCAAAACATTCTGCGTCCTTGAGGTTGGTCTCACAGTTTATTACGCAAATAAGTCTGGTTCGGTCTTGCCAGGGAGAATGAATTTCTATTATTTTCTAAGTCAGTGAAAAAGGTTAACTCTTTCCTCACAATCCCCCCTATTGGCGTGATTGATGGACAGGGGGCCATCGAGAAGCTGTGGACTATGGAGAAAGCAGGCTAGCCTCCAGATACTTTCTGAGCCGCGGGTTTGCTCAGGGAGTGTCGTCTCACATCCGTCACCCAGGACTGCCTGCATGCCTCTCGATAGGAGTCTCATCATGATACGCCAAGGTGATTTCTAGAGGAAAGAGTAGAGAAGAGAAAAAAGGCATATTAGTGATTTCATACGGGTGCTGAATAATCATTGTATCTACATTGCTTCAAGCAGCGGGAAAACAAAGCCATTAGCAACTTGAACACTACATAAGCAACTAGTAAACAGAGTAACACTTGGAACACTGATAATCTGTTGTAACAGCCTCCCCATTGAAACACTTTGTTTATTGGGACTAGTATGGCTAAGTATGGCATGGAAGAGGCTGTCACAGGTGCGTGTGTACATATCCAGCAGTCTGTGATCTCAAGTTTTTCAGCTAACACTTCATGATGGGTCTCAAATGAATTCTGCCGTGGTGTAGAAGGCCCCAAAAAGGGAGTACACATAGAAATACTTATCAGCGGTATTAGGCCTTCTTGCAGTGGCTGGCATGGACCCATGTCGATCTCCCCTCAAGTTTGACGGAGGTTGGAGTGGTCAGCTGGACAGTCAAAGGCCCTTCGAATCGTGGCTCAAGGGTCTTTCTCACGTGCTTCTTTAGGTAGACCCGGTCACCAGGCTTTAGAGAGTGGGTTCCTGGAACGGCATCAGGATCAGGTAGAGAAGAGTAGACCCTTTGGTGGGTTTCAGTTAGTCTCTTCTGCAGGGAAACAACATGAGACGTTAGGCTATCACATTGCAGGTGTATGTCCTGCGGGAAGTAGCATCCTAATCTGGGTGCACTACCAAAGAGTATTTCAAAGGGTGAGAGCCTGTGCTTTCCCTGCGGGGTAGTCCTTATAGAGTAAAGAGCTATGGGGAGACATTCTGTCCATGGTCTACCAGTCTCCTCCACTGCCTTGGCTAGTTTGAGCTTTAGCGTTCCATTTAACCTTTCCACTTTCCCTGATGACTGTGGGTGGTAAGGCGTGTGTAAGGCTGACTGAATGCCTAACAGGGCACAGGTGTTCTGGAAAACTTGTCCAGTGAAATAAGTACCTCGGTCTGACTCTATGACTTCAGGGAGTCCAAACCGGGGTACCAGCTCACAGGCCAATTTCTTTGCTGTGATTCTGGCCGTGGCTGAGCTGACAGGGTAGGCCTCTGGCCATCCTGAGAAGAGGTCTACACAGACAAGTACAAACTCGTAGACGCCATGTTTTGGCAACTGTATATAGTCTATTTGTACTCTTTGAAATGGGGCAAACGTCTTTGGCATGTGTCTTTGCGGGGTTTTTTAGCTGGCCTGGATTGTGTTGTTGACAGATGGGACAAGCTTTTATTCTCTGGGAGGCGTATTGTCTGAAGCCGGGGGCTACCCAATAAGGTTGCATCTGGTTCATGATTGAGTTTGTGCTACCGTGTGTGGGATAGTGGAGTACTTGGAAAATGGCAGGGAACCAACTGCGTGGCAGGACGGGAAGTCCATTTAGGCGCCAAATCCCCTCCACCTTTTCTGCCCCCTTGGCCCGCCATCCGGCCTTTTCTTCCTCAGAGGCGTTTTCTTGTGTCTCAAAGAGGTTCTGCATTTCTTCCTCCGTTGTTGACACTGTTTCCGTCTCCTTCAAAGGGAGTAAGGCTGCTTGTTTTGCTGTTTGATCGGCCAAGCGATTTCCCCTTGCCTCGGGTGTTTGAGCCTTGGTGTGGGCAGCAACCTTTATGATTGCTAGCTGTTTTGGTATCAAGGCTACTTCCATTAGTTTCTTCACTGAGGCTCCATGCCTGATGGGATTTCCTGTTGCTGTGAGGAATCCTCTTGTCTGCCAGATAGTGCCAATATCGTGCACAATGCCGTGTGCATAGGCTGAGTCCGTGTAGATGTTCGCTGTTCGTTCTTCCAGAAACTCAATTGCCCAGATGAGGGCAAGAAGTTCTGCTTCTTGAGCAGATATGCGTGGAGGTAGTGGTTGCTTGGCTAAGACTGCATATAGAGTCACTACTGCAAATCCAGTGTGGAACTTGCCTGCTTCATCAGCGTATCTGCTACCATCCACAAAAAGTTCAAAGTCTGGATTTGTAAGCAGTGTTGCCTGTATATTGTGCAGGGGATTTGCCTCATGTTCAATGAGTTCCTGACAATCATGATCAAATGGTGCGCTGGTACGTTTGTCACTCTCTTCTGTCCTCTCTTCTGTCCCCCCTTCTAAACTTGTAAAGATCAGCAGATCAGCAAGGTTTAGACTTGTAACTCGAGCAAATGAGATGTTTGGGGGTAGCAACAGCGTTCACTGGAGTCTGACCTGTCTTGCCATGGAGAGGTGTTTCAGCTTCATTTGATTGAGAACAGCATAAATGTCATGGCTGGTAAGGATGGTAGTCGGGAAATCGAGTGAGATTTCAGATGCTTTCTTCAGTATGTTTGAAACTGCTGTAACAGCACGGACACAGGTTGGTTCTGCTTTTGTGACGTTGTCAAGTTGAGAGGAGTAGTACCCGATTATGTGATGTTTGTCCGTCTTCTGGGTGAGTACTCCTACGGCAAATCCTTGAAGCTCTGCTACAAACAGATTAAAGGTGAGATCATAGTTTGGTAGTGCCAGAGCAGGTGCATCAATCACTAGTTCCTTGAGCTTTTGAAAGTTTTGTCGAGCTTCTTCTGTAAGGAAGAAAGGAACATTCTTTGTGCAATCATACAGCGGTTGCATGAGTAGTGACGCATTGGGAATCCACCGTCTGCATTTATCTCTGCTTGCTTTGCATCCTACTTCTGCCAGAAAGGTAAGCATTCCTCTTCACTAGGGCAGCACAGTAGTAAATCATCCACGTACTGGTAGATGTACTGCGAGAGGTAGCGGGAGGGGGGATTGTCTCAGCTGCGGTGGCGTAATTCCAGGCTTGACTGAAACTTTTACTGTGGGCACGGGTAGTGTGCCGAGGTCAGTTTTTGATGTGGACCAGAGTTTTGCAGGAACTTGTAGAAGTATTGGATCCGTGTTATTGGGATTATCTGGGCTTGTCCATCAAATCCAGATACTATAGTAGCTTCAGATGAGATGGATCCTTCAGGCACTAGGTTCCTGGGGTTCAGGAGCGTGAGGCTTCTGAGTCCACCAAAGCTCTTATTTCCTTGTTGCCAATGTGAAGGGGGACGTGTATAAATGGACCTCTGGCATCCCTATCCCGTGCTGCCGCAAGTCAGGCAGTCTTCTCCTCCTGACTCTCGGGTTGGTTTTGAGTGTCCCTCTTCTTCTTTCTACAGTCTCTGATCACATGTCCTCTGACTCCACAATAGTAGCAGGTCGGTGCCTTCCTTCTTGTACCTTCTGGCTGACCGTCCACTGCTGCTATGACAACTTTCTTGTTGCTCCTTTTATCCTTTGCGTCGGTTTCTAAGCCACTTGCTTTGTTGACTAGAAGATCTATATCTTCCATGTTCCTCCATTCTGGGCAGCACGCTTTCAATTTTTCTGCCAGAGGTGCATGTATTCCATCCATGAAGGATCTCGTATTGCACCCGCTTGTATGTCCAGCCCTTCATCTGCGAATGACTGCATCAATCTGTAGTAAAATGAGCTGACATTCTCCACAGGACCTTGATGCACTGGTCCCATTGTGCCCTTAGTTCTTTGCTCCTAAGCACAGAAGAGATTGAGTCTTATCATGAAATCTTGGCCCGATTCCACATTACGGGTATCGTCCGGAACATGTCCTGTCAGGTGGGCAGTGAGTTTGGCATACAGTTCGGGAGACATTTTAACTCTACACAAACCTTTCATGTCCAATCAAGTGCCTCTGTAGGAGACCTGTATTTGGTTCAGGTAACGTGAAAAACTGACTGGGTTTCTAGTCGGGTCTGGAGCATTTTGCAGGAAAGCCATCTGCTGGGCTGGAGTCCAGGATACGTAGTCATCATATGTACGAGGAACTGCATCTCTGGGAGCATCTGGGTTTTGTGGATTAACAGGTGGTCTTATCAGGGTTCTTCTTTCCACTACGGGATAAAGAGGCACTGGTGCTGTGGCTTGTAGCTTGTGCTGTGGGGCTCCACAGGCTAGGCATGTTTCACTCCAGTCCGGATTTTGTTGGCCACAGTTTGTGCAGGTCCATTCCGGGGATCCTGCTATTTTTGGAGTTGTTCCAGGAGTAGCTGACAGGAGGCTCCTGTTGATCCTTATTAGCCTTCTTCCCAGTTTCTTCCCATGTGTCTGATTCTTCATGGTATATCCAACCTTGATCGTGGGCTGTTTTTGCCATGTCAGAAAGAGTTCTGACTAGTTCAGTCCATGATTTATCTGCTATTACTCCTGCTCTAGTAGCTGTTATTGTGTCCCATTTGTTGGGGTCCAATTGATCCTTCCCCTTCAATCCAAATGTCTTAAAAACTTCCTTGGACTGACTGGCTGTTCTTTTGCCATGATAACACATAATGAGATGTTGCAGGGTGCATCCAGCTCTTCTGTCTTTTGATATTCCTTGCCCCATTCTTCGTCTTCTATCTTCTTCAGCTTTTAGACCCTTGAACGTCCTTTGGACTAAACCTACCTATCCTGGAGATACTCAGAGACTAACTCCTTTTGTATTCCTACCTAAGGTAAGGTCTGGAACCACCTTTCCTGGAGATACTCAGAGACTAACTCCTTTTGTATTCCTACCTAAGGTGAGGTCTAGAACCACCTTTCCTGGAGATACCTAGAGACTAACTCCTTATTTGTATTCCTATTGAAAGGTGGTGTCCTAACTTCAGAGGGGGCTGAGAATGTTGAATGGCGCTGGGTTGCCCTTCTTGTAACAGAGATACACTCTATATCCGATGGCAATGGCAAACAGGGCTATTCCCACTAACACTAGGGCAGTGAATATCACATCCATTGGACAGAGCAGGTACACTATTCCCTTTCAACACTCACTGATGTATGGGATCTATGACAACCAACAAGGACAACAGCACAGAAGTAAAGCGCAGGAGAGCAGACACGCGACACACGGAGAGGCAGAGAAACACAGAGAAACAAACAAACAAACAACCAAACAAAGCACAGAAAACATCAGCTGGCAAGGCTCTCTCAGAGTTCAGTAGAAACCCGCCAATAACCCAGTATCTACTCACAGTGTACCATTTTGCGCGTTGAGGAGAGGGGAGATCAGATGTGGGGAGCATAAAGAGAAGAATAAGGTTCAACTCTTACCTGGCCAGGTGTTTCTGGTCTCCACGTCTGGTCACCTCCTCCTCGGCTTGGCAAGACAATCCACTGCGTCCTGGGATTACAAACACGGGTCCCTGTTCGGGCGCCAGATAATGTTAGGTTGACCTAACGGTCACAGCTATTGCCAGCGATGTCCGAATGCAGAGAGGGTACCGGTGACCCCCCTCTGCCCTCCCTTTAGCCTTCAATGAAAACCGGCAGACACCGTTATACACGTAAAGGCTAGGAGACGTGCGGCTCCCAAAAAGAAAACTGTATTATTTTGTTTACATTACAAAGTTATACAAAGTTGATTAGGGTGTAACTATGCAACATACATATTCATTAAAGGCGTGAATTACATATTCCCAGCAAGAGAAATTAATATAATGACTTATACTCCAATAACAAGATGTTTTTCAGTCGTCTCTAAGTCAAAACATTCTGCGTCCTTGAGGTTGGTCTCACAGTTTATTACGCAAATAAGTCTGGTTCGGTCTTGCCAGGGAGAATGAATTTCTATTATTTTCTAAGTCAGTGAAAAAGGTTAACTCTTTCCTCACAATATCACATTATTATAGGGGTTATCTGGCTTATTTTGCTTTTTTTTTTATTATTATTATTATTATTATTATTTCAGTATTTGGCTACATGGGGCAGGTAAGTAGATAGCGACTACCTACCTACCCTGCTGTCAGCCCCTCTCCATCAGGTCAAAGTGGTCATGTGACCGCTCCTGCCGCGATTTTGCTGCTTTCTATAATGTCACATCGACAGGGGCAGGAGCTTGTTGACGGGCATCACAGCCAATAGCATGTTGCCACCCTGCTACTTAGTTAGTAGGCAGGCATAGTGCGTTGAGCCCCGCCCCCTCCCACACATTCTGTAGTCTTCCTCCCCCGCCCCCCGTGCGCAGCTACGTAATATGCCAGCCTAATCACACTGACCATTGTAGTGCTAGACGCCTGCCGTTCAATAAGAGGCAATGAACAGGGGTGGACAACTCACTATCAGGGACACTAACAGTGCTGTTTGCTCGACGGTATCCCCAGCTCTTTATGATGTATGCAGCCCGCCGTCCGGGTAACTGTCTCCCCCCTCCCCCGTGCGCTCTCCTCCCATGCGTTGTCTCTCCTCAGTATGTGATGAGTGCAGCGGTCTTAGTTCCTTGGCTTCTAAATATTAATAAGCCGGGAGCAAAGACCAGTGACCTCTCCTGACACCTCACATCAGCAGCACTGAACTCCTGCATCTCTGGTACATATCGCAGGGAGAGAAAATAGATCACTGGGGGAGAGAGCACAGGAGGGGAGAGAGAGAGAGAGAGAGAGTACGTGGGGCAAGAGAGAGCACGGGAGGGAGGTGTGGGGAGCACCGTGTGGGGGGTTGCAAAGCCCTGTGTGGGATTTAGGGATGTTTAAGATGACAATACAGCATAGATTAGCCTAAAAAATGTTTGAGTTTATGTCGGACGACTCCTTTAAAACTAAAAATGTAATTTGGGTACTAGAACTATTGAAGGACTCACATGCTACCGTGTATCCTTGCATATATTTTGCATACACATAAACCTGCAGTGAATGCCCTGAGGGATGAGGGGGAAACCAGATAAAACTCCATCCTCATGAATTTATAGCTATAATTTGCTGCCCATAGTTGGGATAGCATGTTAAGCTATTAGTTTGACTTGCATAATGGTGTCATTTTTTGTTGTTATTATTATTATTGTTATTATATAAAAGTGAAGACTTTGTGGTATTTGCTGTTTGTAGGTGATGTCATTACCTAAGTTAAAGGGAAACTCATGATGATTTATGCCACCAAACCACCTACAACCTGCCATTGAGAATAGGAGGCACGGACAGCACTGGGGAAGTTTGGACAGCACTGGGGGGGCTCGGACAACAGTGGGGGTTACATAGCACAGTGGGCGGCACACAGCACTGCAGCACTGGAGGGACACGGATAGCACTAGGGGGTACGGACAGGTCTGAGGGACACGGACAGCACTGGCGGCAGCATGGACAGCACTAGGTGGGGCGAACAGCACTAGGGGTGATATGGACAGCATTGGGACAGCCACAGACAACACTAAGGGGGCACAGACAACAGTAAGTGTTACACAGCACTGAGGGGGTACACAGCACTGGGGGGTGGCACACAGCACTGGGGGGCCACACACAGTACTAAAGTGCACACAGCATTTCGTGGGGAGGAATAGCACTGGGTGTCGAGACACGGGGCTCAGTGGGTGCTCTCGTCCACTGAACCAGCCGCCTTTAGAAAGACAGCGTGGCTCAAGGCTAATCCCAACTGAACGCACGACCTCCTTAACCGTGGGCGGAACACTACTCAGACAACACAGGGTGAGGGAGCCACAATAATTAGACTTTATTGGATCCCCAAAATATTAACGGCACATAACACATAACCAGCAAAACACAGAAATGTAACAGGCAACAGAGTCTCACCCTTCCGCTGGCTCACCAGGGATTTAGAATGTCCGTGCTTCAGAGCTTCCAGGGCTACTTACTCCAATCCAGTAGCACCCCGCTTTTGGCGGGCACCCACCGAGACTGGAATAACGCCAGATTTAGGAAGCTGGCTGAGGTCTGCAAAGTCTGTAGCCAGGTGACCGAATTGTCCCAACCTGGGTTTCCTCCTTAAGTAGTCCTGGTATGATGATATAATCCTGGCAGCTGGAATCGAAATCCCTAGACTGTGGATATGGTCTCCAATCGGAACCGAAGTCCCTAGATTGAAGCCACAAGGTATCCTGATCCTCTAGCCAGCTCCTAAGAGCTTAGACTGGATCATGCACATCCATCAACAACAACTGGTGACTAAAAAAAATCCCTTTTATAGCCATAACCTTCCCTTAGGATATACTGTGCCCTCAGCGGATTGGTTGTACAAGGTTGCTTCTCCTATTGGACGAATTTCAAGCTACATGGACAATGCTCATTCAAATGATGTGGATAGAAAGACTGAAGATATCTACATGAAGTTTGCAAATCACAAACTAGACAATGGCTACTAAGGTAATTACATTAGCAATATACAACTACATTACAATGATTAGTGGAAGGGTCTGGAGAAACAATAGCTAAGCAAACATGAGGTAATACACAAAAGAACAATACGTCTGGCTGAATGTTAAGAAACTTTAACCCATGAGAGTCCATGTCTTCACACTGGGTTGTAAGCTGAGGCTTGTGGCACTGGAGGTGAGGAGTCACACAGCACCGATCCGAGAGGCATGTATGGCAGGGAGGTCGGTAAAGCTGCTGCTCCTCTTCTTCTGTGGGGCTGGAGCGCATCTCGTTCTTACCCCGCCCACAGGGAAAGCCCTGAACATGCTGGCACAGGTCAGTGTGAAGATCTTATGGTATGCGCATGCAATATTCAGTAGTGAAAGCTTCGTGCGCATCCTTGCATCATGCATTGGGATTTAAAGGGCTGCTAGCTGGCAAGACCGCAGCTGCTGTTCGAGCACTGTGGTCCCTGGAGCCTGGAGGTTCCCCACCCCTACTTTACAGGATATAAATACAACTGGTTTTGGACCGTGAGGAAGGCGGAAAACACCGCCGAAATGCGTACTCCTGTCTGCGTTATGTTCCTGCTTTATTTTCTGTACCTGAGTCGATTGGATCGCCGTATTTTACGAATTCATTAATAAGGATGAAGAATTTTGAATCAGCACCCTGAAGTTCTGATGTCATTGCTGGATCTACTTCTGATGTGGTTTATATAAATACAACATATATACGGTATTATTTATATTTAGCAGTATTACCATATGATTATATAGTTGTAATGGATTCCAACAGTATTTGATTACAATTTATTCTGCATTCATTCTTTTTTTATTGTAGCTCGGGGTTACATGGAGGGGACGGAATGTCAAAGTCAGGACTTGGCGGATATGCTGACATGAGACAAGTGCCAACTGTTGTTATTGAATGTGAAGATGATAAAGAAAATGTGCCTCATGAATCAAACTATGATGACTCCTCATGTCTGTACTCAAGAGATGATGAAGACGATACCGATGATGACGATGATGATGACGATGATGATGACAGCTCGCTATACACAAGTAAGTGCTCAAGCTTTTTGATATTGAAGTAAGTAAAGGCATATTATGCTTATGGACGTAACATACACAATAGAAAAGATTCTAAAAAAATAACTACAGTAATAAATATGCTACCTATTACTAAAACAGGTGCTAGGTTAAGGAGGTCTAAGATACAAGATATCTTTAAAGGGATTGTCCCTTTTCAGAAAAACATCTTGCACAGATCAGGCACCGTCCAACCAGTGAGCTCAGCGGCTTGGCCCCATGTACATAGAACACCCCTCCCACTCTCAGAGCTGCTGAGCTCACTGATTGGCTGCCACACTGTCCTGTCGACTTGAAGAGTGCGCTGCAGCCACTTCTAGTCACCATGAGCAGCAGCAGCAGAAACTCAGAGCTGGACATGGGGATGGTGAGTATAAAGAGGATTGTTACGTTATAAGAAACTGTGGCTGGGAGTGATGATTGTTTTTAAAAGGTCAACCAAATAAACAAACTAAAGTCACAATACTGAGATGATAAATGCAGTGATATGTCTGCTCCAGAATACAAAGATAAGGCTGCCTTTACATGTGGGTGAAGCACCTTTTATATTCCTTCTTGGACTTTTTTTCTTCCACAAGGCACCATCATATTCACTCTGCGCTGCGGTGATCATGATGGAGGAGATGTCAATGGCACTAGATGGTGCAAGCGCTGTCCACCCAAGAATACGGATATTGCTGTGACCTGTATACAGAGTGGGTGAATGTGCTGTGCAACAGCTCAACAGTTGTAATAAGCTCCCTACTATGGTCAATGGGGCACCACACTCTACTTAAACTTCCAGCAGTCTCTGTGGGGGGTTGCCATACCTTGTGTTTGGTTGCCTCACACATGTCGGGTGCTGTATCTGCTGATACCCTGATTTTGATTAGGGTTTTTTTGCTCACATAATATTCTCCACAATCCCTCCTGACTTTGACTCTGGCTTGTCTGACTTTGCTCTCAACTGATCTTATCGTATCTCACTTGGTTATTTTCCTGATTACAGTTTTGTCTCCTGATTCTGTCCCCGATTCTGTTCTTCCGGTTACTAACCTGTCTGTTTCACCACTCTTGCCTCATGCTCACTCCTCCGAACATACAACCCAAGGGGCCCTGTTGTAAGTCCAGATCCCCTCTTAGTGGATGAAGGCCAGGGTTCTTCTGGGACCTACAATATGTAGTGGCTAGCTCCAAGTCTGTCCGAGATTCTATTTTTCAACTGACGACCTCTGACATGCTTATGATGTCCATATGATATCACAGCAGAGGGGTAATAATGACAATGATAAAGATGGCAAAAATTGACAAAAGATAGGTTTATGCCTATAGAGTCTGAAACCAATTATTCTATTATATTCACATATAAAAGTTTATTATAAAACATAACTGTTAGTAAGACTCCCCCTTTCCTCCTGGCTCATACCTTTACTGTTCATATATATTCCCTCTCCTGCCACCACTTGATGTTTGTTTGATTGTTATTACTGATCTGGTCAATGTTTTTGTTTCTTATATTCTTAAAAATAAAGACTGTAAAAATAGCCAATAATTGCTAAAAAATGATATTCAGTAATAAAATAGTAAAAAAAATTACACAGGTTGTAGGACAGAAAAGTTATAGTCCAGAGAAGAAACCCTGGTAATTACTAGGGTCCGAGTATGGCTGATACCTCTGCATCCTAAGGGGAAAACTTTTCTCATTGCAGAGACTGACTAACCAATCTGGCTGTCAGTGGTGAGGAGTCTTATAGCTGCAATGCTCCTCTGGGTAATATTCACATTGTCTCTTAAGGGAGGAAGGAGACGAACTCTAATGTCACCTATTGGAGGTAGCGACCCTAAAAGTCAAAAGTGGCCCTTTAACAAGCCTTTTCCTATGACCTAGGATTTATGCCAGATCAGAAGCTCAATTTGCAGACACGTTGTTTCGGGATGGTTGTCCTTCGTCATCCATAAGATTTTCCACTCTCAGCGGTAGATTTTATGGTGTCTGACTGATTTAGCCTAGAAAATGACTTCTTCCATTGATGACATTCATTGTGTGCCCTATGTCAGGAGAACATACCTGAGGCTCATTTTTCTCACCGTATTGTTCTAGTGAGTCACTTGATAAATCCAAGGAATATGTAATTTATGCACCATTTGTTCTACCATGATATATGGGGACTCGGAAACCAAGCACCGGGATAATCTATCCAGATCCTTAGTTTCCTAAAGCCAATTAGCAGATTGTTTATTCTCTTATTTCCCAAGGTTCGCTGGCATTAAAGGTTCTCAGGAAGGATTCTTTGGCAATCAAGTTAAGCAACAGACCGTCCAAGAGAGAGTTAGAGGAGAAGAACATCCTGCCCATGCAGACGGATGAAGAGAGGCTGGAACTGAGGCAGCAGATCGGGACTAAGCTCACTAGGTGGGTTCCTTGTATTGTAAAGTGAAATGCTTGGAAGGTCGGTCCTATGATGGAGTCATACCCGGCATTACGTCATACTGACTTGGCAGTATTCTTTGGATATTGTAGGTAAATCAAAGTGCACATTCCACATGTATGCCGTATATGTTAACCCCTTTGATGAATGGCACAAAAAGCACTTTTTCATCACAAAGCAGGATGATGTAGAAATCTCTATACATTGAGCTCCCCCCTGTATAATAAATATATGTTCTTTGACAGGAAGTCGAGGATTTAGTAGCTGCCCACCTTTTCAGCGCTTGTCCATAATGGTAGTGTTGTGAGATGCTGACGCCGTTGTCGCCTTCACTTAATATCTGCTTTGTGCTACATTATTGATGGAGAACAGTACTTTTGAACTAGAAAATATTATTCCTGTTCTGAAGCCTCTTTTCCTCCAGCATTATGGAGCTGGCAAGATGCCTGATGTACCATCTCTCTTTTCCTTCACTGTTGGAATTTTGACTTTCTCTATTTAGAATTTAGAACTTGGCAGCACTGAGCATACACTTATAAAGGGATGGGTTGAGAGTGGTGGCTATTGTCTAAAATACATTGATGAGCAAAAGGGTAACAATGTGTTGAACGTTTGACTTTCAGGCTCCATAGCTCACCATCCACTACAGCTTTGAGCATGAGACTCCCATCATTTTAGAGACTATTTTCTTGGTTATCTCATACATAAATGTGACTTGCAATTATTTAGCATGTGACACCAAAAAGGCCAAAACTGTACATAATCTGATCAATTCATACGTGCTTCCTATAAATGAGCCGACAAATATATTTAAAAAAAAAATGTTAATTTTAGTATTTCAATATTTATAAGACAGAAAGAATGAAACAAAGTTTAATAAAATAATGGGGATGTGAAACAAGAAAAAACAGTTAACACGTGACTGGTACAAATGTGTATGTTATTTGAGGAGTCGTTCACAGTCAGATTATCTACAGGCGTTTAAATGGAATTCAGTTTAAGGCAAAACCAAGATAAATCACTAGATGGCAGTCAGTCAACAATATAGTTTTTATTCTAGAAGATCCTGTACGAGGACTCATTTAAACAAAGTAAAAAAGTAAGTGCAAAGAGGTGGTTTAGTAAATAAATGATACTGCAGTATGTAAAAAAGTGCATTCATCATACATAGCAGTGGCAAAGTTGCATGATCACAGTAGGAATAATTACTTGGTATCTCAAAACACAAACAAATGAACATCAACTGAACATCAATCAGAAGATGCAATTACCAGGCCACGTGTTAGCAGTGCCCCTTGAAACGCGTTTCGCTAAATGCTTTTTCAGAAGGCCTCTTCTAAAGACGCATTTAGTGAAACGCCCTTCAGAGGGCACTGCTAACACATCATGGAGGATGGCTTCTGTGAAACTGTACTGAACTCCGAGCCCAAGAGAGTTACAGCAGTTTTTGAAAATAATGGTGGCCACACAAAATATTGACTCTTTGGGCACAATTTGGCCATTTTCACTTAGGTGTGTACTCACTTTTGTTGCCAGCAGTTTAGATATTAATGGCCGTGTGTTGAGTTATTTAGAGAGAACTCCAAATTTACAGTTATACAAGCTGTACACTTATTACATTATATTGTATCAAAGTGTTATGCCTGCACTGTTATCCCATTAAAATATAAAATAAAATATTTGCAAAAATGTGAGGGGTGTACTCACTTTTGTGAAATGCTGTATCCAGCTATTTCATCAACTTTACCCACAAATGTACGATTGGGTTGAGTTCTTGGAACTGAGGGGCCAAACCAGCAAATCTACTTCAATGTCATTGACCCATTTCTTCGCCAATCTTGATGTATGCTTCTGGTTATTGTCCTGCGGGAACACGCTCTATGTCGTCTTTATCATACCCATAGTACTCAGGTGTACAAAGTAACTCATCTTGTAGGACACTCACACATAGCTCAGCACTGGAATCACCATTGACCCTGGTCAAGTATCCAACGCTTTTGGCAGTGAAACAAACCCATATCAATAGGCTGTCTCATCAGTAGGCTTCCTCCACTGAACTTGACAGTTCCTTTAGCTTCTCAATCTGTTAAGGCCACGTCTCACTAAGCAACATCGCTAGCAACATCGCTGCTGAGGCACGACTTTTGTTACGTAGCAGCGATGTTGCTAGCGATGTTGCTGTGTGTGACATCCAGCAACAACCTGGCCCCTGCTGTGAGGTCGCTGGTTGTTGCTGAATGTCCTGGACCATTTTTTAGTTGTTGCTCTCCCGCTGTGAAGCACACATCGCTGTGTGTGACAGCGAGAGAGCAACAACTGAATGTGCAGGCAGCAGGAGCCGGCTTCTGCGGACGCTAGTAACAAAGGTAAATATCGGGTAACCAAGAAGCCCTTTCCTTGGTTAATCGATATTTACCTTCGTTACCAGCGTCCGCCGCTCTCACGCTGTCAATGCCGGCTCCCTGCTCCCTGCACACATAGCCAGACTACACATCGGGTAATTAACCCGATGTGTACTCTGGCTAGGAGTGCAGGGAGCCAGCGCTAAGCGGTGTGCGCTGGTAACCAAGGTAAATATCGGGTAACCAAGAAGCCCTTTCCTTGGTTAATCGATATTTACCTTCGTTAACAGCGTCCGCCGCTCTCACGCTGTCAATGCCGGCTCCCTGCTCCCTGCACACATAGCCAGACTACACATCGGGTAATTAACCCGATGTGTACTCTGGCTAGGAGTGCAGGGAGCCAGCGCTAAGCGGTGTGCGCTGGTAACCAAGGTAAATATCGGGTAACCAAGAAGCCCTTTCCTTGGTTAATCGATATTTACCTTCGTTACCAGCGTCCGCCGCTCTCAGCTGTCAGTGCCGGATCCCTGCTCTCTGCACACGTAGCCGGAGTACACATCGGGTAATTAACCCGATGTGTACTCTGGCTAGGAGTGCAGGGAGCCAGCGCTAAGCGGTGTGCGCTGGTAACCAAGGTAAATATCGGGTTGGTTAACCGATATTTACCTTAGTTACCAAGCGCAGCATCGCTTCCACGCGTCGCTGCTGGCTGGGGGCTGGTCACTGGTTGCTGGTGAGATCTGCCTGTTTGACAGCTCACCAGCAACCCGTGTAGCGACGCTCCAGCGATCCCTGCCAGGTCAGGTTGCTGGTGGGATCGCTGGAGCGTCGCTTAGTCTGACGGTACCTTTAGTTTCAAATGCATCACACGGTGTTTGCATGGACGTCTGTGATCTCACTATTACGAAGCATATGAGAAACCTCCACTGAAATGTTTATAGCGCCAGAACTGATGAACCTTGTGATGAGCCGACTTGTTGACTCTGATATTTTTCCTGGACATCCACCTCTTCGGTTTTGAGTCTATCAATTGACTTAATTTCGAGTTCTTCCAGCTGTCATGGCACTCACATGAGGCAGTTTGGCAATTTTTTTGGCCGAGAGACCGTTATCGATGACCTGGATGATGCTGTTTATCTTTTCTGCATAACTAGTCATATGCTAAATAATTGCAAGTCAAATTTATGCATGAGATAGCCAAGATGGTTGTCTATAAAATGATGGTAGGCTCATGCTGAAACCTGTATGGTGAGATATGGAATCTGAAAGTCAGAAGCTCAAAACATTGTTAGGTTGTGTCCGCACTCTGCATTTTTGTCGTGACCACAGAATGTTATCCTGTGGTCATAGAAACGCAGCCTGGGGCTCAAAAATGCATCCAAGAAAGCATGTTTTTTTATGTGTTTTTGGATGCTTTTTGACAATGCGATTTTCTATTCAGTGGTTGAGAAATAGTGATGGGCGGACTGAAAAGTCTGACCCCCGCATATTCAAAGGCACCCGAGTGTTGGGCACAGGCCAGAATTTTCAGGGAATTCCAGGTATTGATCCGGATCCGGCACTCCACTAGGGAATTAAAAAAAGATATAATGTAAAACTAAAGAGAAAAATAATGAAGCAAGCACGCTATACTTACCTAAAAATAGTAGCCACCCAGGATTGCCACATTCATTAGATGCGACAGTCCCGGCACTTTACCCAGCTCTTCCCGATTGCCCTGGTGTGGTGGCATTCGGGGTAATAAGAGGTTAATATCAGCTCACTGCTGCCACTAAGCCTTAGATTAGTAATGGAAGGCATCTTTGAGATCCCCCCATTACTAATCTGTAAGGGAACAGAAATAAACACAAACACCCAAGAAATCATTTAATTGAAATAAAGTACAAAAACCACCCTCTTTCACCACTTTATTAACCCCCCAAACACCCCTGCAGGTCCAACGTAATCCTCATGAGGTCCAACGATGATTCCAGCTCTGCTACATCTAAAGTCACAGTGCACGATCATGGCACATGACCCACCTGCTGTGAACTTCAGGCAGAGACTTAGCAGTGATCAACGGTAACGTCACTCAGGTTAGCTGAGGCCACAGCTGGAGGTTCCCTGGTCCTCCACCTGTGACCGCAGGTAACGACCTCAGGTCACCTAAGTTCATTGTGGTCCACTGAGGTCAGGTTACCTGCTGTCACAGGTGGAGGGCCGTGGGAACCTCCAACTGTGGCCACGGCTAACCTGAGTCACGTCACCACTGATCGTGCGGCTCACTTAGTCTCTGCCTGAACCTCACAGCAGTCGGTCATTTTCTATGGCTGCTTGGTGTAAATTCAGATGTAGCAGAGCGGGAATCGTCGTGGGACCTTGTGTGGATTAGGTCGGACCTGTGTGTTTTGGGGGTTAATAAATAGGTGAAAGGTTGTTTTTTGTATCTTATTGCAAATAAAGGATTTTTGGGGCGTTTGTGTTTATTTCTTTTCACTTACAGATTAGTGATTGGGGGTCTCATAGACTCCTCCCATTGTTAATCTAGGGCTTAGTGGCAGCTGTGAACTTCCATTAACCCCTTATTACCCTGATTGCCAACGCATCAGGGCAATCTGGAAGAGCCGAGTAAAGTGCTGAGATTGCCACAGCTAATTGATGTGACAATCCTGGGCGGCTGCAGGCTGGTGGTCACCGCAAAGATGCAGCTGAAAAAAGTGGCAACATGTGCACAGCAAAAATTAAATCTCATAAACTTTGCTGAGGAAGGAAATGCATGAAGTTTGGTGACCCAAACTGCACCCTAAAAATGTGGCAAATAACGCAGCATACGCATTAGGCCTTACCCTTTTGCTGGTCAGTGTAGCATTTGACCGACAGCTATCTGTGTATAGGCGCTGTAAGAGCAAAAATGACATAGTGTACTGTATAACACTAGGTGATAAAGCCATGATCCGCACAATGCTGTATTGTTGAACCTGTGCCTTATTGTTATGCTTTTATAGCCATCTATTTGAACAGAAAACACACCAGTCACAACATTATGAAACTCAGGAAGTTCTGTGGCAAGTGAAGGAAATGTTGTAATGTCGTGTTAAGACACTAATATCTATCAACTGCAAATAGCAATGACTTACCAGCAGGGCCTTTCAGAATCCGAGTGACTGTCTATATCATGGGCTTTATAGTCACACCCATTGTAGTGCAAGTCTAGTAGCTATAAAACAGCAGACGTAAACAGGCAAATATGGTTAAGAAGATCTCAACCTTTTTTCGCAGGCGACTGAGCCAAAGGCCAACAGCGGAAGAGTTGGAACAAAGAAATATTCTGAAACGTGAGTAATAATGCCTTTCTATCCTGACAAAGTTGATGTGTAAAAACAGCGGACATGTCTTAAAGGGGACCCGTCAGCTCTCCCTACATGTATGTCTTAGTAATAATTGTATATGTCATGATATAATACTTATTATCAAACTGATTTGTACTGTTAGAAATGATGAATAAATTGACATCTGGGCGTTACCACTCATGGGTGTGTCCTACTGAGCCTGACATTGTTCAATCAATGCTGTCAGTATCAGATTGTATAGGGACACACCCTTTTGACTAGGGAAAGAATAACACCCAGTTGTCAGTTAATTCACACATTTTTAGGAAGATTAACAGAGGAGTGAGACAGTGTAGAATTATGGGAAAAGACATGTCTGGGAGCTAGAAAAGCTGTTTTAGGCTAAGTTCACTCATTGCAGATTTTCCTTGTGGATTTGTAAATTGAAGTCCACAGTGTGTCTGCATGAGAAATCCTTACATATTTTTGGCACTTATTCATGCATTTTTGATGCAGAAATGCAGCAATGCCAATCCATCTGTTTAACCTGCGGATTTAATGGTCCCTATTGAAAAGAATGTGGAAATTCTGCACCAAAAAAGTGTATTTCTGCAACTGGGAAGTTAAAGAAAACGCAAGAAAAGCCAATTTCTGCATGCATGGGTGCTGCACAGAAAAAAAAACACCGCATGTGGATGAGTTAAAGGCAACCTGTCAGGTCCCATATGCGTTCTGACCTACATGCAGGGTGATGTGTGGCCTAGTAACCCCTTCCTACCCATCCCTGTGTTGTAATAGTGTGTAATATGAATGTGTAAAAAAAGTTTTATAACTTACATGTTCCTTATATAAATAAGCTGAGGGTCTAGTCCCCAGGGTGTCGCATCGCCCCGTGGGCGTTTGCATGCTTACTGTGGTATCACGCCCCTGTGGGCATGATACCATAGATTTACATGAACGACGTCACGGTCAGCTCCTTGTGATCCCATGCGTGCGCACTTACCATTCCCCCAGCCTTGTTATCTGGGTACTTGCTTGTCGGCTTCAGACGTGCACTGCGCATGCTCAGAAGACTCCTTCGGGTCCAGTCATGCGCAAATTACGTCTGAAGCCAACAAGCAAGTACACAGATAACAAGGCTGCAGGAATGGCAAGCGCGCACGCACGGGATGTCAAGGAGCGACGGGTAAATCCATGGTACTACATCCACAGGGGAGTGATACCTTGAAAAGCATGCAAACGCCCACGGGGCGATGTGACACCCATGGGGCTAGAGCCCCTGCTCATTCATATAGGGAACATGTAAGTAATAAAACTATTTTTATACATTCATATTACACAATATTACAACACAAGGATGGGTAGGAAGGGGTTTCTAGGCCACACCCTGCTTGTAGGTCAGAATGCATATGGGACCTGACAGGTTTTCTTTAAAGGGAAACTGTCATCAGGGTTTCCCAATTTAAACCAAAGCTACCACCATAAAATGCTCTATTACTGCAGTCCATCCACCTGTATGTAAGCTTCCAACTGTCCCTGCATACAGTGCCTTGCGAAAGTATTCACCCCCTTTGAATTTTTCAACCTTTTCCCACATTTCAGGCTTCAAATATAAAGATAAATAATTTAATGTTATGGTGGAGAATCAACAACAAGTGGGACACAATTGTGAAGTTGAACGAAATTTATTCTGCAAGGAGTTTGTATGTTCTCCCCGTGTTTGCGTGGGTTTCCTCCGGGTACACCGGTTTCCTCCCACACTCCAAAGACATACAGATAGGGACTCTAGATTGTGAGCCCCAATGGGGACAGGGTTGCCATTGTATGTAAAGCGCTGTGGAATTAATAGCGCTATATAAATGAATAAAATTATTATTATTATTATTGTTGATTGTCTGCATCACTGATGCCATATCACCAGCGTTGCAGCCAAAGTGCTCAGCAACTCTGTGCAAGCCACTGAGACTAGTGATTGACTAAGAGGGTGAAAAGTACAATCACTGAGCTCAGCAGCTTTTTCCATCTACATTGACTGTGGAGATAATGTTAGTTTTGTAGACAAACAGAAACTGGGGCAGTGGCAGAGTCTCTTGCTGGACCTGAGAAGGGTGAGTAAAGCGCATTTTATTGTTTTACACAGAACACTGTCTAACGACAATAGTTTTCTAAAAGCAAAAAACTTCTTTAAAGAAACCAGTCCAGTGCAATATGCACCCAGATCCACGAGCACTTCTGGGTGCATATTGCTAATCTCTGCCTAACCGTCCCTGTATACACTAGCATAGATAAAGAGATCTCTAGAAAAGTATTTCTAAAGATCCCATGTGATATGCTAATGAGGTCAGTGACTAGTCATGAGGGTGTTACTTCCCCTGCACAGCTTGACAGGATAGTCGCACTCGCCTATCTGCTGCCATCGTCTTCGAGTCCTATATTTCGGCTCAGTGCACATGATCCCAGGACTTTCAGTCATGCGCACTATAAAGCCAGGTGTATGAGTCCTGGCTTCAAACCTATGTAGTGCGCATGACCGAACGTCTAGGATCATGCGTACTTAGCTGAAGTCCACTGTCAGATGCGATGGCAGCAGAGAGGTGAGTGCGACTATCCTCTGACACTGTGCATTCATTAGCATGTTCGCACACCCACAAGGGCATACTAACATGCTAAGGGGCCGAATAGCCAGGTGAAGTAACATCCTTGTGACTAGTTGCTGGACTCATTCGCATATGATAAAAGATCTTTGAAATACTGTCAGGTGCAATATGCACCCAGAACTGCTTGGAGTTGTGGGTGCATAGTGCACCTGAAAGGTTCACTTTAAGTGTAATTGACACGTTTGGAGCTTAATTATGTGACATCATAAGGCTATGTTCGCATGTAAATGCTGAAATTTCTGCAGCGATGTGACAGCACATGTGCGTTTCAAATCGCCGCAGAAACACTGCGTAATGGAGGCAGTGTTTCAGCAGATTACATGCCGATTTCATGCGTTATGGCTACTGCCCCCACCATAGACAGAGTGGGAGCTGCATCCAAAGCGTATGGAATAATTAACATGCTGCTTTTATGAACGCACGGATTTGGGTCAAAATTTTAGCACCCAAATCGCTATGTTAATAAAAGTAACGTGCGCACGGATTATGCACAATCTACATAGATTGTGCTGGGGACGCAGGACGCATGCATTTACGCTGCAGTGCAATACGCAGAGTAAATGCATGCTATTACGCAACGTGCGCACGACCCCTTACAGTTGGGGGGGTCTCTGTAAACCCCCTGCAGGGAGATTTAAGGTAGTTTTACTTAGATGCAAATTATATGCATTTAGGCCAATGAACTAAATTATTTGCCAGGAAGATAAATTGTTTGCAGATCTTTATGAAATGACAGAATTGTTGAGTTTAACGCTTCTTCCAATTTACAGCTCGTAATGAACAAGAAGAACAGGAGGAAAAGCGAGAGATCAAAAGAAGACTTACACGCAAGGTGAGATTGTGGATAGTTCTTATATAGAGGCTGGATGTCTAGAGGCTGCTGTAATGATCATCATATCAGATGATTCCATTGCAATTTAGAGAGCATTTCCATCTAAAATGTAAAATTGGCCACATATTAGTAAATCAGTAAATGCCTACTGATTTCTATATAAATAAAAGACTTGCTGTTAATATGGTCAGGCTTTTGGACATCTTTTAAATGCTCCATGCCTTCAAAACCGCCAAGCGTTAAGAACTACCATGTCTATTCTGTAAGGGTATTCCGCTATGAAGATGCTCCATACTATACAATGGAAATCTAAAAAGACGCAAGGAAGATACCTTAAAAAACTTAGAGGGGACCTGTCGGGTCCCTTATACCCTCCAAGCAAGCAGCATTTACATTGTCATGTCCAAATTGCCTTCCTAACCTGTGGGCGTCACCACTAGCTCCTGGAAAATTTGCGCATGCACGGCGTGTTACGTCAGTGCGCCTCAGAAGGTGGGTGTACTTGTCCCGGGCTTCAGAGGACGTACTATGCATAATCCAAAGTTTTCTGGACTTCCGGTAATGTGCAGTGTTCCTCTGTAGCTGAGTGTACGCTTCCCGGCTTCAGAGGGGTCACTGCACATGGTTAGACGTGCAGAAGACTTCAGATTATGTGCAGTGCGTCCTCTGATGCTGGGACAAGTACACCCACCTTCTGAGGCGCACTGACACAGCCGTAACGAGCCGTGTATCCGCGAGATTATGTGCAGTGCACCCTCTGAAGCCGGGACAAACTTGCGCATACGTGGCTTGTTACAGCCGCGTCAGTGCATAAAATGAGCATGTCAATTATTCCGTGCGCTTTGGATGCAGCTCCCGCTCTGTCTATGGTGGGGGCAGCAGCCAGAGCGCATGAAATCGGCTTTTTTCTACAAAAAAAGTGCATCCATTACACAGTGTTTCTGCAGCGATTTGAAGCGCACATGTGCTGTCAAATTGCTGCAGAATATTCATCAGTTCGGGCGCATGAGCCCTAAGGCTGTATTTTTTTTGTTTTGTTTTTATTTTGATGGGAATTTCTTCTTTTTTTTTTTTAAAAAAAAAAAAACTACAGATTTGCAAAACAATAAAACCTCTTTAAGGCTATGTTCACACATAGCATTTTTTTAATGCAGTCAAAACCTTCTCTCTTGCCCATTTTTCAGCATTTTCATGGCGTTTTTTAATGGATCTGAATGGCCATTTAAGTCTATGGCAATCCTTTCCAAATGAATGAGAAAAATGCAAGCAAAATGGATGCCAAATTGGAGAAAAATGATCCATTATTTTGTGGGTGAAACATTGGAACATGATGTGTGAATGTGCCGTAAAAACTTTTTTTCCAAAATATGTCAATTGTATTTTTTTACATGAAGAAAAAGTTGTGCCTGGAAAGTAATATCTATGCTCATGATGCAATGAATGCTCATCACACAATTAATAGTTCTTGCAATAACTCCCACACGTTGCTTTGCTGGGGTATTATCCAGTCTGTGTGTTGGCCTCTTGGTACTACTGTCTATGCGGTCATTTGTATGTGGTACTATTACCAGCCCAATACACACTGATCGCTCTTTTCATGGTCAGCAGTCTACTTGCGGATGTGATTGGTTCCATGTGCAGCTCCATGTGCTCAGCATAGTAATACTTGAGTAATGTAGCAATCTTTCACCATATTTCTTGTCTACAGCTCAGCCAGAGACCTACTGTAGAAGAGCTGCGAGAAAAGAAAATCTTAATTCGTTTCAGCGATTATGTGGAGGTGGCGGACGCACAGGACTATGACAGGAGGGCAGACAAACCGTGGACTCGATTAACAGCCGCTGATAAAGTTTGTACCTTTCTTATATAACCTACCCAGGAAATATTGTACAATGTACAGAGGCCCTACAGGTTCATGTAGACACCCATCGAGTCACAAAGGGCTTTGTGTTTGCTTTGCCGTTTTCTGCCCTAAGGCTATGTTCCCACAATGAATATTTGGGGAGTTTTTCATGTAGGTTTTTTTAAAGCATTTCTATTAGATGAATTAGGTTACTCATTTTTTTACATGTGTTTTTTGACACAGCACATTGTCTTTTGTTGCTATCTCATATTTAAAGTAGTTGATCACTACTTGGACAACCCCTTCTCATTCTCCATATTTGGCCGTTAAAATAAAAAAAACTTATAATCACCTCCTTTGCCTGCACCATTCGTTGCAACATCACGCGACATCACGTACGCAAGCCCCATGCCCAATCACCACCGGTTTCTCTCTCCCAACCTTTGAATAAATAATTCATCAACAGGAAGTGAGAGGACAGCAACAGCTCTCACTTCCTGTTGATTAATATCTGAAGGTGGGGAGAGGAAGCGGTGGTGATTGGGCATGGGGCTCGCGTGATGTTGCATCCTCACATTAGCCCTCGGTGTACGAGCCCCACACTGCTGCAACGGTGCCAGCACAGGAGAGGAGTATAAGCTTTATATTTTAATGGAGCCAACCCTGGGGAATGAGAAGAGGTTGTCCAAGTAGTGGCCAACCCCTTTAACATAAAGCTGCGTTGTTTTTGATACTTCCTGGTATTTCAATTTGACAACACTTTATTACTGCAGTAGTGTTTTATACATGCATTAATACCGCGTTTCCTAAGAAGAATATTTATGTCATCAGCCGTGTCGTTACCTTTGATTCGGGCTCACACACTAAGCCTGAAACTTTCCCTGCACTTGGCGGCTGATCTAATCAGCCCTCATATGTCTCTTAACAGCTGCAGGTGGATTGGAGATCCACCCACTGCTGTTAACCAGTTAAATGTCACTTTCAATCTCTCACGGCTGACAGGAAACATGTCACACTGATCATGCCCATCAGATCTTCTGGTAGACGTTCACAGTAGATTGTGATTTCTGATTTACAGACAGCAGTACTAATGCACTGCTCTGTATAGAACAGGCAATCAGACGATTGTTTCTTCAAGTCACCTAAGAGGATTATTAATTTTAGTAAAAAGTAAAAAAAATAAAAATAAAACCCCCACAAAAGTTCAAATCACCCGCAAATCATTAGGGAAGGGGAAAAAAAACAAACACCTGGCAGTGAAGGGGTTGAAATGCTTTTTTTTTTTTTGCTCACCGGTAAAATAAACAGTGCCAAAAACTCGTAGTGGGAACATAACCTAAAATGAAAGTTTTTTTGCTTTTTTGAGTTGAGATCCAGCATCACCCAATTTGTACGGTTGTGTTCAAAATAATAAAGCCCAAAATCTTTCTAAGGGTACGCTCACACGAGCGTGAAAATCTGACGAGTGCAATGTGAGAAAATCTCGCATTGCACTCGGACCTATGTTAGTCAATGAGGAAGAGCAGTTAGTCAGCTTTTCTTGCATACAGAAATCTGGATTCGAGAAAAGCGGCAGCATGCCTGAGCCGTATCACTCCCACCCATTCAAGTGAATAGGTGCGAGAGATACATCGAACTGCACTCGGATGTTATCCCAGTGCAGTGCGATATACGGACAGGCTGACAATGGAGGAGATGGGGGGATTAACCCCTCCCCCTCCTCCGCAGCGCCCGCCCTCACCTTCACAGCTGTGACCTGATTGCAGGATTGGGTCACAGTCGCATGACACTTGGCTCACGCTCGCAGCAGAGCCTGAGCCGGGAGTCATTAGCATATCGCATCCGATGCTATTGCATCGGATGCCATACGCTCGTCTGAGTCCAGCCTAATAGTTTTTATTTCCATGTATTGGGAACATCGCACACTGTTATCTAAATCAAAACATGTGGAGAAATGTATATAATTTTTAACTATTTTACAGAAAATATCAAGAAATGAACATTGGGCTGTTCCACAAATTAGCAGTGTTTGCATTTGTCTTTACATACCTAATATTTAGATGTATAATCACAGTTTTTTAGAGCTGCTTCACATCTATGTAGCACTGAGTCATCCAACGTCTGGCACCTGTCTCCTGTTATTCCAGCACATGATGCTACATCCCACAATTTATTTGCATTTGTTGGCTTTACATCAGAAACAGCATTTTTGATGTCACCCCACAAGTTTTCTATCGGATTAAAGTTCGGGGATTGGGCTGGCCACTCCATAACCTAAATTCTGTTGGTCTGGAACTAAGATTTTGCTCGTTACTGGTGTGTTTAGCAGGGCTGTGGAGTCGGTAAGCCAAACCTTCGACTCCGACTCCGACTCCGACAATTCTCTTGCACCGACTCCGACTCCGGCTCCGACTCCGACTCCGACTCCTACATATATTGCTTAGTTAGGTGAAAAATTTATTGTAGTACATGAATATGTGTATGTGAACATCAGACATTTAATAATTTTTATGATACGATAATCAAGATATTTGGATAGAACATAAAATATATTTATTGGAATACAACTTTAGAACACAAAAAACTGTAATAAATTGTAAATATGTAATACACTATGTAATATACAGTAGATTACATATATATCTTGTGTGTGTATATACACTGTGTGTATATATATATATATATATATATATATATATATATATATATATATTACATATTTACAATTTATTAGTTTTTTGTGTTCTAAAGTTGTATTCCAATAAATATTTTATGTTCTATCCAAATATCTTGATTATTGTATCATAAAAACAATTAAATGTCTGATGTTCACATTGTACTACAATAAATTTTTCACTTAAATATAAGCATTATACTAAATGTTATTATTTAGTAAAATATTCAGCACATTCTGCATTGCACTCCTGTCCCCAATTTATTATATATTTTAGGAGTCGGAGTCGGTGCATTTTATACCGACTCCGACTCAGACTCCACCAAAATGAGCTCCGACTCCGACTCCACGACTCCGACTCCACAGCCCTGGTGTTTAGGGTCATTGTCATGTTGAGACACCAATTGCAAGGGCATTTCCTCTTCAGCGTAAGGCAACATGACTTCTTGAAGTATGTTGATATATGCAAACGGGTCCATGATCCCTGGTATGCGGTAAATAGGCCCAACACCTTATCACGATGCTTGCACCACCATGCTTCACTCTCTTCAGAGTGTCCTGTGGCTTGAATTTGCGGTTTGGCGGTTGTCTGAACTGTCTGCGGACCTTGGACCCAAAAAGAACAATTTTGCTTTAATTGGTCCACAAAATAATTCTCCATTGCTGTTTAGGCCTGTTGATGTGTTCTTTGACAAATTCCCATACATGTCTTCTTTTTAACAGTTGAACTTTGCAGGGACTTCTTGCTAATAGATTAGCTTCACACAGGTGTCTTCTAAGGCCAGAGTCACACTTGCGAGTGCCTCGCGTGTAACTCGCGCGAGTCTCTCATTGAATCATCCAGCACGGACTCGCACTCTCCTGACAGGAGCGGGTCGGTTGCATGTATGTCTATGAAGCTAAGACGCTCCTGTCCGGAGAGTGTGAGTCCATGCCGGGTGATTCAATGAGAGACTCGCGCGAGTTACACGCGAGGCACTCGCAAGTGTGACTCTGGCCTAACTATCACAGTAATTAATGGTAACTTGAGACTGTCTTTGATCATCCTGGAGCTGATCTTTGGCTGAGCCTTTGCCATTCTGGCTATTCTTCCATCCAATTGAATGGTTGTCTTCCGTTTTCTTCCACGTCTCTCTGTTTTTGCTTTCCATTTTAAAGCATTGGAGATCATTTTAACTGAACAGCCGATCATTCTCTGCACTTCTTTCTAAGTTTCACCCTTTCTAATCAACTCTTTAATCAAAGTACGCTGTTCTTCTGAACAATGTCTCAAACGACCCATATTTCTCAGGTTTTCAAGGAGAAATGCATATACAATATGTGATGACTTCACCCTTAAATAAGGGCCACCTGATTCACACCGGTTTCTTCACAGAATGATTGATCTCACTAATTTAACTCCACACTGCTATTATTTTGAACACACTCTTTTCAAATAGTTATTCAAAGACACAGACTCAAAACCCTTGAGATGATGAATGCGGAGTCTGGGGGTTCCTAAGAATCTACTCCACAAACTGGTAAATTGACATGTGGTAATATAATACCAAAAACAGTGAATAATCTGGTTAGTCATATTGGACTGCTATTATTTTGAGCACTACTGTATCTGACGTGTATGGTCACCTGTAAGGTGTGATTAATGTTGTATCACTTATCTTGTCATTCCAGGCAGCCATACGAAAAGAGCTAAATGAATTTAAAAGTACAGAAATGGAGGTTCATGAATTAAGTAGGCATTTAACAAGGTGAGAGAAAATATTGTTTCTTTTCATTTTTAGCTTTGTTATACAAATGAGAAATGAATCACTTTAGCATTTATACAGGTTGGAGAAGTCTTTGGTGACTTATATTTATAATATATATCAGGGCATAGTAGAGTATGCTGTACTGTACACACATCAGCTGCTGGAGGGGCTCTGTCAGCACAGAATGACTGATAAAACCAAGTACAGGTGCATCATGGCGGGGCCAACCATTTAAGTGCAGCCTCCCACATGCTTGTTTTCCCTCTATTTCTACCCTTCTCTTGCTCTATAAAGTCAAAGCTGTCTGTGAAGGAAGCGGGGGGGGGGAGATTGAGGGGAAAAACAAGCAGTTGAGAAGGAGTACTTAAATATTTGGCCATGGCATGATACATTGATCCATTGTACTAGGTTTTAATAGCCATTCTGTGTGGATAGGGTCCGTGTAAGGACACAATCACATGGCACTATACCACGGATGAAGATCGCATCGCAATGCATGGACTGGCTGGCAGTTCTCCGGACGGGAGTGTGAATATACTAGCTGTCATGCTTGGGTCAGCAGAGCCACCGGCCAGGCCATGCATTGTGATGTGATCGTCGTCTGTGTTATCTGGCCGTCTGACTGCGCCCTCTGCATACTCTCCTGACAGGAGCAGGTCGGCTGCATGTATCTCCATGCAACTGAGATGCTCCTGTCCGGAGAGTGAGCGGCCATGACGGGTGATGCAATGAGAGACTCACGCGAGTTACACGCAAGGCATTCGCAAGTGTAACTCTGGCCTAAGAGTAAAGCGGGCTTTACACGCTGCGATATCGTTAGTGAATTATTGTCAGGGTCACAGTGTTTGTGACGCACATGCGGCTTCATTAACGAGATCGCAGTGTGTGACACTTATGAGCGACCTTAAACGATTGCAAAAGCGGTCAAATTCGTTTGCTGCGGAGAGGTCGTCCTGAAACAAAAAATCGTTTTCTGCTTATTAGCGATGTTGTTCCTCGTTCCTGCGGCACCACACATCGCTCTGTGTGACACCGCAGGAGCGACGAACATCTCCTTACCTGCCTCCACCAGCAGTGAGGAAGGAAGGAGGTGGGCGGGATGTTACGTCCTGTTCATCTCCACCCCTCCGCTTCTATTGGACTCCTGCCGTGGGACGTCGCTTTGACGCCGAACAAACTGCCCCCTTAGAAAGGAGGCGGTTCACCGGCCAGAGCGACGTCGCAGAGCAGGTATGTGCGTGTGACGCTGCCGTAGCGATAATGTTCGCTACCGCAGCGATCACCACATATCTGCAGTACGACGGGGCGGGTGCTATCGCGCTCGACATCGCCAGCAAATGCTAGCGATGTCGCAGCGTGTAAAGCCCGCTTAAGACTATGCTTATACAATGTGTAGATTCACCATAGCCACTAAGAAGGCTCCCAGCCCACAGGACAAACATATCCTTAGCTGGTAATATACCTTTTTGTTTGCTGTATTGAAATGCATAGGCATTGGTGACCTTCAATACAAGGGCCCTGCAAATAAAATAAAGCGTACTATAAAGAATATATTTTTTGTGCCATTCATGAGCAGTGATGAGCGAACCAGAACTGTAAAGTTAGGCATCCGTACTGAACAGTAGGTGTTCAGGTCCTGGACCCGGACTTCTCTGGGAAGTCTGTGTTACAGTTCAAGTTCAGCCATCCGCTTAATAAAAAAAAAAAAAAAAGGGTCAAAGCAGGACCAATATACTTACTGAGCCTCCTTGCAGTGGTAACGCTACTTACGGGTCTGCTCATCAGTGCTCATACATATTCACTGCTTTCCCCGACTACCTGCGGCTCTGATTGGCGGCCGCTAGACCACGCCCCCAGCCTCTGTAACAGCACGTGATTAGTTGGAATCACAGGCACTTCTTTATAATGCAGTGTAAAATAAAGAAATAAAAAAATAGCGTAGGGTCCCCCCTGTATACCGATATCAGCACAAAGCCACAGCTATAGGCTGCTACCCCCAGCCATGTGCTTATCTTGGCTGTGTATGAAAATAAGAGAAACCTCGTGGCTTTTTTTAAAAAAAAATGTATTATTTAAACAAATAATTTAAAAAAAAACGACGTGCGGTCCCCCTCATTTTGATACCCAGCCAAGATAAAGCCGACAGCTGGGGGCTGGTATTCTCACCCTGGAGAGGCCCATGTTTATTGGGACCCGCTCAGGCTAAGAATAGCAGCCTGCAGCCGCCCCGGAATTTTTGTTTTACTCTGCGGTGGCAATCAGGGTAATCGGGGTTAATGACAGTGCACAGCTGTCACTAAGCTCAGAATTAGTGATAGGTAGAGGTCTATGAGACCCCCCATCACTAATCCTATCAGTCAAAAGAAATAAATACAAACACCGAGAAAAATCCTTTATTTGAAATAAAATACAGCACCCTCTTTCCCCTCTTTATTAACCCCAAAAGACCCTTGAAGTTCTGCCGTAATCCACACAATGTCTCTTTACAGTCCTGGTTCTGCTACATCTGAGCCTGGAGAGACCGAAAACATGTCCGATCTCTCCAGGCTCTGGGAAACACTGACAAAGGGGACCCGGCTGGCAGCAGTGACGTCACTCAGTTCACCGGAGGTCATACCCGGGTTCGAACGGTATGACCTCTGGTGACCTGAGTTATGCACCCTGGCTTAAAGTGCGCGACCATGTTCGCCAGACTCGACCATCTGCGGGTTCACTCATTTCTATTCATGAGCTTTCCCAAGATTCAGTTTATGCTAAACCTAGTGTTGATCCTATGAGATGAGATAAGCAGTGTCTAATGTATGTAGCGCCACTCCTCTCGATAGAATTGTCGGGTGCGGACATCAGATTGTGATGTTTATACTATTATTTACAGACACATAAATGGAAATTTTCTGTTGACGTGTGATGGCCATAAGTAGTGAGTCTAGACCTTCATTTCTCCTCTGTCTCTCTTGCAGGTTTCACAGACCCTAGCATTAAAGTTCTACTTGAATACTTCACTGTTTTCAAAAAGGGAACCACAAGTGCTGGGATACTTTATTTTGTCTTATACTTAAATGTAAATCTTTGGAACTGCCTTGTTTTTCCAAAAGAAGAAAATTGAATTTGCATAATCTTCATAGATGATTTCCATCTTCACTAAACCTTAAAAATGTGAAGCGTTGTGCAATGCAATATGTCGGCAATGTCTGGATCTGTCCTGTATGTACATACCGAGCAGAAGTCGTTCTTCCTCAAGTCTTCGGGTGTCAGCATCTTGCGTCAGTGTTAGCGGTGGCTCATATGGAAGATCTGGGGCATGAGTGGATTAAGAAGACCTGTCAAACATATGCCAGTCCAGCTTCACGCATTTCAGCCAAATCGATGTGGGCTTTATAAGCAACAAAGAGAGACTTGCACTACTTTCCTTTATGAACTGTCGCATCTTCCATACTGGAGACTGGTTGTTGATTTCTTAGCCTGTTGTGACTGGATGTGAGTGCTCGTTCAGAAATATCTAACTATAGACACAACAGGGTTGGAATGACCAGCATCATGTAGCTTTTGCACCAAAACCATGATTTTTTTCATTATGCGAGAGAGCGAATTCGAATCATTATATTACCGCATTAAGAGAGTAATCAGGGTCAGTAAATAAAAGCATACAGAAATGTCAACCCATTTCAAGAAAGTCATGCTTCATTTGTTTTGATCCTTTGTGGCCCTTTCTGCATCCATGCTCATGTGGAAGTCGCATCATGGGTTTCATTATCCGTCCAGCTCTTCAGTTGAAGGGGCCGCTCATTTCATTTCCTTTTTTTCTACAGTCCTGTACCATCAGGTGCAGATGTGACCAGTCCTACTGTCATATTCCATCCCAGAACTTATTTCCTGAAGGCAGATATTGATTGTGTTTGTCTTTGGGAACGTGTTGTCATTATATTGTGCCTGTTCTGTATAGAGTAGGAACGGTTGGTCAAGACAGACTCGGCCATTATGCCAGGTGAGCAGCCTCCATTAATTGAGCCTGTCCATATTAACATGGAGTTTTCTTGTAAATGAAATGAAGAAATAAACAAGAATATTTTTCAAAATCTACTTTTTGTTCACATTACTCTGTTTGGAAAACATTAAAAGTGTGCAGAAACTATTGTCATACATCCCATTTCATTCACGTTGATGAAGTACAACCCTGCAGATCTGGGGAAACAGTCTTGGTCAGAGGGGGCGTAAGAACTTTAAAGAGAATCAGTCACCATTAAGTCCCAGTAATCCGATTTTTACAATTGGATTCCGGGCTGGATTCCAATCCCCTTATAGGTCTATAGGACTAGAATCCAGCGATTAAAAATGGTGGTAGAAGGGATAGGCACAGGCGCACTGTACTTACCGAGGCACTGTCGCAGCTGTACACTGCCTCCAGGCAATGCATTCACTTCCTAGGCCGCACATTACTTTCATTACGTTCATTGGATATGCTCTGCTCTCCCTACCCACTGGCACCTGTGATTAGTTGCAGTAAGACGCACCCGCACCCTGAGTGACAGCGTGACTGACTCTTCCAATCACAGGTGCTACGCGCTTCTATCGTGGTATAAAAATAAATAAAAAAATTGGCGTAGGATCTCCTCATTACGATACCCAGTGCAGAGAAAGCTGCAGCTCCCAGAGCTAAATGGCAGCCCACAGCTGCCACTAAGCCCTAGATTAATAGTGGCAGGTGTCTATGTGACCCCCATTACTAATTGGTAAGTAAATAAACACTGAAAAAATCCTTTATTTGGAATAAAATACAAAAAAATCCACCCTCTTTCACCACTGTATTAACCCCCAAACACCTCTGCAAGTCCAATCCACGAGGTCCCACGATGATTCAGCTCTGCTAGATCTGAACTGACAGCACACAACCATGGAACATGACCACCCGCTGTGGGCCTCCAGTCCGTCACTCAGGTTAGTTGCCATCGCAGCTGGACTCCTCCAATTATGACCACAGGTAACCTAACCTCAGATGACCTCATTAAACTCAGTGAGCTCACCTGCATCTCCTAGCAGAAAATTGTGGAGTTTTTTTTTGCCAAGAGATGCAGATTTGGTGCTTAAAATTTTTCACCATATTCCTTCACCCATTCTTCACCACCTGGCTAAAAAAAATTGCATCACAACCGCATCAAACCTCATGCGGTTTTGATGCAGTTTTTTGCCAGGTGGTGAAGAATGGGTGCAGAAATATGGTGTAAAAATTTCATCACCAAATTTGCATCTCTTGGCAAAAAAACGCTGTTTTCTGCCAGAAGATGCAGGTCTGTGAACCAGAGTTTACTGAGGTCACTTGATTTCCCCTGAGTTCAGGCTCCCTGCGGCGACAGGTGGAGGACCGTGGGAACCTCCCACTGTGATTGCCAACATATAAACTGAGTGACATCACTGGTGATCGCTGCGGCTCATTTCATTCTCTGCCTGAACCTCTCAGCGTTCGGTCATGTAACATGATCGCACGCTGTGACTTCAGATATGTAGCAGAGCTAAAATCATCATGGGATTTCGTGTGGATTACGTTGAATCTGCAGGGGTGTTTTGGGGGTTAATAAATTGGTGAAAAAGGCTGCTTTCTTTGTATTTTATATAAAAAAAAAGTATTTCTTCGTCGCTCTATTGGGAGACCCAGACGATTGGGTGTATAGCACTGCCTCCGGAGGCCACACAAAGCAATTACACTAAAAAGTGTAAGGCCCCTCCCCTTCTGGCTATACACCCCCAGTGGGATCACTGGCTCACCAGTTTTCTGCTTTGTGCGAAGGAGGTCAGACATCCACGCATAGCTCCACTGTTTGTAGTCAGCAGTAGCTGCTGGCTATATCGGATGGAAGAAAAGAGGGCCCATATGGGGCCCCCAGCATGCTCCCTTCTCACCCGCGGTGGTGCTTGTAAGGTTGAGGTACCTATTGCTGGTACAGAGGCTGGAGCCCACATGCTGTTTTCCTTCCACATCCCCTGGAGGGCTCTGTGGAAGTGGGATCTTGCCGGCCCCCAAGCCCTGGGGCCGGGCTCCATCCACAGACCCATAGAACCTGCTGGATTTGGAGCGGGAGTGCCGTTCAGGGACAAGGCCCTGCAACTTTCAGGTACTCTGTGTCCCCGGCAGGCACGGACACTCTCAGGCTTGCTGAGCGTTATAGTGCGCCGGGGACAGTAGCGCTGTGCGCCGGGGTTAGGTCACTGCAGCTTTGCTGAGTGACGTTTCATGTTGGGAACTACTGCGCCGACCGCTCCTGGAGCGGCGGCGCAGCTGCGACTTGTAGTGCGCCGGGGACTTTGCGCCGACCGCGCTTTTACGGCGGCGGCGCTTCTAACTTTAGCCCCCGGCTTCTGCGGCCTAGTGCCGCTTCGTTCCCGCCCCCACCCTGTCAATCAGGGTAGGGGAGAGACGCTGCTCAATTAACAGCGCCGAGGGCTGGAGCTTTATTTACATGCTCCAGCCCTCTCACTAGGCACAGGGGGAAGCAGACTTCCCGCTCTTCGTCGGTGTACGCCCAGGGCCCGCCCCCCCTCTCCACAAGGACGCCGGCAGCCATTACACATGCGGTCTGGCTGGGGAAAGGCAGCAGGCTCTGGGAGACCCAGACTAGAGGGATTTCTGGCGTCCACACACCGCTCCTAAGCGGGCGGTAAGCAGCACAGTAGTGCTGGCCCCTCTAGTGCCTCAGTGTTATATTAGTGTACTTTTTTCTTGGTACCATATATATATATATATATTTATATAGTGCACTGTAAGGTCGCTTCTTGGCTGGACACCCTGTACTGCTCTGAGGAGGCAGCAACATGTCATCCGCAAAACGCAAGGGTGCCAAGGCACAGGCTGTGTACACTGTTTGTACTGCATGTGGGGCTAATCTACCAGCAGGCTCCAACGACTCTCATTGTGTGCAATGTTCAGTCCCAGTGGCACTTCGTCAGCCAGAGCCTATTGTGGTGTAGCCCAGGCAGAGGCGCCTGTGAACCCTGCCCCGGTGACGGGGACAGACTTTGCAGTTTTTGCTGATAAAATGTCTGTGACTATGGCAAAAATCCTGGAGACCTTGCAGTCCAGGCCAGTTGCTCAGACCATGGACACTGCTGTGTCTATGCTCTCCGGTCCCCCTCAGTTGGAACTAATCCGTACTTCAGGGGGGTCTCAAGCATCACAGGCTGAAGTCTCTGACTCAGATGACAGTCCCAGGCAGCCTAAGCGAGCTCGCTGGGAAAGACCCTCCACGTCTTCACACTGTTCAGGGTCTCAGCGACAAGAGTCTCTCTGTGATGAGACTGAGGACGGTGACCAGGATTCTAATCCTGAGGCCCCTCTCAATCTGGATGCCCCTGATGGTGATGCCATGGTTAATGACCTTATATCGGCAATTAATAGGCTGTTGGATATTTCTCCCCCAGCCCCTTCTGCAGAGGAGGCAGCTGCACAGCAGGAGAAGTTCCATTTCCTATATCCCAAGCGTAAATTAAGTGCTTTCTTGGACCACTCTGACTTCAGAGAATCGATCCAGAAACACGACGCTCATCCAGACAAGCGTTTCTCTAAACGTTCTAAGGATACCCGTTATCCTTTTCCCTCTGAGGTGGCCAAACGCTGGACCCAGTGTCCAAAGGTGGATCCCCCAATTTCCAAGCTTGCGGCTAGATCCATAGTCGCAGTAGAGGATGGCGCTTCACTTAAAGATGCCAACGACAGACAGATGGACCTTTGGTTGAAATCTGTCTATGAATCTATCGGCGCGTCGTTTGCTCCAGCATTCGCGGCCGTGTGGGCACTCCAAGCTATTTCAGCTGGTTTAGCACAGGTGGATGCTTTCATGCATCCAGCAGTGCCGCAAGTGGCGTCCCTAACTTCGCAAATGTCTGCGTTTGCGACCTATGCTATCAATGCTGTCCTAGAATCTACGAGCCGTACCGCTATGGCGTCCGCCAATTCTGTGGTTTTGCGCAGAGCCTTGTGGTTAAAGGACTGGAAAGCAGATGCTGGTTCCAAAAAATGCTTAACCAGCTTGCCATTATCTAGAGACAGACTGTTTGGTGAGCCATTGGCTGAAATCATAAAACAGTCCAAGGGTAAGGACTCTTCCTTACCACAGCCCAGAGCAAGTAAACCTCAACAGAAAAAGTGGCAGTCGAGGTTTCGGTCCTTTCGAGGCTCGGGCAAGGCCCAATTCTCCTCGTCCAAAAGGACTCAGAAAGAACAAGGGAGCTCAGATTCCTGGCGGGCTCACTCACGCCCCAGGAAAACAAATGGAGGAACCGCTTCCAAAGCGGCTACCTCATGACTTTCGGCCTCCTCCCTCCGCATCCTCGGTCGGTGGCAGGCTCTCCCGCTTTTGCGACATTTGGCTGTCACAGGTCAAAGACCGGTGGGTAACAGACATTCTGTCTCGCGGGTACAGAATCGAGTTCAGTTCTCGGCCTCCACTTCGGTTCTTCAGAACCTCCCCACACCCCAACCGAGCAGATGCCCTGCTGCAGGCGGTGGACTCTCTAAGAGCAGAAGGAGTCGTGATCCCTGTCCCCCCTCACGAACGGGGGCGAGGATTTTACTCCAATCTCTTCGTGGTTCCAAAAAAGGACGGCTCCTTCCGTCCTGTTCTGGACCTAAAACTGCTCAACAAGCATGTGAACGCCAGGCGGTTCCGGATGGAATCCCTCCGCTCAGTCATTGCCTCAATGTCTCAAGGAGATTTCCTAGCATCAATAGACATCAAAGATGCTTATCTCCACGTGCCGATTGCTACAGAGCACCAATGCTTTCTACGCTTCGTGATAGGAGACGACCATCTTCAGTTCGTAGCTCTGCCATTTGGTCTGGCGACAGCCCCTCGGGTGTTCACCAAGATCATGGCGGCAGTGGTAGCAGTCTTGCACTCTCACGGACACTCTGTGATCCCTTACTTGGACGATCTACTGGTCAAGGCACCCTCTCAAGAGGCATGCCAACTCAGCCTGAATGTTGCACTGGAGACTCTCCAGGCGTTCGGGTGGATCATCAACTTCCCAAAGTCAAATCTGTCACCGACCCAATCACTAACGTATCTTGGCATGGAGTTTCATACTCTATCAGCGATAGTGAAGCTTCCGCTGGACAAGCAGCGGTCTCTACAGACTGGGGTGCAGGCTCTCCTTCAAAGTCAGCCGCACTCCTTAAGACGCCTCATGCACTTCCTCGGGAAGATGGTGGCGGCAATAGAGGCGGTTCCGTTTGCGCAGTTTCATCTGCGTCCACTTCAATGGGACATTCTCCGCCAATGGGACGGGAAGTCAACATCCCTGGACAGGAAAGTCTCCCTTTCCCAGACGGCCAAGGACTCTCTGCAGTGGTGGCTTCTTCCCACCTCATTATCACAGGGAAGATCCTTCCTACCACCGTCTTGGGCGGTGGTCACGACAGATGCGAGTCTGTCAGGGTGGGGAGCAGTCTTTCTCCACCACAGGGCTCAGGGTACGTGGTCTCAGCAGGAGTCCACCCTTCAGATCAATGTTCTGGAAATCAGAGCAGTGTATCTTGCCCTACTAGCCTTCCAGCAGTGGCTGGAAGGAAGGCAGATCCGAATTCAGTCGGACAACTCCACAGCGGTGGCATACATCAACCACCAAGGGGGGACACGCAGTCGGCAAGCCTTCCAGGAAGTCCGGCGGATTCTGATGTGGGTGGAAGCCACAGTCTCCACCATATCCGCGGTTCACATCCCCGGCGTAGAAAACTGGGAAGCAGACTTCCTCAGTCGCCAGGGCATGGACGCAGGGGAATGGTCCCTTCACCCAGACGTGTTTCAGGAAATCTGTCGCCGCTGGGGGGTGCCGGACGTCGACCTAATGGCGTCACGGCACAACAACAAGGTCCCAACCTTCATGGCACGGTCTCGCGATCAAAGAGCGCTGGCGGCAGACGCCCTAGTGCAAGATTGGTCGCAGTTCCGGCTCCCTTATGTGTTTCCACCTCTGGCACTCTTGCCCAGAGTGCTACGCAAGATCAGATCCGATTGCAGCCGCGTCATACTTGTCGCCCCAGACTGGCCGAGGAGGGCGTGGTATCCGGATCTGTGGCAGCTCACGGTCGGCCAACCGTGGGCACTCCCACACCGACCAGACTTACTGTCCCAAGGGCCGTTTTTCCATCGGAATTCTGCGGCCCTGAACCTGACTGTGTGGCCATTGAGTCCTGGATCCTAACGTCTTCAGGATTGTCCCAAGGTGTCGTTGCCACCATGAGACAGGCTAGGAAGCCCACGTCCGCTAAGATCTACCACAGAACGTGGAGGATATTTTTATCCTGGTGCTCTGCTCAGGGAGTGTCTCCCTGGCCATTTGCATTGCCTACCTTTCTTTCTTTCCTGCAATCTGGGTTAGAAAAAGGTTTGTCGCTCGGCTCCCTTAAAGGTCAGGTCTCGGCGCTATCCGTCTTTTTTCAGAGGCGTTTGGCACGCCTTCCTAAGGTGCGCACGTTCCTACAGGGGGTTTGCCATATCGTACCCCCGTACAAGCGGCCGTTAGATCCATGGGATCTGAACAGGGTACTAGTTGCCCTCCAGAAGCCGCCCTTCGAGCCTCTGAAGGAGGTTTCACTTTCTAGACTATCACAGAAAGTGGCTTTTCTGGTAGCGATCACATCTCTTCGGAGAGTGTCTGAGCTGGCAGCACTATCATCCAAGGCTCCCTTCCTGGTCTTCCACCAGGACAAGGTTGTGCTGCGTCCTATTCAGGAGTTTCTCCCGAAGGTGGTATCCTCTTTTCATCTTAATCAGGATATCTCTTTGCCTTCGTTTTGTCCTCATGCAGTTCATCGGTATGAGAAGGATTTACATTTGTTAGATCTGGTGAGAGCACTCAGAATCTACATTTCCCGCACGGCGCCCTTGCGCCGTTCGGATGCACTCTTTGTCCTTGTCGCTGGTAAGCGCAAAGGGTCGCAGGCTTCTAAAGCCACCCTGGCTCGATGGATCAAAGAACCAATTCTTGAAGCCTACCGTTCTGCTGGGCTTCCGGTTCCATCAGGGCTGAAGGCCCATTCTACCAGAGCCGTGGGTGCATCCTGGGCATTACGACACCAGGCTACGGCTCAACAGGTGTGCCAGGCAGCTACCTGGTCGAGTCTGCACACTTTCACCAAACATTATCAGGTGCATACCTATGCTTCGGCGGACGCCAGCCTAGGTAGAAGAGTCCTGCAGGCGGCAGTTGCCTCCCCGTAGGGGAGGGCTGTCTTGCAGCTCTAACATGAGGTATTTCTTTACCCACCCAGGGACAGCTTTTGGACGTCCCAATCGTCTGGGTCTCCCAATAGAGCGCTGAAGAAGAAGGGAATTTTGTTACTTACCGTAAATTCCTTTTCTTCTAGCTCTTATTGGGAGACCCAGCACCCGCCCTGTTGTCCTTCGGGATTGTTGGTTTGTTTGCGGGTACACATGTTGTTCATGTTGAACGGTTTTCAGTTCTCCGATGTTACTCGGAGAGAATTTGTTTAAACCAGTTATTGGCTTTCCTCCTTCTTGCTTTTGCACTAAAACTGGTGAGCCAGTGATCCCACTGGGGGTGTATAGCCAGAAGGGGAGGGGCCTTACACTTTTTAGTGTAATTGCTTTGTGTGGCCTCCGGAGGCAGTGCTATACACCCAATCGTCTGGGTCTCCCAATAAGAGCTAGAAGAAAAGGAATTTACGGTAAGTAACAAAATTCCCTTCTTTTTCGGTGTTTATGTTTAATGGATGTGACAATCCTGGATGGCTGCAAGGCTGCTATTTTTAGGCTGTGGATGGCCCAATAAGCATGGGCCTCTGCAGCCTGGGACTACCAGCTCCCAGCTGTCGGGCTTTATCATGGCTGGATATCAAAATTAGGGGGACCGCACGCCGATTTTTTTAAATTGTTTATTTAAATTTTTAAAAAAAACAAACCTGCAAGCAGCTCCTTATATTTTGATATTGGGGGCTGCAGCCTGTAGCTTTATCTGTGCTGAGTATCATAATACGGTTGGACCCAACACCAAATATTTTTATACCACGATACTGACCCACAGACAGCACCTGTGATTGGTTGCAGTCAGATGTGCTCCCAGCATGTGTGACAATGTCTGACTGCAACCAAAGATGCCGGGCGGGGAAAGCAGTGCATATGCATGAGCAATAATTACTGGCCCAGGCAGTGAATGAGCGGCCGTGGGAGCAGCGTACAGCCGGGCTGGAGCCTCGGTAAGTATGAAGCGCTTACTTCTTTCTTATTTTCTTTTTTTTGGGGGGGGAATTTCCCCAGTGCCAGATCAACACCTGGAATCCCGGGCCCTGGTCTGCACCTGGGTACCTTTGAAACCGTGCGGATCCGGACTTTTACAGTCCGGGTCCGCCCATTACTTGTCACCATTAAAATGCAGTCCAATCTGCAGGAGCCATGTTATAGAGTAGGAAAAGCGTCGTAAACTGATATATAGCATTAGTATAACGAGAACAGTCCACACATTAAGCTCATAAAATGTATTAATGTATTAAAATTATTTACATAATCAGAACAAGCGCTGCAGGTCTATGCAGGGGATAACACTAAATGCACAGGGCAATTAATGCATTGATATAGGTCAGGCTATGACAGTATAATCACAGGTGTTCAAACAAGGCATACAGAATTAGTAATACCAAAGCAAAATCCTATAATGGTCCCCTAGGGAAGTCCCTATACATAAATTGTAAGAGACAAGGTATTCATAACAACTTACCTATGCCCAGTGTGCTGTGATCTCCTTGCAGCCCAAACATGCGTTTCATCCTTTCTTCCTCAGGAGGTGTGAGTTTGGGAGGAAAGGGAGGCTATTTAAATACAATACAATGTGTACCCAAATTGGGACGGTACCCAACACTCTCTGGGTAAGGTTTTAATACTAGAGTGTGTTAGGTACCGTCCCAATTTGGGTACAACTTGTCGCGGTGGGATGGACTAAGTACCCTATGTTTATATATATGCACTATGATTTTATTTAGTTACTGCAGGGTATATGTCCATATTACCATCATGGATTTTCTTTGTCTCATGGCCAATGTGTACATGCGCTTAACATGCAGGAGTACTCAGGGGTGCGGAGCGCAGGCAACGGCACTGGGAGGAGTGGGAGGACAGCCAGCAGAGAAGACCAACCACGTGTCCCACGCTAATAAACCCACCGAACCGGGGGGACCAGAGAGAGCACCACAGGAGTAACAACTCACACTCCGGCTCATTTTTTTTTTTGGGGGGGGAGGGGTGGTTGAAAGCGCAAACTGCTGCATATTTTTTATTTTGTTTGTAAAGAAACAGCATATCAACTCTTTCAGCATGTTTGTTGCTTTTTTTTTTTTAACCATTGAAAGCAATGAGTAAAAAAAACTGCAGCTGCGTTTTTTGGCCGTGTTTTTTGCTGCTTTACTAGTGAATGAAACTAACTAGTTAAACATCTACTGTAGCCAAATGACACTAAAAACGCAGCTAAAAACACAGCTTTTATACGGACAAGAGTTTAGGTTTTGCTGCCAAAAAAGAAGCAAAAACGCAGTGTGTGAACATAACCTTACAAGGTGTCAAGTGTGAATAGAGAACCGGTATGATAAATCTGGTGTTCATCACTCACACACTCTCGCATACTGGTAACTGGAAGTTCAACATGGTGCCTCATGGCAAAGAATTCTCTGAGGATCTGAAAAAAAAAAAATTGTTGGTCTACCTAAAGATGGCCTAGGCTATAAGAAGATTGCCAACTCCCTGAAACTGAGCCGCAGCAAGGTGGCCAAGACCATACAGTGATTTAACAAGACAGTTTCCACTCAAAAACAGCCCTCAACATAGTCGACCAAAGAAGTTGAGTGCATGTTCTCCGCGACATATCCAGAGGTTGACTTTTCAAAAAAGACGTACGAGTGCTGCCAGTATTGCTGCAGAGGTTAAAGCTGTGTGGGGGAGGGGGTCAGCCTGTCTGTGCTCAGACCATACATCGTACACTGCATCAAATTGGTCTGCATGGCTCTTGTCCCAGAAGGAAGCCTTTTCAAAAGATGCTGTACAAGAAACCTCGCACTTTGCTGAAGACAAGCAGACTAAGGACATGCATTACTGGAACTAGAACCATGTCCTGCGGTCCGATGAGGCGAAGATACAGTAAACTTATTTGGTTCAGAAGGTGTCAAATGTGTGTGGCATAAACAAGTACAAAGATAATGTATCTTGCCTACAATCAAACATGGTGGTGGGATTGTCATGGTTTGGGGCTGCATGACTGTTGCTAGCTGCGGGAAGCTACAGTTCATTGAGGGAACTATGAATGTCAACATGTACTGTGACATACTGAAGCAGAGCATGATCGCCTCCCTTCGGAAACTGGGACATAGGGCAATATTCCAATATAGTGGCCTAAGATACCCCCTCACCACATATGACGATCATTGAGTGTAAAGGTGTTGGATCTAAACCTTATTCAGCATCTGTGGGGCATCCTCAAATAGAATGTGGAGGAGAACAAGGTCTCTAACATCCACCAGCTCCGTGATATTGTCATGGTGGATGGAAGAGGAATCCAACGGCAAGCTGTTAAGTTCTAGTAAACTCCATGCTCAAGAGTGTTAAGGTAGTGCTTAAAAAAAATAAAAAAAATAATGGTGGCCACTGAAAATATTGATGCTTTGGGCACAATTTTGCCACTGTCACTTAGGGGTGTACTTACTTGTCAGCGGTTTGGACATCAATGGCTGTGAGTTATTTAGAAACTAAAAGCAGAGTGAAAAAGAACAAACTGTGGTATATATGCTTTAGAATGGGAACCTGTTATACATATGCTTTTGTTATGGCCCTTTTACATAAGTCCAGAAACAGCGTTGTAGAAGTTCAAATTCCCCAATATCAAGTGCTATAAACAAGTTGATGAACAAACAAAAATGTGTAGTCATCAGGTGACGATTATATGCATGCAAAAAGAAAATTAGTTATCGGCAGCACAAGACCGTAAATGGCATGTGCTGCTGATAACGTACTGTATAAAAGGGTTAGAATTAACCATCACAGAAAAAAAATGGACATATTTACCAATATCTGGGAACAATATCATACCAATATTGTGCAGAATACAGACAAGACTGAGTGCTATAGGGTGGAGGCAATAAAAGGTAAAGTCTGGTGAACAACTATTCCCACACCTATCATCACTGCAAACAGTTACGATTTGTTTAAGGAGCCAGTCACACAGATACTGTGTAGCCAAAAGAAAACACCCCATATTTTCCCCCCTAATCCCACCTTTCCCTCACATTACAGGGCCTGGCCGTTATCAGCATTTGTAAATGGACCATAAGGGCTCATGCAGACATTCGTGGATCTCTGTCTGACCACAATGCACACACTGGCCGCGGGTCTCCCGACTGAAACATGACATCTTCATATATTTCTGACACGGTCACACTTGGGTCAGGAGACCCGCGGGCAAGACCATTCGTTTAGGTCCGTGATCGGACCAAGATCCACAAACGTCTGTGTGCCACCTCCGTGGAAGCAGCCGAGCTGCTTGGATCTGGGTTCGCCGTGGCTCAAGGGTCTCCAGACTCTGGGGGGATATTTACAGGGGAATTGGTATGTAGTTCGTGATGCCACCTGTGGTGTACGGTAAATTTGGGGAGTACCGCCACTGCCATTGGGAGTACCCGGGGTGATGAAGTGGGGCAGCAAGCTGTTAAGGCCCTCCACAGGTAGGTGGGTGCCCCGGGACTCTGTGAGGGATGCCGTGGAGTGCAGGGTCGCTCTCGTACTCACTCCGTTCATAAGCAGACACTGACAACCGGGTAAACCAAGTCTCTGGGTACCGCTGCTGCTGAGGGGAGCTCGTCCGGGTCCCGTCCCCAATGGTGCTGCCTGGTGATCCGTGACCTGCCTCCTGGCAATCAGTGACCTGCCTCCTGGCACTTAATTTGACTTTAACTTGTTGGTCCGGTAGCATGGAAGTAGCCGGGCCCCGCTCCCTACTATGGCTAAGTATGGGAGCTTGCTCTCAGGGCTCACGCTTGGGATTTTCTGGACCGTTTTGGATTTCAAAAGTTCTATCCCCCTCGTTGCGCTAATGCCCCGATTCTGGAGCGGTTGGGAACAGATCATAAAGGCTCCGCTCTCCTCAGGTGAATTGTCGGGTTGCCTGAAGCTATTTCCCAACTTAGGGTCCGTGTACCCCGTCGTGCATTCGGACCCAGACCGGTGATAGTCCTAGGCTGGCGGCTGTCCTCCTCGACAGTTCCATGCCCCTTGCCACAATCCCATGCGACCGGGGGTCCGACTCCACTAGGCCCAGACCACCGTCTGCAACGTAGACTGTTCCTTCAGGAGTCACCACTCCCGACTTCCTCTGAGCTCCTTACAGCTCGGGGGCTACTTCCCAACTCCAACTCTCAACTCACTACACTCCTCCCCCCCCCTCCCGATCCCCCCAGGTGGGCGACTATTCCACTCAAGCCGTCCACTGCCTGGTGGGTGTGGTGCAGGGTGTATCTAGGATTTGATTTGCTGTTGGAGACACCACCATTTGGTTAGGGACCCAGAACCAAGAGGGAGGCGGAATACTGCACGGAAGGGCAGCTTGTGCAGTACCCTGTGACGACCTGATAGTCCAGGGGCGTTACATGTACATGACTCCTAAGGCTTGCATTTCAAATTAACATGGCCTCTATTGTATATGCAGAGTTTCACATAACAGAACCTGCACTTTGTCACTTCTTTCTGTAGATATTGTAACTACCGTCTCCAATATTTTAGATGGAAAACAACCGCCGCACAGTATAAAGACGGTGATTGTAGGCAAAAAAAAATTTGTTTGGACACTCAGTTAGAAAAACGAACATCTCTGGTTTATCTTATACACAGTTAAGGCTCCAATACAGGGGTGAGGAACCTCCGGCCCGCTGGCTGCATGCGGCCTGCCATGACCTTTTCTGCGGCCCCCGGGCACATTCCAGAGCCCGTCCGTAGTGCTTGGGCGGCAGCCGCGTCTTACTTGCTGCTGGCCCTTTAAACCCTGTGAGGCTTAGATCCTCACGCTAGTCAAAGCTAGTGTGAGGACATACTTTGTGGGTGGAGTAAACGCTCAATTTGCTTTCGTTCCACAGGAGCTACTCCCTCAGCATCCGACAGGTTTGTTTGTCCTCCCATTCCTGTGTGCCCCTCCAGCGTCCAAAGGCCTGTGTGTGCTCCTGCAGCGTCCTGTGCTCCTCGTGCATCCCCACTGTAGCCTGTGCTACTCGGGCCTCCCCACTGCAACCTGTGCCCCTGCGGCCTCCACACTGCTGCCTGTGCCCCAGTGCCCCCCCCCAGGGCTGCCTGTGCCCCCCTGATATGTCTGTACTCCCAGCGACGTCCTTACATTTCTCCCAGCCCTCCCAAGTGATATATAATCCTCCCAGTGATGGCAAGTCCTCCCAGCCCTCCCCAGTGATGGCTAGTCCTCCCAGCAATGCATCTTCCTCCTAGCCCTCCCCAATGATGTGTATGCCCCCAATGTCTCCTATGATTTATATGTCCTCCGCATCTCCTGTGATGTATATGCCCTCAGCATCTCCTGTGATGTACTGTATATACAGCAGTCCCAGCTGACAAAAACTTGGAAAAGCAGTTGAGAAGCAACAAGATCAATATTGCCTAATATCATAGCCGCACCAAACACGAAGCTCCAGCTGTGACGGTGAGTTAATTGTTTGACAAAGTATAGCAGGGTAATTTTTAAAGTTGATCGTTTTGTGCGGCCCCCAAAGGTTGGTAGAAAATTCCAAATGGCCCCCGGCAGTAAAAAAGGTTCCCCACCCCTGCTCTAATACATGTCAGGAGTATCACAGTACCATCAGATTGGACTGCATGGATAACAGCGCATACACCACCATTCTTTGTTTTAGAAGCACAACACTGATGGATTCCGTTATAAAATCGGCAGTTCCTTGGAGCAATTCTAGGATCCACCATACGACAGATCCAGCACATGGAGACTTCAGATATGAACAGAGATATGAACAGAAATATGAACAGAGCACAAGTCCTGAAGTAACAGGTCATTTTTATGCAAATTTATTACAAAATCCTAATGTGAAATCAACACTGAAAATCTGCAGGTTTTGTTTTTTTTTACAATTTTACAACACAATAAGTTTGCCTCGGATTTCAGAATCTGCAACATGCTCTTTTCTCCAAGTTTTTTTTTCCCACTTCTTTCCTTTCTATGTGAATGGCTTTTGTATAGCGATGACAAGTGCTGTGCACTTGTGGTTCTCTGAAGCGCCAATCTGTTGAAGTTCCACGGCATCTGATTATGGGCTGACACTACATAAAAATAAAAAGGCAATGAAACCTCAGATGAAGTCAGGAGTCGAAGTACCAAAACTATCCACAAAACATACATTTCTAGATACAGACAGAAGAGATCAGCTCCATTCACAGCAGGGCAGAGTCACACAGAATGAGCCGGTATTCCACAGTGTTTATGCCATAAATCGATTGCTTTGTTGATTATTGGGTCTGTGTTATCCTCAGGAATCTGAAACAAAACGCAAAAGGAGCCAGATTAAGCCCTTGAGGATGGTGACAATTTAAAGGTTTCCTGTTATTTTTTTAAACAGCCTTAACTTATTTTTCCAAAGACAGACATATATGAGGGAGGGCTTGTTTTTTGTGGGACGAGTTGTAGTTTAATTGTGCTGAAAAAATATGCAATTCCAGTATAGTTTTTTGGGTTTTATTTTTTTAAGTCCATTAATTTTTTAGTAAAAATTATTTGACAATATGATTCTCCAGGTCAGTACAATTACAGTAATACCAACCTAGTAATCGCTTTTTACCATTTTAGGGGGGGGGAAATAAAATAAACTGTAAAATAATTTGTTTTGTGCTGCAATTTTCCAAAATCCACAATTATTTCCATTAATGGAGCCGTTTGAGGACTCGTTTTTGGGAGGTGAGCTGGTGTTTAATTGATGCCATATTAGGCTACATCCGGTGTTTCCCCGAAATTAAGACCTACCCAGAAAATAAGCCCTAGCAGGATTTTTCATCCTTTTTGGAGTTTGATAAAAATATATGCCCTACTCGAAAAATAACCCCTAGTTGCTGGTCATCAGTATCCCGAAATAAGGCTTAGGCAGCGCTTTCAGGATACGCAGCTTTTATTGGCGTACGTTGCTGTAAGCCCTGCACGCTTATAGTCACATGCCGGCTAGTTAATGGAATGAATACTCACCCCTCTGCCAGTATCAGTGATTGGAATTTGCGTAAGGCCCTATGTGCACTAGAAAAAGGATTTTTCTCAAGAAATTTCTTGAGTCTGAAAGATTAGCGCACTTGCGTTCAAAAACACGCACCGAAAAACGCATGCGTTTTTATAGTGTTTTTGATGCGTTTTTCCGCAGGTTGGTCCCTGCGATTTTTTTTTTTTACCATTTTCTATGGCAAAAAAAAAACGCAGGTACCGGCAGAAAAGTAGTGACATGCACATTCTTTTTCTCAAGAAATTCTGCAGAAACAATATTCTTGAGAAGAGAAAAAGAAAAAAAAAAAAAAAGTGCGCACAGCTAATTTTTTTTTCATAGGTTATGCTGGGGAATGTCTGAAGAATGGTTACAACCATTTTCTCGAGAAATTTCTGCAGCAAAAACGCAAAAAAAAAAAAAAAAAAGGCGGATAAAAACGCAGTGTGTGAACAGGGCCTAAGGCCTGTTTCACACATCAGTGAAAAACACAGACGTTTCTCACTGGCGTGTTAAAATGCATATGATCCTCCGTGTGCCACGATTCCCATCACACGTTGTGTTCTCCATGTGCACATGGAGATAATCTCACCTGTGCCCGCTGCTGCTGTCCGTGGTGCTGAATGTGCCCGGATGCTGTGTCCGGCCGCTGTGTCTCCCCTCTGCAGCTACTTCCGGGTTGGCTGTGCAGTGCATAACTGCATATTCATGAGAATAATTAGCCGGGCTGGAAGCAACAGGTAGCAGCAGCAGGAGACAGCTTTACTGGAGACAGAGTTTAAAATGCCTTTTATTTTCAAATGTGTGTGTTTTTCAGGTACCTGTTTCACAGATCACACTATAGTGTGGTCCATGGGACATCAGTGATGCCAGAATACAAACAAAAAAAAACGGATGTCTCCGTGTGGAAACACGGACACCCATGTACGCCGCACAGAGACACGGTTAGTGAAAAAAACACTAATGTGTGCAGATGCATTGATTTTAATGGGTCTGCATATGTCTGTGTTTCTGGTACATGTAAAAACTGTCAGATCCGTACCAGAATCACTGACGTGTGAAGGGGGCTTTAATGAAATAATAAAATATGCACCCCCTTCCCTACCAACACCTTTGTGCCAGTTATTCACTCAGACTCATCGTACCACAATACTCACACTGGCCGGCGGCTTTTCTGACCGGAGTGTGACCACTGCGTAGAAAAACACACCAGTGAGAGCATTGCACTGTGATCCTGCGATGACCATCTAATGCATCTTTTGGAGTCAAAAGTAATATAGGCCACTCTTATTTTCGGGTAAACACAGTAGTGTTTTGATACATTTTTATTGACTTTTTTGTGGGAGGAGCAGCAAAAATAATAAAAAAAAAAAAAATCTCGCTTTACAACATTTACTATATGGATTAGCTCCTTCTCGCCAAAGCCACTTTTCACCTTCCTAACCAGACCTAATATTTCAATTTTGACCAGTGTCACTTTATGAGGCAGTAACTGGAAGGCTTCAACAGATCTCAGTGACCCAGAGATTGTTTTTTTTTGTGACACATTGTACTTCATTTAGGTCGATATGATTTCCATTTGTGAAAAAAACAGGCATTATGAAAATTTAGCAGTTTTCAAACTTTGAATTTTAATGCCCTTACAACAGAAAGTTGAAAATACTTACACGTCTAATTTTCATAAGTATAATTTTTTTACATGTTTTTTTTTTGTTAGAAATGTAAAAGGGTTAGTTTAGCAACAATTTTTCATATTTCCAACACAATTTACAAAATCTATTTTATTAGAGACAACTTCACATTTGAAGGGACATTTGAGGGTCTAAATGTAAAAAAAAAAAAAAAAAAAAAAAAAAAAATGCCCAAAAGTGACCTCATTTTAAAAACTGCACCCTTCAGGGTATTAAAACCCACACTTAGCAAGTTTCTTAACCCTTCAGCCCCTTCAGAGGATATACAAATAGATTCGATCATCAGGAGTATCCTGTGTTGCAATCTTTCATCATGTTTTCTCTGCTGTAAAAATATAATATACAGTACAGACCAAAAGTTTGGACACATCTCATTCAAAGAGTTTTCTTTATTTTCAGGACTCTGAAAATTGTAGATTCACATTGAAGGCATCAAAACTATGAATTAACACATGTGGAATGAAATACTTAAAAAAGGGTGAAACAACTGAAAATATGTCTCATATTCTAGGTTCTTCAAAGTAGCCACCTTTTGCTTTGATTACTGCTTTGCACACTCTTGGCATTTTCTTGATGAGCTTCAAGAGGTAGTCACCGGAAATGGTTTTCCAACAGTCTTGAAGGAGTTCCCAGAGATGCTTAGCAGTTGTTGGCCCTTTTGCCTTCTCTCTGCGGTCCTGCTCACCTCAAACCATCTTGATTAGGTTCAGGTCGGGTGACTGTGGGAGGCCAGGTCATCTGGCATAGCACCCCATCACTCTCCTTCTAAAGGGTACTTTACACACTGCGACATCGCTAGCAATCCCATTAGCGATGGGAAATTCTAGATCGCAAGTGCGATCTTTTGAGATCGCACATGCGTAAAATGACCTATGTGCGACCTCCAAAGATCGCACTTGCAATCTAGAATTTCACATCGCTAACGAGATCGCTAGCGATGTCGCAGCGTGTAAAGTACCCTTTAGTCAAATAGCCCTTACACAGCCTGGAGGGGTGTTTGGGGTCATTGTCCTGTTGAAAAATAAATGATGGTCCAACTAAAACGCAAACCGGATGGAATAGCACGCCGCTGCAAGATGCTGTGGTAGCCATGCTAGTTCTGTATGCCTTCAATTTTGAATAAATCCCAAACAGTGTCATCAGCAAAGCACCCCCACACCATCACACCTCCTCCTCCATGCTTCACGGTGGGAACCAGCCATGTAGAGTCCATCCGTTCACCTTTTCTACAAAGACACGGTAGTTGGATCCAAAGATCTCAAATTTGAACTCATCAGACCAAAGCACAGATTTCCACTGGTCTAATGTCCATTCCTTGTGTTCTTTAGCCCAAACAAGTCTCTTCTGCTTGTTGCCTGTCCTTAGCAGTGGTTTCCTAGCAGCTATTTTACCATGAAGGCCTGCTGCACAAAATCTCCTAACAGTTGTTCTAGAGATGAGAAGGTGTGTCCAAACGAGTCCATTTTTCAGTTAAGTGTTCTGTTTTTCATGGCTAGAACAGGTACACAGTCTATTGTTCTGTTTATATACCCATGTTATTTTAAGTACAGTGTGTAAAAGAAAGAAAGAAAAAAAACAAAAAACAAACAAGGAGTCATGTCAGTTTTTGATCCTAGTGGCAGTTCAAAGTCACCCAGGCAAGACCAAGTACAAGAAAATCACAGACAACACACAAATGCCATCTGCATTCAGTTTTAACATTGTGTGTTTAAGAAAAGCTTTGCAAATTTAATTTTTGAGAGTGGGATATTTTGTATGCTGATGCAGTATACAGATGAATTTTGATCCATTTCATTCACACGACGAAATAAAATGAGGACGTAAAAGGATACTAAAAGGGCTACACTACCGGTAAGAGGAAACACCACCACTAAGACACCTATGTTTTAGTAGAACTTTATCCCTGTTGTGAAGCACGTAGCATAACAGCAGCAACAAAAGGGAGGAAATATAGCGTGCTCCTCTTCATCACATCACCCCATATACACATAACCCTTCTAGGAGTGGTATTAAAAATGGAGTAGACTACAAGAATAACATGGCGTTAGATCTTTCCATAGAGGGCAATAAGACAAAAAAGATCCCAATTTTACATCTAAGTTAATATGCAATGAAATAAAACTGTCACCTTTTCCAGAAACTCATTAATACTGTCGGAATTATTAAGAGCCATCACTTTCATCTTGAAGGTCAGCAGGATCTCTATAGCAACAAATAGAAGAATCTTGCAGGATCCGCTCACCAGTTTATCCCATACCCTGCATGTAAAACACAACATGTATGAAGGACTGGTCAGATATATGTGAAGAACTGTAGATAAGTCTATAAGTTGGTAGATAGCAAAACCTCCCCCCACACTCCCCAGAATAATAGCGTATACTGCTGCCATTCCCTTCATCTGCAAAAAAAATTACAGCAATGTCAAAATGGCCACAATTTATCTTTTTGATCATTGCCCGTTGTAAATCTGCCTTCCACAGCTTGCCAGCTGATCAATATATTATATGACATCATGTAAACAGAGGATGTGCAGATCAGAACGTATAGCGCATGAACGATCCTACAAACCCTACTAGCAAGCAGGGCTGTGGAGTCGGAGTTGTGGAGTCTGAGCTCATTTTGGTGGAGTCGGAGTCAATATAAAATGCACCGACTCAGACTCCTAAAATATATAACAAATTGGGGACAGTAGTGCAATGCAGAATGTGCTGAATATTTTTTCATAGGAATTTGGGAAACTTATGAAATGTCCTATAAATGGCTGTTCTATTCCTGATCTAAGGCTACATTCACACATTGCGTTTTTGCTGCGTTTGAGGATACGTTTGTCAGCTGCAAAAGCAGATCAGCTTTTTAAAAAACCGCATCACCTGAAAGGTTTTTGAGCTCATAAATAATGCTTTCAATAGCAAAAGCAGATTAGAAAAACAACACACAAACTGACTGCTCATTCTTTGTGAGGATCCTCACAAAACGCTGTGTCTGAATGTCCTATCTGGAAACCCATTGCCTTTGCTGGGATGCCAGAGTCACTGCATTTCAATGAATTATTTTGCCATCAATGTTCGATATGTTTGTGACAAGAAAGAAATTGTTAGCAAGACTGGCAGTAAAAGATAGTAAAGCTCATCACACCGGCCAGTTTCTCCAGGCCTTGGTGGAAAGTTCTGCAAGATTACGAACTCAAAAAAAAACAGGTTCTTGCCACTGTAAAGGACAATGCTTCAAACATAAGTACAATTAAACTGATGAATGAGAGTAATGAACAACATCTAGAAGAACATTTAGGATTCAGTATGTGTGAGATGGAGCCACAGTGCGGTTCATGTAACTGAGGCACAAACAGATATTACAACAGAAGAACAGCAAAATGATACTTTAGGAATAGATGATCTTGTTGAAGCTACTTCAAAACACTTTCATATTCATCACATGCGCTGTGTTGTGCACACGCTGCAGCTGGCAATAAGAGTCTGCAAGAGGGACCCCGGTTTCACACATCCGGCTTTTCGCCGGTTTGGCGCATGCGGCGCACTCCAGTACAGTGGCAGCACGAAAAACGACGGTCACATGCTTTCATCTGACCGGAGCATGTGACCCGGAAGTTGTGGCGCTGCCACTGTACTGTATCGTACTGTACTGGCGTGCACCACATCCGCCAAACCGGCGAAAAGCCGGATGTGTGAAACTGGGCGGACATGCTGAAAATCTGATTGGAAAATTGAGGAAGTTGGTTATTGCTGCCAGAACCCCTAAAATTGATTCCATCTTGAAGAGATGTGCTGGGAAAGGGGCAATTGTTGATCAAGCCACTCGGTGAGGCAGCACTTATTTAATGACTGCGCGATTGCTTGAACTAAAATAGTTTCTTATAGATATGGTGAACCCTCAAGTAACCTTAAATAAAAGGTCAATGGACACAGGTGGCTGAATTTAAGCAATTCCTTCATCACCCATTTACCGTGACTAAAAAAAATTACAAGCTGAGGATTTAACTCCTGGCATTTTCATAAGGGAGTGAAAGAACTTGCTATTTTGACTGTCCCAAAGAGGAGGTTTAATCGCAGATGGCCTGTCTGCTTCAATGAAACGGAGAGAGACATAGCTATTGGAAAATAAAATTCTTCTGGCAGCTGTTTATGTGGACCCAAGTCATCATATACTGCTTGATGATCAACAGCTTACTAAAGGAAAAGAAGCTTTGAGTGAGGTAGCAGTTAGGATGAGCAGCTACAGGACTGCCAGGCGCAAGAGGACTTGGGGCCTGACAGTGCTACTGCTGCCATATCTTCATCCTCATCAGATGAGGAGTTTAACTTTGACAAGTATTTGGAAGACATGGAGCAGGCAAAGCGTTGCCCGCAAGGAAAAAAAATTGACCAGATTTCAGTAAAATTTTTCACTTGCTCTCAAAGAAGTAGAAAAATTCAACCGTTCATCAAAACTGACTGTGCATGAGGCAATTCCTTTATACCCGGAAATCGTTAGAGATATTGCCCACGTGGTTACGGCTTTGCCTCAAACCCAAGTTAGTGTAGAGGTTGTTCTCTAGCCTTAAAATGATTAGGTCAGATTTGAGGTTATCTATGAAGGAGGATCTGATGGATACAATTCTATTTCTTAGAACAAATTCATAGACTGCACAAATGTTAGTATGTTTTTGTTGAAAACTGTTTTTTGCCACATATATAACACTATGTAATACACTATGTAAGTGGCAAAAACAGTTTTCAACAAAAAAAATGACTAAATAACATTTAGTCTATTGCTTATATTTTAAGTGAAAAATTTATTGTAGTACAATGTGAACATCAGACATTTAACCCCTTCAGCCCCCAGCCTGTTTTCACCTTAAAGACCTGGCCATTTTTTGCAATTTTTACCAGTGTCACTTTGACTCTGGAACGCTTCAACGGATCCTGGCGATTCTGACATTGTTTTTTGCGTCATATGGTACTTCATGTCAGTGGTAAATTTAGGCCAATATGTTTTGCGTTTGTGAAAATTTCGGAAATTTGGCGAAAATTTTGAAAATTTCAAAATTTGATGCCCATAAATCTGAGAGATGTCACACAAAATAGTTAATAAATAACATTTCCCACATGTCTGCTTTAAACCAACAAAATTTCCAAAAAAAAAAAAAATAATAATTTAGGTACCACATCACATTTGCAGTGATTTGAGAAACCTAGGCGACAGAAAATACCCAAAAGTGACCCCATTCTAAAATCTGCACCCCTCACTCTGCTCAAAACCACATCCAAGAATTTTATTAACCCTTTAGGAGCTTCAAAGCAATGGAGAAGGGAAAAATGAAAATTTCAGTTTTTTTTTTAAAACAAGAATGTTACTTTAGTCATAAATTTTAACATTTTCACAAGGGTATCAAGAAAAATGCACCATAAAATATATTGTCCATTTTCTCTTGAGTACGCAGATACCTCATATGTGGTGGAAATCAAATGTTTGTGCACATGGCAGGGCTCGGAAGGCAAGGTGCGCCATTTGAATTTTTGAGTGCAAAATTAGCTGCACTCATTAGCAGACGCCATGTCGGGTTTTAAGACCCCTTGAGGTGTCTAAACAATTGAGCTCCCCCACAAGTGACCCCATTTTGAAAACTAGAACCCTCATGGAATTTATCCAGTTGTTTACTGAGCACTTTGAACCCCTGGAGACTTGACAAATGTTTGTAATGTTCAGCCGAGAAAATATATATTTTTTTTTAACCACAAAATTGTTTTTTCAAAGAGGTAGCTTTTTTTTTCACAAGGGTATCAGGAAAAAAATGCACCATAAAACGTATTATGCAATTTCTCCTGAGTACACAGATACCTCATATGTGGTGGAAATCAATTGTTTGGGTGTACGACAGGGCTCAGAAGAGAAGGAGCGCCATTTCACAGCAAAATTGGTTGGAATTATTAGCAGACGCAATGTTGCATTTGGAGACCCCCTGAGGTGCCTAAACAATGGAGCTCCCCCACATGAGACCCCATTTTGGAAACTAGACCCCCACCCCCCCATACAAAAAAAAAATTAGTTCTGCGAATTAAAAAATACGGATGTCAGAATAAAAAAAAAAAAAAAAAAAAAAAAGAGCGCCTGCAACTGACACTATATGGCAAGTGCCACGAGTGATGCACGAATCTCGCATCGCATCAACCGGCAAATCCGCACACTCCTGTCTGGAAGAGAGCGACCGTGCCGGATGATGCGATGTGAGACTCGTGCATCGCTCTCACGTGTGGCACTGGACTGACCCTTACAATATTCAGTAAAAAAAAGAAAATACTGTAGTTGCCGATTACTACAGTATAATTTTACTGGCCCTATACTAAGTTTATTTGTATTTCTTAGTTTACAGAAGAAAAAAAAAAACGATGATGAATGATGATGATGAATGATGATGATGAATGATGATGATGGAGGAGATGGAGGAGGAGGAGATGGAGGAGGAGGAGATGGAGGAGGAGGAGATGGAGGAGGAGGAGATGGAGGAGGAGGAGATGGAGGAGGAGGAGATGGAGGAGGAGGAGATGGAGGAGGAGGAGATGGAGGAGGAGGAGATGGAGGAGGAGGAGATGGAGGAGGAGGAGATGGAGGAGGAGGAGGAGGAGATGGAGGAGGAGGAGATGGAGGAGGAGGAGATGGAGGAGGAGGAGATGGAGGAGATGGAGGAGATGGAGGAGGAGGAGGAGGAGGAGATGGAGGAGGAGGAGGAGATGGAGGAGGAGGAGGAGATGGAGGAGATGGAGGAGATGGAGGAGGAGGAGGAGGAGGAGATGGAGGAGGAGGAGATGGAGGAGGAGGAGATGGAGGAGGAGGAGGAGGAGATGGAGGAGGAGGAGATGGAGGAGGAGGAGATGGAGGAGGAGGAGATGGAGGAGATGGAGGAGATGGAGGAGGAGGAGGAGGAGGAGATGGAGGAGGAGGAGGAGATGGAGGAGGAGGAGGAGATGGAGGAGATGGAGGAGATGGAGGAGGAGGAGGAGGAGGAGATGGAGGAGGAGGAGGAGGAGATGGAGGAGATGGAGGAGATGGAGGAGATGGAGGAGATGGAGGAGATGGAGGAGATGGAGGAGGAGGAGATGGAGGAGGAGGAGATGGAGGAGGAGGAGATGGAGGAGGAGGAGATGGAGGAGGAGGAGATGGAGGAGGAGGAGATGGAGGAGGAGGAGATGGAGGAGGAGGAGATGGAGGAGGAGGAGATGGAGAGAGGAGGAGATGGAGGAGGAGGAGATGGAGGAGGAGGAGATGGAGGAGGAGGAGATGGAGGAGGAGGAGATGGAGGAGGAGGAGATGGAGGAGGAGGAGGAGGAGGAGGAGATGGAGGAGGAGGAGGAGATGGAGGAGGAGGAGGAGGAGGAGGAGATGGAGGAGGAGGAGGAGATGGAGGAGATGGAGGAGGAGGAGGAGATGGAGGAGGAGGAGGAGATGGAGGAGGAGGAGGAGATGGAGGAGGAGGAGGAGGAGATGGAGGAGGAGGAGATGGAGGAGGAGATGGAGGAGGAGGAGGAGGAGGAGGAGATGGAGGAGGAGGAGATGGAGGAGGAGGAGATGGAGGAGGAGGAGGAGGAGGAGATGGAGGAGATGGAGGAGATGGAGGAGATGGAGGAGATGGAGGAGATGGAGGAGATGGAGGAGATGGAGGATGGGAGAGGGCGCGGCGGAGGATGGGAGAGGGTGAGAGGTGGCTTCAGATGAAGAGGATGGGAGAGAGCATGCAGCAGATCAGGGAGGGTGAGCGAGGGGGAAGCAGATCAGGGAGGGGGGCAGCAGCTGATTAGGGAGAGCGGGCAGCAGATCGGGAAGGTGAGATGGCGGAGGCGGGCAGCAGATCGCACAGGGTGGGAGATGGTGGAGGGGGCAGCAGATGAGGACGAGAGAGAGAGTGGGTAGCAGCAGCTGATGGGAGAGAGCGGTGGCAGATTGAGGCGGCTGCAGCAGATCGAGGAGATCGGCGGCAGCGGATCGGGGGCAGGGGCTTACCAGGGTACTTGCAGGGATCGCTCCCCTCGGCTTCCACGGATGGAGTAAAGCGGAGGGGAGTGGTTACCGGCCCCAGATCCACGGTGATTGGAGAGATCGGTCAAAAGGCCGATCTCTCCAATCACAGCTGGGGGCGGGTGAAGCACCAATCACCCAGCTCCAGCCAATAATCAGTGCTACAGCTGCACTGATATGGCTGGATTTCAATGTTTTAGCCATTTTCAATGGCTGAAACATTACAGTGGCTGTGATTGGCTGAGCGGTGTTCGTCAGCCAATCAAAGCCTCCGTAGGTCTGGGGAGGAGGCACCACCCCTCCTGAGGTCAGGCAGAAGTCCCCTCCTCCCGAATCTAAGGTTTGTGTGAACAGATTGCACTCACCGGGGCCGCGATTACGCCATGACGTACTGGGTACGTCATGGGTCGTTTAGCACCATGTCACCATGACGTACCCAGTACATCAAGGGTCGTCAATGGGTTAATCATTTATGATACAATAATCAAGATATTTAGAACATAAAATATATTCATTGGAATACAACTTTAGAACACAAAAAAAAAACTGTAATTTTAAATTATATATATATATATATATATATATATATATATATATATATATATATATATATATATATATATATATATATATATATATATATATATATATATATATATATATTATATATATATATATATATATATATACACACATATACATATATATATATATATATATATATATATATATATATATATATATATATATATATATATATATATATATATATTTTTATTACAATGGAGTCGTGGGAGTTGGAGTTGGTGCAAGGGAAATTGAGGAGTCGGAGGTTTGCTTACTGACTCCACGGCCCTGCTAGCAAGGTGAAGGAAATGAAGGTGGATTTCCTGCGCTGCTACTACTGCACTGGTGATATTGCTCCACAATAAATACAGGATGAAGATAGAACTATTGTTATATTGATCTACGCGTTACAAAATCATCCGACTATCCTCAGGATCAAGCCACAATAAAAACTTACAATATGTTCATGTTTAAATACCAAACATTCATATATATTAACCCCTTAACGACCGCGGGCAGTAAAATTACGTCCTAAATGTCATAATGTTACTGCCCGCGGTCCTCCGGCGGCAGCATGCCGCGATCGGCACACATCTCAGCGGATTTTCACAGCTGAGATGTGTGCCTGCTAGGCACGAGCAGAATCGTTACCTGCTCGTGCCGATTAAACCCTTAAATGGCGCAGTCAATACGTGACAGCGCCATTATAAGCGCGATCGCGGTAAAGTTTTTACTTACCGCCCGATACCGGAAGTCACGTGACGCGATCACGTGACTTCCGATAGTTGTCATGGTAGCACAGGGTCATGTGATGACTCCTGTACTACACATGACTTTCTTTCACTTTCGCTGTGCCAGCGGCACAGCGAAAGAGAAAGAGCGTATCTGCTGTTTACAGCTGTGATCAGCAGATAGTGGAGAGCGATCGGATTGCTGATCGCAATAACCCCCTAGGGGGACTAGTAAAATAAAAAAAAAATAAAATAAAAAAAGTTTTAAAAAATTAAACAAAAAAACCTAAAAGTTCAAATCACCCCCCATTCGCCCCATTGAAAATTAAAAGGTTAAAAAAAATAAAAAAAAATACACACTTTTGGTATCGCCGCATTCAGAAACGCCCAATCAAAATATAAAATCAATTAATCTGGTCAGTATACGGCGTAGCGGCAAAAAAATTCTAAACGCCAAAACGTTTTTTTTGGCGCCACAACTTTTGCGCAAAATAAGAGGCGATCAAAACGTAGCATCTGTACCAAAAATGGTACAGTTAAAAACGTCAGCTCGAGACGCAAAAAATAAGCCGTCACTGAGCCATAGATCACGAAAAATGAGAACGCTACGGGTCACGGAATATGGCGTAAAACGTGCGCCACTTTTTTCGGACAAACATCCGATTTTTTTAACCCCTTATATAAAAGTAAACCTATACATGTTTGGTGTCTACGAACTCGCACTGACCTGAGGCATCACGCCCACACATCAGTTTTACCATATAGTGAACACAATGAATAAAATCTCAAAAACCATAGTGCTATCGCACTTTTTTTGCAATTTTTTTGCATTTGGAATTTTTTTACCATTTTCCAGTACACTATATGGTAAAACTGATGGTTTCATTTAAAAGTACAGCTCGTTCCGCAAAAAATGAGCCCTCACATGACCATATTGACTGAAAAATTAAAAAAAAGTTATGTCTCTCAGAAAAAGAATGGCAAAAAAAAAAACAAACAAAAAAAAACGGAAAGCGAAAAATCGGCCGGTCGTGAAGGGGTTAATGCAGTAAAGAGGAAACGTGTGTGTCACAAAAAAAGAAAAAAAAAAGCAAATTGTGAATTACAATAATTTTCAATACAAAAAAGGAAATTGAGAAGATGTTTAAATCAAAAACAATTGTAAAAATTAAATATATAACAAACATATAAGCAGCTGTTTTTCCAGGATAACTTTGTATGCAGCTTGATTAGTAAGTCCTTCGCAAAATTTAATCTGCCCAATTTCTAGAATAAGGTAATCTTCTCTGATGAGTCTGCCCAACACCTGGTCGTCTAATGGTTAGACAAAGACCTGGAGAGGCATACAATCCAGTGTGTCGTCTTGCACCCACTGTGGAATTTGGTGGAAGATCAGTGATGATCTGGGGATGCTTCAGCAAGGCTGGAATTGGGCAGATTAAACTTTGCGAAGGAAGTATGACTCAAACCGCATACAAGGTTATCCTGGAAAAAAACAGTTTCTTCCTTCTGCTCAGGCAATGTTCCCCAACTCTGTCCTGCTGGAAAAAACAGTCCTCAATGCGCCATGCCACACAGCTAGGTAAATCAATGTGTGGCTGAAGGACCACCACATCAAAACCCTGTCATGGGCAGCCCAATCTCCAGACCTGAACCCTATTGAAAACCTCTGGAATGTAATCAAAAGGAAGACATGATAGTCACAAGCCATCAAACAAAGAAGAACTGCTTGCATTTTTGCACCAGGAGTGGCATATGGTCACCCAAAAGCAGTGTGAAAGACTGGTGTAAAGCATGCCAACACTCATGAAAGCTGTGATGAAAAAATCATGGTTATTCCACAAAATATAGATAGTATTGTTGTTTCTAAATGATTATGAACTTGTTTTCTTTGCATTATTTGAGGTCTGAAAGCAATGCATTGTTTTGTCATTTTCTCATTTTCAGAAAATACAAAATTTATAGCCTGAAAATTCGGAGACATGTCAGTAGTTTATAGAATAAAAGAACAAGGAAGTATGACTCAAACCGCATACAAGGTTATCCTGGAAAAAAACAGTTTCTTCCTTCTGCTCAGGCAATGTTCCCCAACTCTGTCCTGCTGGAAAAAACAGTCCTCAATGCGCCATGCCACACAGCTAGGTAAATCAATGTGTGGCTGAAGGACCACCACATCAAAACCCTGTCATGGGCAGCCCAATCTCCAGACCTGAACCCTATTGAAAACCTCTGGAATGTAATCAAAAGGAAGACATGATAGTCACAAGCCATCAAACAAAGAAGAACTGCTTGCATTTTTGCACCAGGAGTGGCATATGGTCACCCAAAAGCAGTGTGAAAGACTGGTGTAAAGCATGCCAACACTCATGAAAGCTGTGATGAAAAAATCATGGTTATTCCACAAAATATAGATAGTATTGTTGCTTCTAAATGATTATGAACTTGTTTTCTTTGCATTATTTGAGGTCTGAAAGCAATGCATTGTTTTGTCATTTTCTCATTTTCAGAAAATACAAAATTTATAGCCTGAAAATTCGGAGACATGTCAGTAGTTTATAGAATAAAAGAACAATTTACATTTTACTCAAAAATATACCTATAAAAGAAACATCAGAAAAACCTAACAATTTTGCAGTGGTCTCTTAATTTTTGCCAGAGCTGGGTGTGTACGTAATTTATTTATTTTTTTTTTTTTTGAGTCTCTGGCTGATGAGTCGCAGACCTACATGGGGAGGGGGACAAAAAAAAAAATAAAGATTGTAGTCTGCATGAGGTTCTAGTGAGCCACATAACCTACTGTGTTTTTCCAAAAATAAGCCCTAGCAGGGATTTTTAGCATTTTCGGAGCAAGGCTTAAATATAAGCCCTACCCCGAAGTTAAGTCCTAGTCACGGTTCAATAAGGAATTGTTCTGCAGTATCTAACGTCTTTAGCTGCACGAACACTTCATTATAGACAACGGCATCCCGCAATCACACTCACCCGACGCTGAGCAGAGGACCTACAGTGATCGCACCCCATATACATCCGAACACACACACACACACACCTCGCCAGCAGAATCCTGAGAGGCGGTGGAGCGCAAGGACGTGCCGCAATGCTAGCTTACAGGACCTACGGACACGTGACTTCCTCCCATCATTCCCTGCAGCCAGAAGCATTCTTTAACGCTGATGTGATGAGTGAGTCTGTCCCATAGTTCCATGTAAGCGGATGTAAACAAGCAATGAGCAACATTGTTGATCTTTGTGGACAATGCATCGGCCGGTGCTAAGGAAACAATTTATATGCAATTGTAACAATATAATCAAATCGTACCTTTGTAAGCTGGACGGCGGTAAGCACCCTGCAAAGCATTTCCTGAACCACAAGTTATACGGTAGTTTCTCCAGAGCACTGCATGCCTTGAGGTGTGCCACAAGTCTACTATCCTCTAAGTTCAGGTAATGCTCAAATCCCTTCTGCTGCAATAGAGAAATGAAGACAGTGCATTGAAATGTGTAGGCCATCTGAACCCCTATAAAAACGTGTGTAGTGTATATCTATTATCCAGTAACCACAACGGTAAAAGCACCATCTGGATGCTGCAAAAGTTTGAGCTGTCGTTTGTGATCTGGACATACAGACTGTTTTGAACAAAGACACCTCCTTTCCTTATAATTAAAAAAAAAAGATCTACTACATATTGGAACAAAAAAGGTCTGGGAGAACCGATGATCAACAACTATATTTTTGATTAAAAAAATAAATAAATGACCGCCACAAACGGCAGTTAGAAAACACAAAAAGGGACATCTCATACAATATAAATAGCAATATGGCATTATACAGATGCTCAACAATGTATAGACAAATGCATCTAGGTATAAAATGGTAAACCCATGAAAAATCAGGCAAAATTATAGTATAAAATAGTAATTACAGGCCAAAAGGCCTCATAGCCCAATATGTAAAAAAAAAACAAAAAAAAAAAAACTGCATCATGTAAGGATGGTATACAATTAGATTCATGCAATTAATGCAATTAAATGCAGCAATGTATCACGTAAGGATGGTATGAATGCAAATGTAGCTGTATAAAATATACTAGAAGATGAAATGCACCGAAAGGGGTAAAGAAAAAAAGTATTGGAATGAGACAGAACGATGAAATGCTACTGGCCTGCTGAAAATCAGGGTATAGGAAAAGTGTTGTCAGGGCTCCTGCAGAGAGGCAACTAGGAACATACACAGAGCAGTGGGATGCTGAAGGAAAGTAAAATACCTGTGGCCACAGTATACCCTGATGTGCGATGAACCAGGGAGCCAAACCCAGTCAGGTGCCGAAACGTGCACGTCGGGTGTTTGGCGTCACATGTGACTACAGGTCCTCTTCATCTAGGCAATTCCATCTCATTATGTATTGCCCATAAGTTTTTTTTCCGTTTGGTATCACACTTTTCTCCCTGGTTCACTGCACATCATCTGCTAGTATATTTTATACAGCTGCATTTGCATTAATCTTATTGCATACCATCCTTACGCAATAAGTCTCTGCATTTAATTGCATTAATCTAATTGTATACCATCCTTACGTGACACATCTTTTTTTACATGTTACATATTGGGCTATAAGGCCTTTTGGCCTGTAATTACCTTTTCATACTACCGTGTATCCCCGAAAATAAGACCTCCCCAAAAATAAGACCTAGCAGGAATTTTCATGGAGGCTCAAATATAAGACATCCCCTGAAAATAAGACCTAGCCGTGGTCAATAATGAAATGTCCATGCAGCGGTGAAAAAGTTAGACACTACAGAACACTTCATTATAGACAGCGGGCACCCCCTAAAGAAAGAAGAGAGAAGACCCCCGATCATACTTACCAGACGCCGGCCGGGAGCAGGTGAGCACATCAAGGTCCTGTGGAGGTGTCAAGGTCCTGTGGTGTGTGTGGACACACACACACACACACACACACACACACACACACACACACACACACTACAGATCGCATCCATACACTCACCACATCCAGTGATATTGCTGGCTTCTCGGCGGCGATACTGTACAGTGATCTTCCAGGACCTGCCAGAGGATCACATGGCCGGAAGAATGTGGTATCTCCGGATGTTGTGATCGTGTGCGCGCGTATGGGCGATATCGTGAGTGTGTGAATGTATGCAATAGGATCTGTGAGTGTCGGCAGGAGGCAGAGGAGGACGGCGTGCAGAACAGCTGCTGGGAGCACCCACCGGAAAGCACAGGGAGAAATTATGTGGAAGTGATGGATGCGCGCGTGCGTGTGTCCTGATGTCGGACAGACACAGGGGGAGCGTGCAGCATACCTGCTGGGAGATCACAGGAGCATCTGGGAGCCATACAGATGCCAGAGGCTGGTAAGTATGACGATCCTGGGAAGGGGAGGGGGTCTGCTTTTTGTGGGGAGGTGAACTTACCCCCAACCAGGTCTCCTCGAGAATAAGACACCCCCTGAAAATAAGACCTAGTGCTGTTTTCAGGGCAAAAAAAATTATATATATATATATATATATATATATATATATATATATATATATATATATATATATATATATATATATATATATATATATATATAATATAATATAATATATATATTTTCTTATTTTCGGGGAAACCGGGTATAATGATTTTACCTTATTTTTCATGTCCACCATTTTATACCTAGATCCATTTGTCTATACATTATTTAGCCCCTGTATAATGCCATATTGCTATTTATATTGCATGTGATGCCCCTTTTTGTGTTGTCAGAGCCGGTTGTGGAGGTCATTTATTAATTTTTTAAAAATCAATAAAAATATAGTTGTCGACCTTATCGGTTCTCCCACAACTTTTTTGTTCTATTTCTCTGTGTCTCCATTATATTGTCCGTAGGTCCATCTACATCCTTACAACCCACACACCATTGTTATATGCATTTGCTCTATATGCTTTTTATTTTTCAGGGTGTTTTGCATGGTTGTTTGTTTTTTTGATCTCCTTTGGTATCTATTACATAATAGATGGCCTGGCATATGAGATCTGTCGGCAGACTCAATTATGCTCGATAGGTGACTTCATTCGGGCCCATTATAGGATGGCTGTAAAATGCACTACATGACCTGGTGCTAACAGCAGTCGGAGGCACTGTAACGAAAGAGGCATGTCAATGATGGACAATCCCTCTAATCTGAGATCCATTTCTATTCAATGGCTGGAGCCATCTAAACGTATAAAGATCAGTAGAGTTGGTGCAAATTGATTCACACATCACAGTCCATTGTGAGCACTCCTTACTTGTCGGCTTCCCTAACTCTTCTTTTGATTAGCCGCCCTGGCATGACGTTAACTCTACACAGATGCCAAACTACATACAACATGCACCGTATTTTTCGCTTTATAAGACACGCCGGATTATAAGACGCACCCCAAATTGAGGGATTTAAAAAAAAATAAATAAAGGGGGGGGGGGGGGGTTCCGTCTTATACTCCAGTGTATTCTTACCGGAGGGGGACAGCGGTGGTGGTGGTGAAGCGGGGGGGGGGTCACAGGAGGCAGAGGTTGTGCTGGCAGGCGCAGCGGCTCAGTGGCAGCAGACGCGGCGGGTCAGTAGTGGCAGCAGCAGCGGGTGAGTGTCCCAGTGTCCGCGGTCCTGGTTCAAATGATGGCGCCTGGAGCTGAACATGCGCAGATGGAGCTCTCATCCATGGGCTCCATCTGCGCACGCGCTGACTCCAGGGGTAACGCGTGCGCAGATAGTGCACTCATCTAAGAGCTCCATCTGCACACGCACCCACTCCCGGTGCCATGATTTGAAACGAACCGTGGACACACTGAAAACCTGACGCATAGAGAGGCAGCCGCCGGTACCAACAGGTACCCGGCCGCCGCCCGCACACAGGCACAGGCACCCGGCCGCCCCAGATCGCCACACAGACGGGCCCCCAGGTAAAGCTTTATTTGGATTTTAAGACGCACCCCTCATTTTCCTCCCAATTTTTTGGGAGGAAAAGTGCGTCTTATAATCCGAAAAATACAGTATATATTTTTATTTTTTTACTCTCATGTCCGCCTTTGCCCTGCTCACTACAGATTGCAGGGTTCAGGGTTTTCTAATAGGCTTTCTCCTCTATACTGTTGCACAGCTTCGTTATAGAAGTAATTTTGTATTAGAAACATTAGCAATATATATTATATATATACAGATGTAATTTCCCACTATTAGGTACACACTAGCTCTTACCAGCAGCTGCTGGGAATCCCTGAACTTTGAGTCTAAATGATGCACAAAGTTCTTGATCAGCCAATAACAATCCACATCATCATCGACCATCTCCTCCATTGTGCCGACTATGGCCAAGAACAACTCATCCTGCGGCTCCTGTGAATAAAAGGTTAGATTAAATAACCTATACCTCATTACCTACTCACACAATATCATAGACAAGTATTTTATATAACACACAGTCAGGTAGTAATATTAAGCCATGAAATCCCTGCTTTAAAAAGAGAATGGGTCAACTCTTTTAACCCCTTAGCGAAGGAGCCAAATATGACCTTATTGACCAGGCCAAATTTTAGAAATCTGACCCGTGTCCCTTTATGAGGTAATCTCTGAAACGGGTGAAACAGATACCAGTGATTCAGAGGCTTTGTGACATACTGTACTTCATATAAGTGGTAAACTTAGGATATTCTGTGTTAATTTGTGAAAAACAAAAAATTGAAATTGAGAAAATGTTTAAAAATTTCTTCATTTTCTAACTCTGAATTATGTCCTTAAACCAGAGAGTTATAGGTCACAAAATAGTTAACATTTCCCACATGACTACTTTACATCAGCGCAATTTGAGAGAGATTATCTACACTTTGTGCAGAATTATTAGGCAAATGAGTATTTTGATCACATGATACTTTTTATACATGTTGTCCTACTCCAAGCTGTATAGCCATGAGAGCCAACTACCAATTAAGTAAATCAGGTGATGTGCATCTCTGTAATGAGGAGGGGTGCGGTGTAATGACATCAACACCCTATTTACAGTGTGCTTAATTATTAGGCAACTTCCTTTCCTTTGGCAAAATGGGTCAGAAGAGAGATTTGATGGGCTCTGAAAAGTCCAAAATTGTGAGATTTCTTGCAGAGGGATGCAGCAGTCTTGAAATTGCAAAACTTTTAAAGCGTGATCACCGAACAATCAAGAGTTTTATGGCAAATAGCCAACAGGGTCGCAAGAAGTGTGTTGGGCAAAAAAGGCGCAAAATAACTGCCCATGAAATGAGGAAAATCAAGCGTGAAGCTGCCAAGATGCCATTTACCACCAGTTTGGCCATATTTCAGAGCTGCAACATTACTGGAGTATCAATAAGCACAAGGTGTGCCATACTCAGGGACATGGCCAAGGTTAGAAAGGCTGAAAAACGACCAGCTTTGAACAAGAAAACATAAGATAAAACGACAAGACTGGGCCAAGAAATATCTTAAGACTGATTTTTCAAAGATTTTATGGACTGATGAAAGGAGAGTGACTCTTGATGGGCCAGAGGCTGTACCAGTAAAGGTCAGAGAGCTCCACTCCGACTCAGAAGCCAGCAAGGTGGAGGTGGGGTACTAGTATGGGCTGGTATCAAAGATGAACTTGTGGGACCTTTTCGGGTTGAGGACGGAGTGAAGCTCAACTCCCAGACCTACTGCCAGTTTCTGGAAGACAACGTCTTCAAGCAGTGGTAGAGGAAGAAGTCGGTATCGTTCAAGAAAAACATGATTTTCATGCAGGACAGTGCTCCATCACATGCATCCACCTACTCCACAGCGTGGCTGGCCAGTAAAGGTCTAAAAGATGAAAAAAAATAATGACACTGTTCACCTGATCTGAACCCCATAGAGAACCTGTGATCCCTCAGAATGTGAGATCTACAGGGAGGGAAACCAGTACACCTCTTGGAACAGTGTCTGGGAGGCTGTGGTGGCTGCTGCACGCAATGTTGATTGTAAATAGATCAAGCAACTGACAGAATCTATGGATGGTAGGCTGTTGAGTATCATCATAAAGTAAGGTGGCTATATTGGTCACTAATTTTTTTGGGGTTTTGTTTTTGCATGTCAGAAATATGTTTATTTCTACATTTTGTGCAGTTATATTGGTTTACCTGGTGAAAATAAAAACAAGTGAGATGGGAATATATTTGGTTTTTATTAAGTTGCTTAATAATTCTGCACAGTAATAGTTACCTGCACAAACAGATATCCTCCTAATATAGCCAAATCTAAAAAAACAAAAAAAACAAAACACTCCAACTTTCAAAAATATTAAGCTTTGATATTTATGAGTCTTTTGTGTTGATTGAGAATATAGTTGGTGATCAATAATAAAAAAAAAAAAACAAAAAAAAAAAAAAAACACACCACACTCAAATACAGCTTGCCTAATAATTCTGCACACATTGTATATACACAAAAAAAAATTTTTTTTGTCTTTAGGGATCACCTCTTAAGTGACTGAGATGCCTATATGACCGGAAATAAGCAAAAGTGACACCATTCTAAAAACTTCACCTCTCACCATGCTTAAAAAGCACATCCAACAAGCGTATTAATCTTTCAGGTGCTTCACTGCAATTAAGTGAAAGTGGAAAATTATTAATAATAAATTAACATTTTACCTAAAAATGTTGCTTTAGCCCCAATTCATTCACTTCTACATGTGACAGCATGACAAAAGGGACCTCAAAATTTGTTACTCAGTTTCTTCTGAGTGTGGCGAGACCCCACATGTGATCAGAAACCTTGGACAAACGGCCGGGCTCAGATCAAAAAGGAGCAATATCTGAATTTTGGAACACAAATTTGGCTAAAATAGACTGTGGGCACAATGTTGCATTTGCCAGGGCCCGAAGGTACCTAAACCACAAACACCCCCCCCTTCCAAACTCCAAATGACCCCCATTTTGGAAACTTGACCCTTTAAGGATTTTATTCAGGGGTACAGTGAGCTTTTTGAACCTACAGGCCGTCATAGTGAAAATTCATTATTTTCACAAAAATGTTGTTTTAGCCCCAAATATCTCACTTTTGCAAGAGGTAACACCAAAAAAGGTGGACCCTATAGTTTGTTACCCACTTACGAGCAGAGTGATTGATCTTTTTGACTACAAGTAGGGTGTTTGAACAAATGGGAGCACTCGGAACGGAAGGAACAATATTTGAATTTTGTAAAGCAAATTTGGCTCCATTTGTATAAATTCTCATATCTGCAGAACCTGTAGGGTTCAAGAACAGAAACCCCCCATAAAATGTAATTTTTGTTAATTATACATTGAAAGAAAATACTTATGCCAGCAAAATCAAAGACAAACATGAAGTATAGTGCACACTGAGTTTTTTCCTTGCAGATTTGGTGAAGAAAATAATCTGCAGCACTTCGATAGTTTGCTTGCATTTTTCACTGTTGAAAGCAATGAAAACATATACAAAAAAAAAAAAATAAAAAAAAATAAAAAAAAAAATCGCATAAATGTTTTTTTTCCCCTGAAAGAGATGCAGACATTTCTCCAAATAGTTAACATGCGCGCATAGCCTAATGGGATAACATTCCTCTTCTTAACACTAGAAGTCCCAGAGAAGGGTCATTTAACCATTTCTACCTTTGGAACCCAGAGACTGGTCGAATGGCCTGAAGGATTTTAGCCAACATCCTATAATCACCGTCTTTTGTTCTGTCATTAAGGCCATTACTGTCGCACCACAGGAGGTTGTTGGTTTCCATTGAGTTTAGCCATTTAGTTTCTAGTTAGTTCTATTATATAGAACTTTCTGGGACTTCTAGTGTTAAAGATATATATTGCTGGCTGCCATCAATTTCTAAAAGGAGTTAATTTTTTCAAATGAAATATAAAAGTTACAATTTTCATCTTCTGATCTCTCTCTGTTCTATGTTCTTCTAGAATAACATGGGACCATTTCCAAATCATGGCTTTCTTCTTTTCTTTACATTTTACACAGCATCTCCATTTTTGGGACTTAAGGGACCTTCCTAATAGTACAAACCTAAGTATAAAATGTTATTTTTTTTTTGGAATAATGACCCAATAACAGAAAAAAAAAAAAAAAAAACAACTCCATGAGCATGAAGGCCAATAGGGCTTCTACAACTATTCCTATCTGGAGAACAAAAAGCTGAGTATTTAGGACTAAAGCCCCAACTGTGGTCATTTAAGAGCAAAAACAGATATTCCTCTTTCAGGAAAGCTTTAAAACGTAGGACGCACCATAGTGTACTTCTGACTTCTAGACAGTCTCCCACTCTCCAGTTGGTACATGTAGAGGAACACTTCAGACTTGGGGGTGGATTCATCGATGAAGCGTATAACCTCCAGAGCATGGTGAACATCATCAAACTGTTCCTTCCTGTACACCATCACCACTGGCTGAGTCTCTTGGTGGGGAGGAAGGATTCCTATAGAAGAAAAGAAAAAAAAAATTATAAAAATATATATTATATATATTTAAAAACAGACACACGACTGAATTTAAAACAGATTGTAAAATGTAAATGAGGTAGCTGAAAAGGTTTTTGTTTTGTTTTTCTTACATTTACCCTATGGGTTAAACAATGGTAAATATACTTTAAAAGATGGGATTTTTACGAGCAAACAGCATATTTTCTAATTTTAGGGGGGTGATCTGAACTCTTATTTTAGCTAGGTTTTTCATTTTATAGCCAAAGTTAGTGGCAGGAGACTGTATGGGCAATTTAATAATCTCCTACAGGCATCAAAGTACAAACAGGACAGCAATGGGAGTCTTCAGTAGATCACCAGCAACATCCTGAGTGTGGAGGTGATGGGCGAGGAAACCGACCCAATCTGAATCTAACCACTTTAATAATGCTGTTAGTAATTGACAGCGCCACCACCTAAACAGCAGAAACAAACTGGCTCTGATTACTGCTGCTAGTGGCAGCTTTCGGGAGTATAACAACCTTCTATGGAGCAACCTCATCTCCTGAGCAAACTCACATGATGTCTGCAGAACATGTACGGTGGATACCAGGAATGAGAGATGCTAAAGATGTAGCATTTTCAAACCCAACATCTAACTAGGCATTGATGGCTTATGTTGTATTATAGGAGTTCTTTATATGAAAAGTTCCCAGGTGCTATGGAGCAGTAAGACATTAAACTAAGTGACACTCACCGATCAACACCCCCCCCTTGGAACCAGCGCAGGCCACGCTGTGGGCTAGGATTACACAGGAATAGGAGAAGTCACTGTTCCACCAAAAGCAGGAGTGCTGGGGCCTGTGATTGGCAGACTTTAGCAGCACATCAGTAGACATTTTATGATGATACAATGTTCAAAGGCCCCAGATGGCTGGAGGAAGAGCGACAACATAGCTGAAGAGCAGCTAGTGCTGGATCCAGGTGCCGTTAGGAGACTATGCCAGTGTTTGTAATCTTGATATACCCGGTCCCCTGGGGAAAGTTTTTTTTGCCAACCGCTTTAAGGTTCAAGTTCTGGTAATCTGATATTTTTCTGTGACATGGTATAATTAATGAAAAATTATCATGGCACTTCTGTGAGGGTGTGGGTGCTCAGGTAGGGTCCAAGTCCATATATATAGAAAAATTAGCACCAGGCACTCCAATTGATGTGAAAACAGAATGGCCTAGTGGCTCTCTCCACTAGCAGTGTATACCATGTGATTCTTTTTCTCTCTGGTAACGGCAACCTTAGTCACCATACTCTCAACAAGCGGTCACCATACTCTCAACAAGCGGTGGATACCACACGTTTTCCTCTTGCCCCTTCGGTGACGTCAGCCAGATTACCTTACCTTCATTACAAGCGGTGGATACCGCATACTTCTTTTCTGCCCTTTCTGGTGTAGACACCCAACTACCTACATTTCTTTTTATATTCAATAGCGGTGGACTCCGCACAAATTGTGTTACAAGTATTGAACAACCTACACCATCTCTGACCAATCTACATGGTAGTCACTTCATGTGAACTCTCAAACAAGCCTTTTCCACAAGAGGAGCAATCCTCATCATTACTGGTTAATGATTCATACACGGTTCACTATAGGTGAATTTCTATTCAAAACAATTCTTTTAAAACAGGTTCTTGAAGAAGGTCCAAGCAGCGACCGAAACGTTGAACTGTTTGAAGTTGCAATAAAATTTATGGTATAATTAATGCCTTGTGTGTTAGCTCATAAAACTCTATATCAGAACATGGTATCAGTAGGGGTCAGGCACCAGTCTAAAACAAAAACTGTCATGGTCAGAAAATGTCCATCTGAGGTGATTAATGAGTGCCAGTTTCAACAGCGAGTACCACAAGTAGGTTTAATGGCAGGACTTACCGTATATACTGGCGTATAAGACGACTTTTTACCCCCTTAAAATAATGGCTACAGTGGGGGGTCGTCTTATACGCCGGATATATACCTGGGTGCTGTAGTGCGCCGCTCCACTCCGTTCCACGCTTGGATTCTGCCTCCATAGCGACGAGGGAGGAACTTCCTGTCACCGCTGCTGAATGGCAGAGCGCTGGCCAATCAGAGGCAAGCAGCTCTGCCTTGACGTCAGCGCTCTAGCAGGGAAGTTCCTGCCTCGTCGTTATGGAAACGCGATACACAGCCCGGCCCCGTACTGGTATATCATACAGCATATATACTGGTATATATACAGCGGATATATAGCGTATATATAGCAGGGGGCCGCACTGTGTGAGGAGGTGTTTTTTTTTTCACTGTCCAGTATAACCAATAGGATTAGTGCAGTAACGCCAGATTCCCCTCGCATCCATGCAGGGACATTAATGAAGAGCTTACATGCTGGCCCCTGCACTAATCCTATTGGTTATACTGGACAGTAAAAAAAACACCTCCTCACACAGTGCGGCCCCCTGCTCTTAGCATACTGAAGCATACTGAACGGGGGTAGTCTTATACAGTGAGTATATCCCAAATTCTATATTTTTAGGGCAGAAGTTGGGGGTCGTCTTATACGCCCAGTCGTCTTATACGCCGGCATATACGGTAAATGCTTTAGGCAAGATAAGTAACATGACAATAGAGGACAGTAGTGTACAGGGTTAACAGAGGAGAGCTAATGTTACTGCCTACCCACAAAACCTATTAATAATGCTCTATTTAAAGAAAAGAAAAAAAAAAAAAAAAAAAAGCACGTTCCAGAAATTCATAATGCTTTTCCTCAAAAATAATCCCTAGCATGTTTTTACTAGATTTTTGAGGTATGCTTAAAATATAACCCTACTCCAAAAATAAGCCCTAGTTATAATCAAGGCCCCACTCTAAGGGACCCCAGCAGTTGTATTCCGAGGTTCAGATTCTTTAAGGACCTTTCATGAATTTACAGTCATGTGACCAATTGTCTCCTAATTGCAGGAGTCTAAAATAACTGGACAGGAGACAGTCTGGTATGCAGGACTGGCATTGGGGGGGATGGGAGAGAAAATTGGGAACAGTCACTGGTCTCCCATTCTCTTAGGGGCCTCAGGGTTTATATAATGGTAACATTGTTTCAGGACCTTTCTCAAACCACATCATGTGACCAAAGGTCATTGCAGGAATCTAAAGCTGAAGATGAGACTGGTATGGGTGTGGTTGGATGGATAAAAGACAGATAAGGAGTTATTTACAGTTTGGAGAGTTATTTTAATGTTCCAGAATGCGATATGACTATTTGAATAAATGTTGGGGTTTTTTTTTAAGAATCAATGTGGATTGTTTTTCATGGAAAAAAAAAAAAAATACATTTCCTGAAAATAAGCACTATTTTTTTTTTTTTTTCTGAAAAATGAACAAGTCTTATTTTCAGGAAACACGGTAGAGGTTATCATTTAGAGGTTATTCCTTTTTTCATCCTTTTATGGCTTAAATGGAGGTAACTCCAATCACTGAATGTGAAACTATGGCATCTACTGAGAACCGCTGAGCCATGCTGGTTGTGTAGTAGCTCCAATGTAAACAAATGGAAGTCATGGAAACCGTGAAGATTTCGGAGCCATCTCCCATTCATTTCTATGGGAGCCAAGGAACCAGCACAACTCAGTGGTTCTCAGACAATTTCTAGTTTCACCTCCAGTGGACGGCAATATTCCGATCTCAAGATCCCATCTTAGGCTGAAAGGGGAATAATCCTTATCCTTGAAGCCCAGAACCACTTCTTAGTATCTTACAGATGGCACCATCATTTTGCTTAACAATTTTCTTATAAATTTGAAGGCTGGTTACCAAGGAGCACTTTCCATACAAGTATTCGGTACATGGATGGGAGAGGGAACCTCTGACAGAAGGTGCAAAGTTTCTCAATATCTGTGGAGAGAGGAAGAAGTTTAAAAAAATAAAAAAAAAAAAAACCCACACACAACACAAGTGTCACCACCCTGCTCGTCACATCTTGTAAAAGCACAATTTATACCATGCTGTATCTTACATTTTTGGGTAGTTATTAAACTACGCATATCAGCAGTGATGGAAGCCTTTTGGCTACTTGCACTTCAAGTTTAGTAGTATCTGATATCATTTTGGTCTCTGCCAGAATCTTAAAGATTTGAACCTGTCCTTATTCTGTAATGCCAGCTCCTTACCCCAGCGGTCATCCTTCAGCAAGATCTCCAAGGATTTCTTCTCCTCGACACCACGAAATCCAACTTTTTCATAGTACACAGAGCGGAAGTTTCTCTGACTATCTTCTGCCATCTTGTTCATGCTAGGACAGGAAATAAATAGGATTACCAGGAATGTCTCCGAGCAAGAAGCAGCGGAGAGGTGAAGCGGACACTACAACGCTTCACTGTTACTACTTGCAGCAGCCTGAAGACCTGTAACTAAAAATGGATTGGGACAGACTGCTGAAGAACTGCCCTCACACCGTGCTACCCGTCTATTATGGAGATTTTATATATGCCGCTTACAGATATCTGATCATATATTAGACATTGTACTAAAATTAATATAGAAAAAAATGTTATGTGAAATATGGCAGGCACGCCGCTCCTATAGGAAGTCTACAGCTGACACTTATAAATTAGCCTTTCTATGGCTGCCCGCTTATTGCCTGTCCACGGGGATGGGGATAGATATAGATATAGATATATATAGATATATATATATATATATATATATATATATATATATATATATATACACATACACATACATTATACACATATATATATATATATATATATATATATATATATATATATATATATATATATATATATATATATATATTTTATATTATATACACACACATATACACACATATACACAGCTGTCATGCCTGGACTGGCAGTCTGGCACACTATTATGGAGAAGCCTGACTATGGCTGATACATTACAATGGGGGAGCGTGTGCAATAATAAACACGAGGAGCAGACATGGGTCACTCACTATCAGTGTGCCCGCAGATGGCAGCCAGGCACAAGGCTCCTCAGCCCCCCAGGATGCCCACCGCCTCCTGCGCTTCACGCTGATGTTTACTTCCGGGAGGACACACGGCAGCTGATGAGGGACAAACTTCCTCTCTGAAAAGCGCGTTCGGAGAAGGGGCGGAGAGAGAAAAAGAGTCTGAGCCACTGCGAAGGGGACGCAGAGATTAGGAGAATGAATGGCTGATGGTTACCGGCGATTTATCCAACAGAGGCGGAGCAGAAATAGTGAGACCACCCGGAGTTGGCGCCCACTGCTGTGTACCTGCCATACACCTCCAGGTCTACCCTGCTGGAGTTTAGCCATTTAGCATAAGCCATTAGGCTTAATCCTCTTGCTTATAGGTTGGAGTGAGAACAAGACTGACAAGTGGTCACTACTGAGCTCATTTCTAACGGCATTTTCTGACAGTTCTGCCTGCCACCACTAGAGGGCGCTCACTGCCGCGAGGCTGAGGCTGAACAAGCAGCATGGCACTGCCGCGAGACTGAGGCTGAACAAGCAGCATGGCACTGCCGCGAGACTGAGGCTGAACAAGCAGCATGGCACTGCCGCGAGACTGAGGCTGAACAAGCAGCATGGCACTGCCAGCGAGACTGAGGCTGAACAAGCAGCATGGCACTGCCAGCGAGGCTGAGGCTGAACAAGCAGCATGGCACTGCCAGCGAGGCTGAGGCTGAACAAGCAGCATGGCACTGCCAGCTGCAGTACTGGCTGAAGACGACATAAGGAGTCCTCAGATCTGAAAACTCCTCATTGCCAGCTTAACCCCTTCAGCACTTGGGCCTCATTTTTATGCTTTTGCCATTTCTCCTATTCCAAGAGCCATAACCTTATTTTAGCGTTAGTTTCCGGATCAGTTGGAGTTTTTATTATAAAGTTAGACCATTCATTTAACGCTGTAATGAACTGAGAAAATGGGAAAGAAATTCCAAGTACATTGAAAAACTTAATTGCACCATTTATTTGAGGGTTTACTGCACTCAGTGGTACAAATACATTTATAACATCCAGATCTACAGTATATGGTTAAAGGGGTTGGCCGCTATTCATCCATTATAGTTCTAGACCTAGCAGTATATAACAAGCATTTCCTCAGTATACACTGCACCTGTCCAATTAGATACAGTAGCTTTTCCCAATGTCTACTGTAGCCTTACCATAGACTGCCATTCACCAGATGGAGGCCTAGTGTGATCTTTCTGTAACACCTCAGGGTCGAGGGGGGGGTTCACCCGACAAGTCGCCGGGCGTGCAGATCCTCTGTGTCGTCACGGGCTGGCCTGGCCCGGTTTCATGACCCCGAGGCATACAGAAGGGAGGGAAGGCAGTGGACAGGATGGAGGATGGGGGTGGTAGTGACAGTTTAGGAAAGTCTTTTTATGATCGTGATGCCACCTGTGATATGCGGCCAGGGATATGGGCCGCCACTGCGGGTGCTGCTCTCCGGGGCTGATGGTGAAGGTCGCAGCCGGGATGGTGTCGCTCCCCACAGGCGAAGCGGGATTACCCCGGGGAGGATGATGAAGGACGGACGGGGGTGGTGGTAGTCCCCGATGGCGCCGCAGCGCTGGGCGATGGCGCCGGTAAAGGAGAGGCAGACACAGGGGTTCCAGCCGATCCCAGATCCGTGAAAGGTCAAGTCCGGTGTGTGTGTGTCACCCGAAGGGCCCTTCCTCCTTTGATGCGCTAAGTATCGGACCCCCGTAGCGTGAAGCACTTGGGCATCCCGATGTCAGTAAAGCGTCCCGTTCTGTATGCAGATAGCGTGGTTCCGATGTGGGGCCAGTCAAGGACCTCAGCCCCAGATCCTATATGCTATTTGGCTGCACACTCGCTGGGACAGGTCAGGTGACTTTTCTAGCCGTTCCCCGCAACCCTTGCAGAGTTGGTAGACAACTTGAAGTATGCCTGCCCTAGGATTCTGTACCCAGACAGCGCCGGTTCTGTGGAAACAGCCGCCTGCTTCTCCCCAGCGACCGTGTTGAACTCCTTGGCCCACAGAGGTGATCACGGCACGTCCACTCTGCTCTGTCTGTAGCTGTTCTCCCCTTGTAGTGTGTTCCGAGCTGTCGCCCCCCAGCCGCTGCCACCGGCTGGTTCACTACTCTCACTAGGTCAACCTGCTCTTCCCACTGTGTGCTCCTGACTTCCCCTGGTGGTTGCCTCTCCCAGACCCGGAGTCCCCGCTTCCAGTGGATCGGGGAGCCCCTGGTGCGATGGTGTCCTGTAAACCCAAACGCTGCAGTGGACCCCTACTGTGACCCGACCCTGGCCCGGTCCCCATTGGGGAGGGCAACCCACTGTTACGGTGTGTGGATGTTGGTGGAAATAGATACCGACCTTCCCTAAACCTGGGAAAAGTATTACACCCTAATGGGGGTGCAGTACCCTGTGGCGCCTGAAGCCGCAGGGGCACCACATTTCCATCTCTGGCTGGCCAGTATTCACCTGAATACCATTTGTTTGCGCGTATAGGAAAGCACAGCAGATTGCTCTCTTCTATACAAAGGGCTACTGCAAAGAAACTTTGTGCACTGTGGGACCATATAGTGGACACTGTTGGGCACATACCATAATCTAACTCTTCAAAGATTTTTTGTTAAATTCTCTGTAAATTTCATACCTTAATTTACTATTGTTGAAAACATGGACAGTCCATGTACTTACTAAGCCAATTAATCACTAGAGTGTCGTGGGGCAGTAGTAGTGGGCGAGGGATTGACATGCTAGATGAATTGCCTGGTCTTGCTGTGACTTGGATCTTGTGGGCTGTGAACTCATGTAGCTCGCATGTTGTTGCCGACGTCGGCTGGCCAGGACTGAATGGCGACTCATACTCAGAAGGAGACCACGAGTTCATTTAAAGAATTGTTTTACTCTACAGTTCATCTTCAGCAACAACTTTGCACACAAGATGGCGGACATGTAATTTCAAGGTCATTCCATTTGTCTGAAGCATATCCAGACAGCCTCAGTTCCCACTGGGTAGCTTCTGATCTTATATGGAGAGTCCCTGCCCATAGCTACCAAGTAGTGCCATACGCTCTTGGACGTTCAGGGAGATTTTGCCCAGGAAAGCAGACTTCATTCACATTCACACACACACACACACACACACACACACACACACACACACACACACACACACACACACGAGTTAGTATTAACCCATTGCCTTGACGATTAGGGGCCTGGCCACTAAAGTCCCATCCCCCAGGCCCTTCTATTTGGCGCCACTCCTTACTGAGGCCGGGCTCTAGTCTTCGCTTTCTTGAATGTTTGGTGTATCAGTCAGCACTCAAGGATCACGTTATCTCAACTACAGTCTACTTCCTTCTGTTCTCTGCACAAGTCACCCACTGTATATGACCTTCACAATCTACAGACTATTTGTTCATATCTACCGCTCACTAGATCTTCACTAAAGTTCTAGCAGGAAACCGTCACTCTCCCATTAACTAACTCCTCCCATTGTGGGCTAGTCCCAACTCTAAACTTTTACTTACCTTATAGTCTGGTAACCTCTTATACACAAATGTGGCGCCCCTGCGGCTTCAGGCGACACAGGGTCCTGCACCTCACTAGAGGTGCAGTATTCATCTCGGATGCAGAGGAGGTAGTCACCGGTAAATAACCAACAACACAGTCAACCAACACACAACACAGGACCTCTTGCACTGGGACTGGGCTAGGGTAGGTGCTGAGGTGGCAATCATGAGGTATGGGACCTCTTGCCCACTAGTTCAGGAACTCTGGAGGCGAGCCACCAACAGGGGAGTTAGGAGCCATCACACACAATAGTCCGTCTGTTCCATGCACAGCAAGCGCCAGGTCGCACTCAGGAGGAGATAAGCAGAGACACCGACAGTTCGGGACCCATGGTCTGGAGCTGGAGGCTCAACCCAGGTTCTTAGGAAGGAAGGGGGATCCCAGGGTTCGCAGGAAGTGCAGAAGGCACCCGTGACCCGTTCCACGGCCCCGGAGCTGGGGGTGGAGGGATACCAACAAAAGGAGACGCACAGAAGGAAACACTGACCTCGACCTCCGAAGTATCTGGGATCAGCTGAAGCCCATCACAGCGTAGCTCAGTGCTCCAATGGCGATGTGCTTCAAGTGAGTGAAGACCTTGAACTGTAGCCTCTCTGTCGTCCAGTTACTGCCGGCGCTTCCAACATCACGCCCCATCACCATAGACGACTACTACCACCCCTATCATCCTCCCTGGGGCCATGCTCTGCCTGTGGAGAGCTGTGACACCCGAGCCGCGTTACCATCCACCCCAGAAGAGATACTTCCCGCAGCGCCGGCTAATAATTGACTGCACATCACAGGTGGCATCGCAAACAACTACTCACATCATCCCCAGATTTATTGACACCGCTGGGGCCACAAAACTGGGCAAGGCCACCGCGGCGACCCAGGAGAGGAACCACGGCCCGGTGAAGGATAACCCAAGACCCCGTGGGCGCGCCACTAAACATTATACATCATTATTTATACAGGTCACCTTTTCCTAATGCACATAGATTACAATACATCACAGTTCACATAGCACAATATTTACAAAGACGCAGGACACAATTCACATTATACGACAATAAAATGATGCAATTGGGGTCTTAAGAGGCAGAAATGTGGCATCACCTAGTGCACCACCCTTACAGTCACATGGAGCATTTAGGCCTCTATATCCTCAAAAGGGGTCAACCAGCCTGACTTCCAGGTATCAACCGCAGGTCTTTATCTACATTGCACTGTCTAATGTCTCACTGAAAGCCCACTTCATTAGACACCTACATATTTTATGCAGTCAGCATAGACCAGAATTTCTAAATGCCTGCAATCTAGAGAAACAATTTACTTTCATAATTGCCGCTACCTCCCGCATGACTGACAGCTCCTTTGCTCTGTGATTTCAAGCAAAGTTGCTGTCAGTCATGTAGAAGTAGGTGGTAATGGGCGGGAAATGGAACTGGGGAAACAGGGAATTGGGAAGTGCTTTTTCACACTGAAAGCACTTAAGCCTCATTTACAAATTGATTCAAATGGCAATTTATTAATAATGGAGGAACGGACTGTGACTAAAAGGAAGGATGGCATTGTCTTTGCACATACAAATAGTTTGGCGGGGAAATAAACTGATATTTCTTTTTTTCCCTTTGTTCAGGTTTTTTCATGTTGTCCCATTAACGTATGTGGATAAAATCCATCTCTATAAACATTTGTGAAAAATGGCTTATTTTAAAGAGCTCACCGAGTCGCAGCCTGGTACTGCAACTGTGTAAGAACCTCAGGAACACAGTAACAAAGTGACAAACAATATAACATTATGTAACATTACAAAGTAGGGTTGCTGAACACCGAGGAGCATATTGTATAATACCCCCTGCTGACTGAGTAACGGCAAAGTCAATCCTCCTCTGGCATTAACATCAGCACAAAACATTTACACAAGAGCTTTATTGCTTGAATTTCCATGGGCAATCGTTCTAGCCATTACTGGTTACTTGATCAAGCATCAGAATTTAAAAATGCTTGAGTTTCCCACCGACTTCAATTATTATCGAGTCACACTCAAACACCGCAATGCTCGATTGAGTAACGAGCAGTGGTGAGCACGCTCACTCATCACTAGTGGTAATGTGTTTTGTGGAGTCACAAAACACACTACGCTATCTTGCAGTCTAGGTTTGGTGAATGCCAGGATAACGTTACATGCCTAACTGCATGGTCCCAAATGTAAAGTTTAGTGGAATAGCAATAATGCTATCGGATTGTTTCTCAGGGGTTGGCCTAGAACCCTCAGGCGGGCTTTGCACGTTGCGACTTCGCAAGCCGATGCTGCGATGTTGAACGCGATAGTCCCCGCCCCCGTCGCAGCAGCGATATCTTGTGATTGCTGCCGTAGTGATCATTATCGCTACGGCAGCTTCACATGCCCTTACCTGCCCTGCGACGTCGCTCTGGCCGGCGAACCGCCTCCTTCCTAAGGGGGAGGGTCGTGCGGCGTCACAGCGACGTCACACGGCAGGCGGCCAATAGAAGCGGAGGGGCAGAGATGAGCGGGTCGTAAATATCCCGCCCACCTCCTTCATTCCTCATTGCAGTCGGGACGCAGGTAGGAGATATTCTTCGCTCCTGCGACTTCACACACAGCAATGTGTGCTGCCGCAGGAAGGAGGAACAACATCGTACCTGTCGCTGCTGCAAAATTAAAGAAATGTCGGACCCTACACCGATCATATGATAACGACGCTTTTGTGCTCCTTAATCGTATGTAAAAGGATTCACATACTACGATGTCGACAGAGACACCGGAGGTGCGTCACTTTCGATTTGACCCCACCGACATCACACCTGCGATGTCGCAACGTGCAAAGCCCGCCTTAGTCCCAGTGAAGGGAAGTCAATGCTTCAGCATACCAAGATATTTTGGCCAATTGTAGCTTTCATCTCTGTGGCAATAGTTTAGGGAAGGACTTTTCTGGTCCTGCATGACGGTGCCGTAGTGCACATAGCAAGTGCCATAAAGGCTTGAATGAATATGAATCAGGCTCAAATTAACATAATTGTCTCACCTGACAAAGTCTCTGCTGTATAAGGGGACAAGAATTCCCAAAGACACCCTCCAAAATGTTGTAGAAAGCCTTCTCAGAAGAGTGGAAGCTGTTGTGGTTGCAACCTATGGATCAAAGCAATGATTATAGATTAACATTGTAGAATGGTACATCCTACAAGCTCTTGTAGGTGTAATGTATAAAACACATCCTAATACTTGCGCGCATGATCAAATATAATTATGTATATCTATCTCTAACGAAAATTAAGAGCCCAGTGCAAAATTTTCAGTTTTTCTGATTTTTCTCTTTATAGGTATATTTGAGTAAAATGTACATTTTGTCATTCTATAAACTACTGACATGTCTCCAAATTTCCAAGTAATAAATTTTGTATTTATTTTATGAAAATGAGAAATAACAATGCATTGCTTTCAGACGTCAAATAATGCAAAGAAAAGTTTATAATAATTTAGAAACAACAATACTAATAATGTTTAAACTCAGAAGAGTTCAGAAATCATTATTTTGTGGAATAACCATGATTTCTAATCACAGCTTTCATGCGTCTTGGCATGTTTTCCACCAGTCTTTCACACTGCTTTTGGGTGACCTTATGCCACTCCTGGAGCAAAAATGTAAGGAGTTCCTCTTTGTTTGATGGCTTGGGACTATCCATCTTCCTCTTGATTACATTCCAGAGGTTTTCAATGGGGTTCAGGTCTGGAGATTGGGCTGGCCATGACAGTGACTTACAAATGGAATGGGAAATGGCAGCTGGAGTTTAATGGTGGGTTGGATTTATCTCACCCCCCCACACCACCCCATTACAAGTGTGCAACCAGATAATTATTTTGGATCTACAAGTTCCACAAGTCGCTAGAACTTGCTGTGTGATTGCCAAAGCCAAGAACATTGAGTTTTGTTATTGCCTTCCATAAAGATATTAAAACATAACCTTTAATGTAAATAGTCTAAAATAGACAAAGTGATCCTTCACCTATTAAAACCGGGAGTGTTCAAGCCACCCGATAGTTATAGAAACGCATCAGGCCTGGAACAAGCTCAATGCAAGGGGGAGCTTGTTAAATTCCCTTTTTTTTACCTGTATATATTTATGTGGCACAGATGTGTACACCACAAAAAGTATCAAGATCAACCAGACATACAACTAGTCAGTGGATTAAGAAATTGTTCCCGAAAATATGCAAATTAATATCTGTCATGGCACATCTATACACAATAGTTTCAATATGTGTATGCACCCATAGATATAATATACAGATATCTACTCAATAATTATTCACAATCCAACCAGTATATGCAGCATATCCCACCCGTGTGTGCACAGAGGATGTATCAAAGAACACACAATTCAGAAGATAAAAGTTCTCTTACATAAAGGGTTCAGGATTATGCACTATTATAACAAGCACAGTATATCTACACACAGTAGTTCCAATATATGCATGCACCTATGGTAACCCGTATGTTCAATGCCGTATTATATTAATCAAAGCATATCTGTGCACAATCGTTCCAATATGTGTATGCACCCATGGATAACTCGTGTGTGCACAATATTTGTATCAATACATATACATATCAATACACATAAAAGTGCAAAATCCTGAACCCTTTATATAAGGGTACGCTCACACGAGCGTGAAAATCGGACGAGAGCAATGCGAGAAATTCTCGCATTACACTCGGACCAATGTTATTCTATGAGTGCGAGTTGTTGGTCAGCTTTTCTCGCATCCAGATTCTGGATGCGAGAAAAGCGGCAGCATGCTGCGTATTCACACGTAAAAAGTCTCTGACTCGCCAATAGAAGTCTATGGTTGCGAGAAAAAAAAAAATGGACGTCACACGGACCATCCTAGTGACATCCGTTTTTAATTGACTAAATGACTAATAGCTGCTGAGAAAAAACGGATTGCACACGGACAGCATACTGAGAGCACACTGATGACAAGTGAGAAAAATATGTCCGACTCTCGCAAACGAGAATGGGACAGTTTTTTAATACGTTCGTGTGAGTCCAGCCTAAGAGAACTTTTATCTTCTGAATTGTGTGTTCTTTGATACATCCTCTGTGCACACACGGGTGGGATATGCTGCATATACTAGTTGGATTGTGAATAATAATTGAGTAGATATCTGTATATTATATCTATGGGTGCATATTATTTCCTATCTATGGAAGGCTAAAATCACGATAGGATATAAGGCATTAATTCCTACTACCTGGAATCTTCACGGAGAGCAAATATCCTGAGGATCAAGGATCCCATAATTTTTGCAACCTGAGAGTCATCCCATTGACTAGCCCTCATCTGAGGTCACCCATTGGAGATATGTAGCAGTGACTTAACCCCAAGGTTGTATAATTTCCTTTGATGAAGGCTCGCATGTCTAGCCTACATCTTTCCCTGCACATCTCAGCTTATCTGATCAGCCGACATGTGCCTCTAAAGGCCCCTTTACACACTGCAACATCGCTAACGATATCGCTGCAACGTCACCAGTTTTGTGACGCAATAGCGACCTCCCCAGCGACATTGCAGTGCGTGAAACGAATCAGCGACCTGGCCCCTGCTGTGAGGTTGCTGATCGCTACAAATCTTTCAGGACCATTTTTTGGTCCTTTGTTTCCCACTGAGCAGCATGCATCGGTGTGTTTGACACAGTTACAACAACGTCGTTAGCGACTTCCCTTTCAAATAGCTGCTTTATACACGTCCCCAATGACCAACTAGGTCGTTCTGCAGGTCCGCATCGCTGCTGCGTCATTGGCCAGGTCTGCCGGTTTGACAGCTCCCCAGCGACTCAAAAGAGACTTTGTAGCTATCCCGGCCAGGTTGGGATCGCTAGAAAGTCTCAGTGTGTAAAGGGGCCTTAACAGCAGCGGGTAGATCAAAGATTCACCTACCGGTGTGAACTAGTTAAATCCACTGTCAATCTCTTTAACGCACACCTGCAGGGATGGCATCATTCTCCGCTTCCATCAGCGGCCCCATGACGTGATCGTGGGGCGCCGATGAGCTGTCATGATAACCAGGGATCTGGTGTTGACTAGTGATGAGCGAGTATGCTTGTTACTACTCGGTACTCGCACGAGTATCACTGTACTCTGGCTACTCGGCGGGTACCGAGTAATTTTGCAATACTCGTGATTTACTTGTGGTCTTCATCCCTGCATGTTGGCGCTCTTTTGAGAGCCAGCCCTCATGCAGGGATTGGCTGGCAGACCACTGCAATGCCACAGCCCTGTTAGTTGTGGAATTGCAGTGATTGGCCGGCCCGCACAGCGTGACCGAGCCTTTATACCGGCGGGCGCGCTGTGCTCTGTACACAGCCATCTCATATTCCCTGCTTTCCACGCCCACAGGTGCCTATGATTGGTTGCAGTGAGACACACCCCCACGCTGAGTGACAGGTGTCTCACTGCACCCAATCACAGCAGCCGGTGGGCGGGTCTATACTGTGCAGTAAAATAAATAAATAAATAATTAAAAAAAACGGCGTGCGGTCCCCCCCAATTTTAATACCAGCCAGATAAAGCCATACAGCTGAAGGCTGGTATTCTCAGGATGGGGAGCCCCACGTTATGGGGAGCCCCCCACCCTAACAATATCAGTCAGCAGCTGCCCAGAATTGCCGCATACATTATATGCGACAGTTCTGGGGCTGTACCCGGCTCTTCCCGATTTACCCTAGTGCGTTGGCAAATCAGGGTAATAAGGAGTTAATGGCAGCCCATAGCTGCCACTAAAGCCTAGATTAATCATGTCAGGAGTCTCCCCGAGATTCCTTCCATGATTAATCTGTAAATTACAGTTAAAAAACACACACACCCGAAAAATCCTTTATTAGAAATAAAAAACACTAACAAAGTCCCTCATTACCAATTTATTAACCCCGACAAACCCTCCATGTCCGGCGTACTCCACGGACTCCGGCGTCGCGTCCAGCTCTGCTGCATGGAAGTGACAGGAGCTGCAGAAGACACCGCCGCTCCGGTCACCTCCACGCAGCTAATGAAGGGAATAGCGCGATCAGCTGCTGTCAGTCAGGTAACTCCCGGCCACCGCTGGATCCAGCGGTGGCCGCGATTAACCTCAGTGACAGCAGCTGATCGCTATACTCACCTCAGTTGGTGCATGGAGCTGACCGGAGCGGCTGTGAGTAGCGCGATCAGCTGAGCTGTCACTGAGGTTACCCGCGGCCACCGCTGCATCCACCGTTGGATCCAGGTAACCTCAGTGACAGCTCAGCTGATCGCTATACTCATCTCATTAGCTGCGTGGAGGTGACCGGAGCGGCGGTGTATTCTGCAGCTCCTGTCACTTCCATGCAGCAGAGCTGGACGCGACGCTGGAGGACTGTGGAGTACGCCGGACATGGAGGGTTTGTCGGGGTTAATAAATTGGTAATGAGGGACTTTGTTAGTGTTTTTTATTTCTAATAAAGGATTTTTCGGGTGTGTGTGTTTTTTAACTGTAATTTACAGATTAATCATGGAAGGAATCTCGGGGAGACGCCTGACATGATTAATCTAGGATTTAGTGGCAGCTATGGGCTGCCATTAACTCCTTATTACCCCGATTTGCCAACGCACTAGGGTAAATCGGGAAGAGCCGGGTACAGCCCCAGAACTGTCGCATATAATGTATGCGGCAATTCTGGGCGGCTGCTGACTGATATTGTTAGGGTGGGGGGCTCCCCATAACGTGGAGCTCCCCATCCTGAGAATACCAGCCTTCAGCCGTATGGCTTTATCTGGCTGGTATTAAAATTGGGGGGACCGCACGCCATTTTTTTTAATTATTTAATTATTTATTTCACTGCACAGTATACACACACACACACCGGCTGCTGTGATTGGGTGCAGTGAGACAGCTGTCACTCAGTGTGGGGGCGTGTCTCACTGCAACCAATCATAGGCGCCGAAAAGCAGGAAAGCAGGGAATAGGAGATTGATTAATGAGCGGCCGGCTTTTTCAAAAGAGGAAAAGCCACCGGAGTTTAGTGAACAGCCGTGCAGCGCCGCGCCGGTGATCGGGGAACGGTAAGTAAGAGAGAGGGGGGGGGGGAACTGACCGACAGACTGTGAGAGGGGGACAGACAAGACAGAGCGAGACCGACCGACGGGAGATAGAATGAAAAAAAAAAAATGACCGACATCGTTAGTAAAAAGCACAAAACGTGCGTTTTGGACATCGGAGTGCCACACAATGTTTTACGTAAAATCTTTCATGTATTAATCTCAAAAAGTAACATACACCAGCTCTATCTCACTATTGGGTATGTGCCCTTAACATTTCCGGCATGAAAATTCATTTTGGTGTCATTTTGGAAGGTTTTCTGGTGAGTCCGTAAAAATGGCATAAAACTCGGACAAAATTGTTCAGAGCTGTGACTTTTGAGTGATAAATGCTTCAAGGGGTCTTCCCCATGCTGTTGCCATGTCATTTGAGCACTCTTCTGAGACTTTTGTGACATTTTTAGGGTTTCTACATGCTGCCGGGGGGTCATTTCACAAAAATACTCGGGTCTCCCATAGGATAACATTGGGCTCGTTGCTCGGGCCGAGTACACGAGTATCTTGGGAGGCTCGGCCCGAGCTTCAAGCACCCGAGCTTTTTAGTACTCGCTCATCACTAGTGTTGACCCCTGTCACTTTTATAACAAAGCCAGCAAGCTGCGTGCCGGAATTCATAGGAAACCAGAGTATTTCAATTATACAGAGCAGTGGTGATACACGGCTGTGTACAATACAAACAACAACACATTTGGTATGGCTGCATTCAGAAAGGTCCAATGAAAACATAAATAAGTTTGTTTGATAAACAGCGTAACAAAAAAAAAAAAATATATAAATAAATTAAAAAACCCCAAAATTTCAGGGTTTTATATTTTTTTTTAACCGCTACAACATTACAATAAAATGCAATAAGAGGAGATCAAAACATTACATCTACCCAAAAATGGCATTTGTAAAAAAAAAAGTCAGTTCATGGATTAAACAAAAAAAAAAATAAATAAATAAATGACATCACACAGCCTCAGAAATTGAAAAATAAGAAGTTTACAGACTTCAGATAATTTTTGAATTTTTTTTCACAAATTAAATAAAAAAAAAAAACAAAACACAAAAGCCCTATACATCTTTTGTAGCTACAAACTCGCACTGCCCAGAGGATTCCCCATTGGAAAGGCGTTTCTGTATATATTATATAAAAAAAAAAAAAAAAAAAAAAAAAATTTCTAATATAAACAGACCACACACATTCAAAAATCTTAAGTTGATCTAATGCCACCAGGCAAAATTTATGAACCTGAGGTTCTTGGTTTAACATTCTGATCAGACTGTATGAAGCCCAGTGCCATGTCACGGCGAACCTCCGAGTGGGTCCAGAAATAATTTAAGCTTTAAAGGGAATCTGTCAGGTAATTTATGTGTTCTAATCTAGTTGGAGTGTGGTGTATGGCCTAGTAACCCCTTCCTACCCATCTCTGTGTTGCATATTTCACACTATTACATGTATAAAAATGTTTTATTACTTATGTGTACCCTATGTAAATGAGCAGGGCCTCTAGCCCTATGGGCGTTGCGTCGCCCTGTGGGCGTTTGCATGTTTTCCGTGGTATCACGCCCCTGTGGTCGTGATACCATGAATTTACATGAGCAACGTCCCATCGCTCCTTGAAATGCCGTGCGTGCGCACTTACCGTTCCCGCAGCCTTGTCATCCGGGTGCTTGCGTCTCGTCATGCACATGCTCAGAAGACTCCTGCGTTTCTGGTCATGCGCGTCTGAAGATGAGAAGCAAGAACCGTCTGACAAACAAGGCTGCGGGAATGATAAGTGCGCACGATTCCAGGATCTGATGGAAACGTCGCTCATGTAAATCCATGGTATCACGCCCACAGGGGCGTGATACCACGGAAAACATGCAAATGCCCACAGGGCGATGCGACGCCCATGGGGTTAGAGCTCCTGCTCATTTACATAGGAAACACGTAAGTAATAAAACATTTTTATACATGCATATTTCACACGGTTACAAAACACAGGAATGGGTTACTAGGCCACACTCAAACTAGGTTAGAACACATAAATTACCTGACAGGTTCCCTTTAAGTGTGTGGCACTGTGAGCCAACCACCGCCGCAGCGACAATGCACCAGCAAGGAAGGTGACCTGGTGCCCCACAACACCCATGCTACAAGGGTGAGCACCCATGACTCCAGGCAACGCTACCCCACCCCACCCCACCCCACCCCACCCCACAACCACAGCAACAAAGGCCACCACACAGAACCAACACTCTGTTTTAAAAAAAAAAAAAAAAGCTTGACAACTCACCTTCTACAAGCTTCCAGACTATGAACTAAGGGCAAGAAAGAAAAAAAAAAAAGGCAGAACCCCTTTTGCAGTCTCCTGCAAATTAAAAACGGCTGTGCCAAATGGGAGGAGTGCTTGTCCAGATGGGGGGATTGACCATGCAATAGCTGTAGAAAAAGATATGGATCACACATCCAAAAATCATAAGTTGTTCTAGTACAGCTAGGCAAAAATTTATGCACCAGAACCTCATGTTCAGTTGTATATTTTTTGCCTGGCGGCATTACATCAACTTGTGATTTTTGGAAGTGCGGTCTATGTCTGTCTTTTTATACAGTTATGGTATATACATATCTCCCAACTTCTGAAAAAGAGAAAGAGGGACAAAGGATGCGGTAGGCGCAGTGGCAAGTTTTGGCCATGTCCCTGGTCACAACCCAACCACACCCATTTGGCAGTGAGGGATGTTCAGCAGACGCCCCGGACTGTTCATTCATGCATATTAGCAACCAGAACTTTCTCATATTTATAAAAGCGTCATCATATGAGATGTTGCTTATTTGTGCCTATGAGGCCGTCTTCACACATTACATAAATCCGGTGTTTTTTGTTTTCTGGCGTTACTCAAACCAAATTATACAATAACAATCTTCTCTGATTATTGCATCTTTGCTGCATTTTTTATGTCTTTTTCCCATTATTTCTTGCATTTTTAAGTGTTTTTTATACTACAGAAAAGCTTTGATTCTGTAGTTAAATAACTGCATTTTTTTTCCATGCGTTTGTTAAGATCCCGGATTCAGAACTATACCACACGTATCAAATGTCGGGAAAAACACATAAAAAGCACAGCAAACACGCAATAATCAGAATAGATTGTTATTGCGTGGTGTGGACACCTGCAGAAAAAAACGCAGCATTTACGCTACGTGTGAGCACGGCCCCAGCGATACATTTTTATTATGGGATTTAATAGAGAATGTTATTTGTTATTTGCTGATTTGTGATGTTTACTATTTTTTAAAAAAGTACAATAATAATTACAATATTCTATTTTTTAATTATTTTTAGTAATGTTATTAGAAGAAACAATCTTTTCCTCTCCCTTTAGCACACAGGACACAGAGATGCTGCTCTGTACAATGGATCTCTGTGTCCAGTGTAATCAAAGGCTGCATTGCAGGTTTATCCATGTAAAATCCTTCCTGTTACATGATCAAAGTTGGTGGTTCAACAGCTAGGGCTAATGTTATGTGTTTAAAAGTTACTGGTTTGATTCCAAGGGAGTGGGGAAAAATAAAATAATATTTTTGTCATTTTGTTTCATTCCTTTATAGTAGTTTTCTGGGAACAAAAGAATCTGACTTTTTCCTTCATCTATACATAGATGCAGTATCTATCTATCTATCTATATATCTCTGTAGCTGAATATTTTGCTTCTGGCTTCTATGCCTGCAATACAGATGTCAAGATTACCAAATCCTCCTATGTCTCTCAATGCAGACAGTGGCTCAATGGTAGAGGTGCTGCCTATGTACAAAAACCTCAGGAACTCTATCCCTGTTCTGTGAGAGCAGTGAGAATTGAATTTATACACTGCTCTTCTAGAGTTAATTTATTCACTGCACTGAGGGGGTGAAACCCTGTGACAGCGGGACTGCAGGGAGAGCCCTCAAATCGGGACCGTCCCACTGAATCCGGGACGGTTGGGAAGTATGTACATATTGCATGGTCTGTTTCTTCATTTTTTGTTTTACTTGGACCAGGAATGCTAGGAAACATTCTTTCCTGTAGAATTAATTTTATATAAGGCAAATTATAAAGAGAACAAAAAAAGGCCTCCTCCACCCATTAATAGCAAAGCCATCTATCACCGTATTTCCCCGTTGCCTATCCTCATCATGCTTCTCTCAGATAGTAATTGTAATTTTAACATTTTACTAACTTATCTGGGTATGTGGCATCTGTGACATTGTATTTATGAAGGAGGAACTCAAACTCACAAAGCTTGTGCGGACAATACAACTTCCAAAAATAAGAAGGAAGAGGGACCCCGATACACCCTGTATTAGACATAAAGGAGGGCCTCATATACATTATGTTAACATTTTTAGGTAGTGGGACTCCTAGACTCATAAGCCTATGCACTAAGTGCAAGGGCTGCCAAATATTAGAAAGAGAGACTGCAATACACCTGGAAGACATGAACAGAGCCTTAAAGTACATTTTTCCCTGTGTGTAAAGAGTGGGACTCCTAGAATGGTAAAGCCTATGCACTTATTGCAAGGGCTGAAAAACATTTACCCCTGGCAATGTATACATCTACTGTACAGTATGTACGTAAGAGAATTGTAGAGGTAGGCCTTATACACATCCTGAAAAAATTATAAAGGAAGACATCATACAGACCCTGGAACAATTAAAAGTGAAACATTTTGAGTGAGGGCCCGCCTGATGAATCTCAAAATATTTTAAACAAGGGCCGCATGATGACCCTCAAAATATTCTGAGCAAGGGACACTTGAAGACCCTTTAAAAAGTTGGAGCAAAGGCTACTTGATGACCTGCTAAATATTTTGAGCCAGGGCCACCTGATGACAATCTAAAGATTTTGATGGAGAACCGTTTGTTTAACCTGTTAAAATTTAAAACGAGGGACATCTGATATCCTATTAAAAATTTGGATCAAGTAATGCCTGATGACCCTCTAAAGATTTTAACCAATGGCTGCCTGTTTACCATCTTAAGATTTGGAGGCAGGGCCGAATGTTGACTCTCTAAAAATTTAGAGCAAGAGCTGCCTGATGACCTGTAATAGGGAATTGTAGGGAAGTGTAGTACTTGTATGTGTGACCTGTATTGTGATTTTATTGTTCGGATAGCTGTCCTGTGTAATTTGGCCGGCTGCCACCAGGTGTCATGGGTCCCGGGTCCCTTAGATAGACCGGATGGATAGGGACTGACAGCCTGAACAATGAGATATAAAGTAAGCAGGCTTCAGCTTACCTTAGGCAACTGTGCTCAGGAGTGACATAGAGAGTGACAGCGCAGCAGGGGTTAAGTAAAAGGGTGGCTCACCAGCACAGAAAGATATATAGGAAAAGGCAGCTTCCTGTTTCAGATGTGTCAGATAGGGAAAGAATTTGAGAGAAGGACAAGCAAGAAAGTACCTCTAGGGTCAGAGCGCTGCAGAGTGGAGTGGGGTAGAGGGGACAGAGACAAGACAGAAAAGGACAGAGAGAGAAGCCGACAACCAGAGTTGTGGCTGAGGATGCAGTGCTTCTCATGATTGCATCACTGCGTGTTTGTGCCAGAATCGCCTCCATAACATCCTTGGCTTCTTCATCCTCCTCATCTGCTGAGCTACTCAGCTGTGAGCCTCTGGGTTCACACCAAGTGGGATCTACAACTTTGTCGTCATGCTCTATGTTGTCCCTCTCCTTATGTTCCTGGCCTGACATCAAAGGTACATGTGCACCTCAGGTATCTGAGTCTCATCATCATCACCTCCACTCTGAGGGCTTAACGTCAGTTGACGAGAGTGGGGATCCTGATGGGACCCTACTTCGTCCAAGCCAGAATGCAACTGACAAAGATTTTTGGCATCGGTGCAGATGCTTTCCTCCTCAAGAGTGCAGGAATCTTTGGCGCAGACCTGTGATGCCCATGGGATAGAATATCTTTGTGGCCCATGTGTGGTTCCCCACAGTCAGTTTGGCGGTTGGACATTTGTTATGCGGGTGAAAACAAGTGTAATTGGTGTTGCACCTCTGAGGAATGAAGTGTGTGTGATGTTGAGGTGGAGGAAAAGGAGGAGAGGCCACTTGATGCAGTGCTTGCCACCCACTCTAGCACCTGCTGTTTATCAGCCTCATTTTGAATTTGAAGCGATGTGCGGCTGCCAAAGAAATAACGTGGAGTAGGCTGTTCACTAACAGAAGTTGTTCTCATTTCTGTTGGAATAGGATGTGCTGGCATTTGCTCACTAGACCTTTGACTAACAGAACTTCCCACACATACACCTCCAACACCGCATCTATTCACTCTTGCACCATAACCTCGTTCTTACCCTTTGAACAGATGTTTCGCAACCCTATGCCCACAAATTTGACACAAAAGATATAATATTTAGTTACTGCCTGAGTTGGTAATATTGTGAAGGCAGTAAAAAGTACCACTACCTACAAAGGCAGTTCACTGTATCATTTAGAGCAGACACGGTTAAGTCCCAAGAAGACCTTTTTAGCTTGTTCAATAGCAAATTTTCAGCAGGCATCACTATCATTACCTGTACATGTATTTCACTGCGTAATTTACAGCTGGCAATTTACGTTGCAAAGAAACACTTTTTGGATACTTCCCTAGCAATTTTCTCCACCACGCACGACTATCTACCAATACCTATGAAAATGTTTGCATAGTTTTTAGCAGGAAATTAAAATTGGCCAGAACCACTTTTTAGATAATTCCCCACAATTTGTTTTAGGCTACGCACTATCAAGTAACAAGACCTATGACTGTGTTTGCATACTGTTCAGCAGCCAGTAATATGTAGCAATACTTATTTACATGCTTTACTGGGAACTCTTTACCAGGCACTACAAGTCCCAATCCCTATTTCAATCATGAAATGTGCTAATATGTGGCACACACCTTTCCGTACAGTGCACGTCACTATTGGAAACTATCACTGTCCTATCTACTTGAACTACTCAGCATTAAACCCATAGCTAAGCTCATCTACAATGCAAATCACTAATTAACACTATCGCTGTCCTATCTATCTGAACTAGCTAGAATATTTCCCCTACCTAAGCTGACTGTCTAGTCACCCCAGCGGCATCAGCTTCCCATATCATTTTACATTCACAAAATGGCGCCAAGGCAACATGTCCGTGATTTATATACACACGGACATGTGACTTAGGCAGCCAGTCACAGAAGCACTTCGGTCTGAACCTTGTGAATATTTGCTGTGCCATGATTGGCTGCAGTAACATCCACCAATAAGTAGAGCTAGGGAAAAAAATAAACATGGCACCGCTCGCGTCTGGCTTCTCCTGTTCCAGATTCCCCCCCTCCTCCACTGATTTACACATCGCCACATCAAACAGCAACGCAATTGTAACAAAAAGCAGAAAATGCTATTAAAAAAGCATTTTTGGAAACGCGGCCAGCGTTCGGGGGCAAAAAAACAAACAAAAACAAATATTACCAACTTTTGGGGATGGGGCTCGGGTTTGCCGAGCCCAAATGAATAAACTCAGGGTTTGCGAACCTTTATTGATCAAGCTCGCTCATCTCTAATCTTGAGTCATCTAAGCATTTTTCTTCGAGACAAGCTCGGTGGTCCTTGTTTTTCAATAATATATAGCAGCAGGGGGAATATTGGAAAAAGCCACTTATGAATTAGTTATGAAAAAAGCAAAAATACAAGGCTAAAATACAACCTTTATTTACAGTTATTAAAATCTTATAAAAATAGGTGTTTAACCATAAGCCCCTCTGGTTAGATCACCAAATAGTCAATTGATCCAAAACTGGCCATACACTTAAGGCCCCGTCACACACAGAGATATATCTTTGGCAGATCTGTGGTTGCAGTGAAATCATGGACATATTGTTCCATTTGTACACAGCCACAAACCTGGCACTGGTTGTCCACAATTTCACTGCAACCACAGATCTGCCGCAGATTTATCTCTGTGTGTGACAGGGCCTTAACAAGTAGTATTGGCATATCCAGAGATGCCACTGATGCAATAATATTATTTAGGTTCCTTTGTGTCGGACAATCAACAGGAGTGGTCGGCGTTCCTTCCTCTGGCTGAATTTGCCATCAACAATCACCATCATGAGTCCTCCGGTGTATCTCCATTTTTCTGTGTCTATGGTCTACATCAGGGGTCTCAAACTCAGCTGGGTGTATGGGCTGCACATAGAAAAAAAAATTAAGAGGGGCCACACTCTTTGCAGAACAAAGTGGCATTTTTAGTGATTCCATGTTTTTTTTCTATACACCTTTGGATCACTTTTTTGAACATTTTTTGCTTGTCTATTATAACAAACCTGCAGTTATTTGTTTAGTTAAGATTATATATATATATATATATATACATATATATATATATATATGTATATATAAAAAGCATTTTTAATGGCAAAAAAATCATGCTTTATTTTGATTTTTTTTTTACATTTTGTCACCTTCTTGTAATATTGTTTTAAAATTAGCAGCATCATATAGTAATCTTAGCCAATATCTTGCAGTAATGTCCCCCATCCGTGTGCCCTGTAGTAAGGTGCTCATCCTTGCAGTATTGTGTTCATCCTTGTGGTATTGGGCCCATCCTTGTGCCCTGTAGTATTGTGCCCATCCTTGTACCCTGTAGTATTGTTCCCATCTTTGTGCCCTGTAGTATTGTGCTCATCCTTGTGCCCTGTAGTATTGTGCTTATCCTTGTGCCTGTAGTATTGTTCTCATCCTTGTGGTATTGTGCCCATCCTTGTGCCCTGTAGTATTGTGCTCATCCTTGTGGTCTTGTGCCCATCCTTATGTTCTGTAGTATTGTGCCCATCCTGTAGTATTGTGCCCATCCTTGTGCCCTGTAGAATTGTGCTCATCTTTGTGCCTGTAGTATTGTTCTCATCCTTGTGGTATTGTGCCCATCCTTGTGGTATTGTGCCCATCCTTGTGCCCAGTAGTATTGTTCTCATCCTTGTAGTATTATGCCCATCCTTGTGGCATGTAGTATTGTGCCCATCCTGTAGCATTGTGTCCATCCTTGTGCCATGTAGTATTGGGCCCATCCTTGTGCCGTGTAACATTGTGCCCATCCTGTAGCATTGTGCCCATCCTTGTGCCCTGTAGTATTGTGTCCAGTAGTATTGTTCTCATCCTTGTAGTATTATGTCCATCCTTGTGGCATGTAGTATTGTGCCCATCCTGTAGCATTGTGTCCATCCTTGTGCCATGTAGCATTGTGCCCTTCCTTGTGGCCTGTAGTATTGTGCCCATCCTTGTGTCCTGTAATATTGGGCTCATCCTTGTGCCCTGTAGTATTGTGCTCATCCTTGTATCATTGTGACCATCCTTGTGTCCTGTAGTATTGTGCCCATCCTTGTGGCCTTTAGTATTGTGCCCATCCTTGTGCCCTGTAGTATTGGGCTCATCCTTGTGCCTTGTAGTATTGTGCCCATCCTGTAGCAGTGTGCCCATCCTTGTGCCCTGTAGCATTAAGCTCATTCTTGTGCCCTGTAGTATTATGCGCATCCTGTAGCATTGTGCCCTGTAGTATTGGGCCCATCCTTGTGCCGTGTAACATTGTGCCCATCCTGTAGCATTGTGCCCATCTTGTAGCATTGTGCCCATCCTTGTGCCCTGTAGTATTGTGCCCAGTAGTATTGTTCTCATCCTTGTAGTATTATGCCCATCCTTGTGGCATGTAGTATTGTGCCTATCCTGTAGCATTGTGTCCATCCTTGTGCCATGTAGCATTGTTCCCTTCCTTGTGGCCTGTAGTATTGTGCCCATCATTGTGTCCTGTAATATTGGGCTCATCCTTTTGCCCTGTAGTATTGTGCCCAGTAGTATTGTGCTCATCCTTGTAGCATTGTGACCATGCTTGTGTCCTGTAGTATTGTGCCCATCCTTGTGGCCTTTAGTATTGTGCCCATCCTTGTGCCCTGTAGCATTAGGTTCATCCTTGTGCCCTGTAGAATTACAGCCCATACTGTAGAATTGTGCCCATCTTTGTGCCCTGTAGTATTGGGCCCATCCTTGTGCTATGTAACATTGTGCCCATCCTGTAGCATTGTGCCCATCCTGTAGCATTGTGCCCATCCTTGTGCCCTGTAGTATTGGGCCCATCCTTGTGCTGTGTATCATTGTGCCCATCCTGTAGCATTGTGCCTATCCTGTAGCATTACACTCATCCTTGTGCCCTGTAGTATTGGGCTCATCTTTGTCCCCTGTAGTATTGTGCCTATCCTTTAGTAATACGAAAAAAAAAATCTCCCCACCTTTCCTCCGTTCCCTCTTATTAGGTTGCATACCCACGATTAGTGTTTGCAGAGTTTTGGAGGCAGCATGCTTCAGCTGCGTCCAAAACACTGTGATGTACAGTACAAGCAAAGTGAATGGGATTTCTAGAAATCTCATACCCACTGTGCGTGTGCAGCCCACAGCGAAAACTGACCTGCAGTGCAGCTTTCAGAGGCTGCAGCATGTCAATTGTTTGCTGCGGAGTCACATGCGCCCTCGCTAGGGAAAACACAGCGAGGAGAACGCAGAGCTCTGAACCCTGATCGCGGGCACTGTCAGCTGCGGTCTCCTGCGGAGGAGGCTAGCGGCCCCGCAGGTCAGGACCCACCACATCCAGGACGCAGCGGGTCCTTATCATGGGCACGTACCTGCCTGTTGCGGCCCTATGCCTGGGTCGGCACTGGCAGGACTTTACTACAGTTGAATCATTTGCGATGAGGTACAGAGGAGCTTTCTGCACTATACCAATGGTTGATGCCGGCTAATCAGATGCAAGGAGGTGACATCATACAGTGACGTCACCTCCTTGCATCTGATTGGCAGATGGCAGCCATTGGTATAGTACAGACAGCTCCTCTTCGCGGCACCACAAATGATTAAACTGTAGTAAAGTCCTGCTGACACAGACCCCGGCATAGGGCCGTGATCATTACGGTGTCTGGGGGCCACAACAAGCAATCTCATGGGTTGGATGTGTGGCGCCCTGGACTAGCCAGGTCGTCACAGGTACTACAACACACGACCCCCACCCCGAGAGTGGCTCATCAGCCAGACACAAAATCCTTGTAGCCTCCCTCAAGGGGCTGATGTTCACACCAGGTGGGGTGGAGCCAGGCAGTTGGCCCCACCCACTGAGGAGTTCACAGTCCTGGAGGCGGGAAAGGAGTCAGTGAGAAGTTAGAGTTGAGTTAGGAAAGTAATGGAGTGAGGAGTGGAGTAGTAGTGGAGGAGCAAACTGACTGTGTCCGGGTGTGTGGCCCGGGCACTAAGAGCAAGGTTGGCAGACGGTGGTGGCCGTCTGCAGGAGAGGCGAATCAACGCGGAACCGTAGGACTGGGGACGGGCGGTGGCCCGCCGGTACCGAACCGGGGAGCAAAGTGAAGTCAGCACTCACAGGCAGGGCCTGCGGACCCCGACCAGGCTTGGAGTCGCCATTAGAGGTCAAATCCGTCAGTGACCGGAACCCCAGGGGTTTCCTAACAGCCAAGGCCCGATTGAAGGCAACCGTCCAACCAGTAGAAGGAAATACAGCTACCGCCACAGCTAGAGTTCCAAGGGCCAGAGCCTGCGGGCAAAAGGGCTCCTCCGGCACATATATACGCTGGAGAGCGGGTTACCAGTGGGAATCCATCGGGACCGAACATACACAAAGGTGCAGGGAAAGGCAGCCACCACCAACCGCCCGGGAGAAGCCACAGCAGCCGGCTGCAGGACCCGTCCATCCAGCCGTTTGGTTTACCAGAGACTTTGCGTACATTTGTGGCTGAGTGAGTACAACCGTGCCATCCGGCACCGCGCTGCGCAGTCCAGGCGACGCTGTACCTTGCCAACCCTGCCTTCCCTTCACCTCACCGTGCCCCGGGACCACCAACCCCTACCCACGGAGGGGGAGAACAACATCCCAGCTGCTCCCTGTCATCGCTCCCGGGATCCCCGTCACCAGCAGCGGTGGTGCTCAACCTCACCACAACCTGTGGGTGGCGTCACGGACCAAATCCCCAAACCAAACTACCCCGTTTCACTTATGGGCGAGGAGCGCTGCTCGAGTCCCCGGATCCGGCCCACCGCTCGAGCCACCGAGCAGCCATCGCAGCAGCGCCGGACCCGAGTGTTAGCGAGCGCAGCGGCGTCCTCCCCGCCCGCGACAGATGCAGCTCATGGGCCATGTGTTTGAGACCTCTGGTCTACATCCTCAATTTTGTACATTACGTAACGATCACTCTTCTGGGATACTGGGGGAGGACCAGGTAGGGTCTGTATTGGCATCCACTTGGAGAAATGTTCAGTGACATTTGCTTAGCATGGCAACTAAATATAAGCGTGTGGCTGACTGTGGACGTGTGCCAGATCCAGACATGTGTGTTGGTGATTGGGTGTGGTTTTCCACTAGAAACATCAAGCTTAAGTTACCATCGCTGAAGTCGAGACCACATTTAATCTGTCCATTTCAGATTTCTGCCATGATCAATTTGCTTGCTTTCCAGTTGGTGTTACTGGCTGTCTACAAGATCGATAGTGTTTTCCATAAATCGCTTTTAAAGAGAGTTGTGGGTTCAGTGACCTCTGCTTTCACCCCTCCACCTCCGGTTTTGATTAATGGTTCTTTGGAGTTTGAAGTATCTAGGATCATTGATTTCCAGTCTGCAATATCTGGTGCAATGGCGGGGTTATGGCCCGGATGAGAGGACTTGGGTACCAGTATCAGATATGCAAGCAGAACGCTTGGTTAGGGCCTTTCATTGCCTCCATCCTGAGAAGCTGGAGTCAACGGACTCTGAGAGTCCAGAAGCCCCTCGTAGAAGGAGAGGTGCTGTCACGCGGTTTTCAGCATTTCACTCGTTGGCTGTCATGGCGGCGTCGGACTCCATTCACACTGCTGACTCTGACAAATAGCCTGGGATCACTTAGTTGCACAGCCTGTCATGGGTGTCAGCTGGTTCTAGCTTCACTGCTCTCCAGTTCAGCAGGAGTTAATTTCTGCTGGCTTTTGATCATCTGCTGATATCTCAGGCTGCTGATCACCAGCTGCCTTCACCCTTTATAAGGCTCTGGATATTGGGGCTGAGTGCTGTATATAGATTTCCTCCTTGGTTCTCGTCCTGTTATATGGTGATTTACAAGTTGCTGTTTTGTGTGGTTGTGTGAGTCCTCCACTTGTGCGATAATTCCCTGTAAATTGTTAGGTGGTTTCCTGTCATGCTAGGTATAGGGAAGTACCCAGCAAACGGCAAAAGGGAAGGGAGTCTTTGTGTCTAGCGAAGGGGGAGATTGTGACACCTGACCAAGCCTACCACTGGGCCCTGGCTTCCCTCACCGCCCTAGATGGGATACCTGACCCTATGCTGACTATGATTTGGGCCCTAGGTAGGGAACCGATAGAATGAGCCCTTTGTCAGCCTCACTAAGACCTAAAGGACACACAGGGATAACACCAAGCAAGAGAAAATAACAAACAACTTACCACATTGGTTTGCACTATACCACATACACCAAGCAGGAATAATAGAAGGTCAGGGAGCAGTTTGCGCAACCAAACGCTGTGACCTATTATAGCCGGACTCCACAGGATTGTCTGTCACCCATGACACACCCGTGACAGTTCCTCTCACTACAGTAATGCCATGCATATGGAAGCTTACTGTAGTTTAGGCACACTGTAAAGTTCAGCAGGGAGGGTAGGAGAACATTTGGATTAGGGAGCGCAAATTCTCCTCAACTGGATTTTGGGTGACATGTTGATCTTCCGGAGCCTTTATACTACAAGTAATGTAGAAATGTCCTATTTATTGGTGACAGATGATGGACCTCAGTGGGGAAATATTTTTTGTGGGTTAATTTGAAGTTATATTGCTAGCATTTTGGGGTACATAATTTAATTTACAGTTAAAGGGGTTTTCCCATGAAATAAAGTACATGGGAAAGCATATTTCACTTACAATAAGTCAGTATGCAGATGAAACTTGGGCTCGAAGGTGCTACTTTCTTAACACATTTCCCTGCATCTTCCTGTTTTATCACAGGAGCGAGTATTTCTGCCTTGTTTCAGACTTCATCATAAATCAGGTTATCATAAATCAAGTTAGTGACATATAAGCTCTTAGGCCACTGGAAGTCCTTCGTCACTGACTTCATTTATGATGAGTTTAGAGGGTTTGTGATGCAGTAGAAGCTATCGCTCCTGTGTAAAAACAAAGAGAGAAATGTGTCACCTCAGAAAGCAGTAGCTGCGAGCCGCTGCTGTTTTATCTGTATTATGACATATGCTTTTTTCTCCATCAAAGCCAGGAGGTATGTGCCATCCATGAACTGGACCAACACTGCATGGTCGGACAAAGCAAATAATATGGTAAACATTTTTAAAATTATCTCAGAATAGGAACATTTTTTTTTAACACATCCAATTCTGTAACTTATTATTTCAACATCTATTAATTAAAATGTACTTTGTTAGTGAGTCAATCCTTTTATGTTTAGGATCACATTTATCTTGTGCTCTATACTGAGCACTTAATTCAAGGTTTCTGACTAAATCCCCAAAATAAAAGATTTAGACAAAACCACTGTCGAAACTATTCACTCTAATGGGGCAGATGGAGCCACTTTGGCCTCTGTTCCAGTTGTATTCTCAAGCCTCATACTCATTTTACAGAGGCAGAATGAACAAATAAACACAAGTTCAAAAATTAGTGTTCGTTTTTTGTTTTTTTTTTAAACCATTCACTGTGCGGTATAAGGCTAGGTTCACACACTGCGTTTTTTTGACGCTGCGTTTTTGTGCGTTTTTTGCGGCAAAAACCGCACAAAAACGCACCCGCGTCAAAAAACGTTGGTGCGTTTTTTTGCTGCGTTTTGCTGCGTTTCTGCTCACTGCATCTTTATGCGTTTTTTATCAGTGAACAAAAAAAAAGGTCTGATGTCATTTCCTTCTTCAATGTGTTCTTCATTCTCCACTAGTGTATGCAGAAGAGCAGACAGCTGCAGAACTACAAGGCTCAGCATACTCCATTCAATAGTGTATGCAGGAGAGCAGACAGCAGCTGCAGAACTACAAGGCTCAGCATGCTCCATCCAGGACTGTATGCTTGAGGGAAAGTCAGGGGGAGCAGACCTACAAGGCTCAGCATCCTCCATCCAATAGTGTATGCAGGAGAGCAGACAGCAGCTGTCGAACTACAAGGCTCAGCATCCTCCATCCAATAGTGTATGCAGGAGAGCAGACAGCAGCTGTCGAACTACAAGGCTCAGCATCCTCCTTCCAGGACTGTATGCAGGATTTCTTTGCCCCCCCCAAACAAAAAAAAATTACGTGGGCTTCGCCATATTTTTGTATGCTAGCCGGGTACAGCAGGCAGGTACGGGCTGCCCCCAACCCCCAGCTGCCTATTTGTACCCGGCTGGGAACCAAAAATATAGGGAAGCCCGTTTTTTTTTAATTATTTCATGAATTTCATGAAATAATTTTTAAAAAAAAATGACGTGAGCTTCGCCCAATTTTTGAGTCCAGCCGGGTACAACTAGGCAGTTGGGGATTGGAATCCACAGTGCAGGGTGCCCATGCTTTCTGGGCACCCCCGCTGTGAATTGCAGTCCCGCAGCCACCCCAGAAAATGGCGCTTTCATAGAAGCGCCATCTTCTGGCGCTGTATCCAACTCTTCCAGCTGCCCTGATGCCGGGTGGCTCGCTGGGTAATAATGGGGTTAGGGATAGCTGCATAGCTGGCCCTAAGCCCGAAATTCATGGTGTCACGCCAATATTAGACATGGCCACCATGAATTTCTAGTAAAGATAAAAAAAAAACACAACACACAGAAAAATATTTTTATTAGAAATAAAACACAACACAATTAGTGACTCCATCTTTATTGAAATAAAGAACCCCCCCTCCGCAGTAATCCTAGGTCAAGGGTCCCGCGCCGTCCAATCCGGATCCAATATCATCTGATCGGTTTGCTGGAAGGCAAAGCGATCAGATGATGTGTCAGGTTCTAGGGGCTGAATCAAATCACACATCAGCTGATTGTATAAAAGCCGATTATACAATCAGCTGATGCATCGGTGCAAAAAAAAAAAAAAAATACTCACTTATGTGCTGATTACCGGCAGCTCCTGGAGCGATGGGGCGGGAGTCTGATCCTGTCCCATCGCTGCAGCAGCTGCCGGTAATCAGGGATGAAGTCTCCTGACGCATCCGCTGATAGCTTAAACCGGCCGGGCGCCCGCGTCACCGCGATACTTACGATCAGCTGATGCGTCAGGTGACTGCATCAGGTGATCCATCGCCAGGTCCTGCATCCTGCAGGCATACGTACCCGGGGAGACTGCACACACCCGGAGCGGCGGTACCGGTAGGAGGATCTGGGAGCGAGCATGGCATCGGGAGTCTGCAGACAGGTGAGTATAACTTTTTTTTTTTCTACTGTTCACTTTTGTTTTCGCAGCCGCTTCCACCTCCCGCCCAGACATGGTGCCGCACGGCAGCATACATGCCCAGGACGGGAAGTGGAAGCAGCGGTGACGGTACCGGGAGGATTCACGCTTCTGTGTTTACTGACAGAAGGAATCCTCTTCCTGTACACGTCACTTTACTACCCACCTCCTGCATTTATAGCTGCGTTTTTGGTCTTAGAAACGCACCAAAACGCACCAAAACGCAGCTATTTGCGTTTCTCATTGCGTCTTTCAACATCCCATTGCACTCAATGGATGAAAAGCGCAGTGAAAAACGCGGGAATAATTGACATGCTGCGTTTTTGTGGCACCACAAAAACGCAGCTGAAAAAAAACGCTGTGTGCAGACAGCAAAAATGAAAACTCCTAGACTTTGCTGGGGAAGCAAAGTCATGCAGTTTTCTGAGCAAAAACACACCCGAAAACTGCGCAAAAACACCGTGAAAAACGCACTGTGTGAACTTACCCTAAGTGATATCACAACTTTATTCTTTTTTGTGAGCACAATTACAGTGATACCATAGTTTTTTTTTATTGATTTGATACTTTTACACACAAAAACAGGTTTTTCACCATAACTTTTTATTTTTCCTCCAACATAATCAAATAGTGGGCTTATTGTTTGCTTTTTTTTAGGCTTTTCAGTGATACTATTTTTTTTACATACTTTTTATCACTTGTCATTTCATTTTTTGCATGTGACTATGATGAAAAAGCTATATTTTTGACCTTTGTATTTATTTATTTTATGGTGTTTGCCATAGACATACCGTAACCGTTTTATAGTTCGGGTCACGCAATATCAATTATCTGTACATTTTTTTGTTTTTCTTAGTTTTTACACAAAACTTGCATTGTAGTTGTTACACGTCGTGGCTCTCCTGTTGCAAGGAATGAGGTGGTCCCCCATTCCTTGTCTGCCACGAGCCCTCCTGCTCAGCAGCGCCAAAGGTCTAGGAGACTGCGCAGTCTGCAGGAGTTGCCTCCCCAGAGACATAGCAGAAGGGTGACACCTAGTGGTTCTCCCCTTGCAAGGAATGGAGCGGTCTCCCATCCCTTGGCTGCCACAAGCTCTCCTGCTCAGCATCACAGATGCTCTGGGAGGTTGCGCAGTGTGCAAAGAATAGATGGTCAGGGAAGCAGCAAGACTTCCCATGTCTCTGCACATTGTGAAACCGAGGATCCCGCCTTTATGACCCAGAAGCAGGAAGATGAGCATGTGCTCCACGTGACGTCTTCTGATTCGCTCACTGATATCACACGGCCCCATGATGAGGCTGGTGATGTACTGAATCCTGACTGGCTGGGCCAGGACGTCACGAACCCTGATTGGGTCACGCCCGTCTCGCGCCCACCCTTGGGTGGAGCTACACCTCCTTAAAAGCTCCCCCTGCCATCATGGCGGTGCGTGGCTGTCCTTCTATTTTTGGATGTCTGGCAGCGTGCTGCCACGCCACTGCTCAGGCACTATTGTCTTTTGTGGGCTTTGCCCTTGCTGCTCAGGCAGCACCTAGTTTGCAGGTCTTGCCCCTGCCTTGCTGCTCCGGCAGTATCCCGTTTAGCAGGCTGTGTTCCTGTCCCAGGTGAGCTCCTCGAGTCTCTGTCGGACTCACTTGGTTTCTGAAGCACACGTGCGTGGGCACCTCTGTGCTACCCCAGTGCCATATTCCTGTGACTCCCGCTGGCACACGTGTGTAGGCACCTCTGTGCGTCCCCGTGCAACAGGTACACCGTACGAGAAGCCCCGAGCCATACAACCCTCACAGGTTAGGGCGGACCGGTGTACATAGATCGACTGTGACGTTCCAGACGATCACTAGCAGCAACCCGCTCACTCTTTCCTGACCATAGCAGCGGTCCCTTACACCGCACAGTGGACCTTGACCGGCGGAAGCTGTCCATTTCCCATCTTGGCACGCTTCCCCGGGTCCCCCTCGTAACATTACGGTCGCGCCAAAGGTCTGGCTACGGCGGAAGAGCAGCAGCAGTTGCTGCGTTATGTGCAGCAGTTGGAGTCACGATTGGCAGCAGTGGAGCGGTCTTCCCCCGATAAGGCTGCTCTAGCGACAGTCGCCACCCAGGCGGCTACTCAGGCTGTGAAATTGTGCGGAAGGACGCCTCGCCTTGCGCTCCCAGAGCGCTTCAGCGGAGAGGGCTCCGAGTGCCGTGGTTTCATAAACCAGGTTACCACCTACTTGGAGTTGTCCGCGACTGATTACGCTACTGAGAAGGCGAAGGTAGCCTTCGTCCAGTCCCTGCTCACAGGGAAAGCGCTAAAATGGTCCACGCTGTTGTGGGAGCGTGGAGATCGGGTGGTGAATCACCTTCCAGTTTATCTTGAGGCCATGAGAAAGGTGTTCCTCGGGCCTCAAGTCACCCACGACTCTGCGCTGCGGCTCCTACGCCTTCGGCAGAGGTCTACTTCAGTCGCGGACTTTGCGGTGCAATTCAGGACACTCGCCGCAGAGCTGGACTGGCCAGATAAAGTCCTGGTCACTGTTCTGGGAGGGGCTGGCAGGGTTCGTGAAAGACGCGCTGGCCACGCGTGACGTGCCGACCACCTTAGAGTCCTTGATTCAGCTTGCCTCTCGCATAGACATCCGCCTCGCGGAGCGGGGGCTCGAGGTCTCTTCGGCACCCACGTCTACCTGGCCTACAGAGCCTCTGACTCCTCTTCCCCACCAGACAGGTCTCCCAGCCTGTCCTGTTGACGACTCCGTGGAGTCAATGGAAGTGTCCAAAGTGGTCTCCTCTACCACAGGTTCTCAGCCTTCGGTCGTTTGCTTTGCCTGTGGGCAGAGGGGACATATAGCTACCCGATGTTCGAAACCATCGGAAAAAAGACAGCGTCTAGTTTCCATCAAAGGGGGGATCCTAGACGCTGCCTCTCCTTCTAGGTTAACCATCAGCGCCCAGTTGCAGTTCGGCACCACTGTCTTCTCTGCCCAGGCTTGCTTGGACTCCGGCGCTGACGGCAATTTCATTTCGGCATCCCTGGCAACTAGGTACTCTGTCCCCCTGGTCCTGTTGCCTAAACCAATCAGTATCCGGGTAGTCAACGGGTCCCTCCTTGTCAATCCCATTACCCAGATCACCGTCCCTCTCAGGATGGATGTACAACCAGGCCACCATGAGCAGGTGTCCTTTCTGGTGCTTCCAGAAGGGACGGATGAGATCCTACTGGGACTCCCCTGGTTGAAACGGCATGCTCCGATACTCAATTGGGCAACAGGGGAGATCTCGTCCTGGGCAGGGTCATGTAGGGAGCACCTCGGGACCACCAGGCAACCCACTACCCTAGACCAGGTGCCACCTGGCCAGACCCTCGTTCCCCCTGGGCTACGGAACGATATGCTGTCCTGGGACCATACCTCCTAGGTCGGGGGCTCCTTCTGGGCCAAAAGGACCAGAGTCCTAGAGGCCAGGCATGATTGGTGGCTGACTCCTCGTCCGACGACCCTGAAGTAGCAAGGCTGGTAAAAACTAAAGTTGTACAGGGCAAGAGGTACTTCCTCATGGAGTGGGTCGGTCGTGGACCGAAGCATAGGTCCTGGGAATTGGAGGGTAATGTCCATGCCCCGGGTTTGGTGGCAGCCTTCAAGCGCAGGCGGGAGGGGGGCCCTAGACGGGGGGGTAATGTTACACGTCGTGGCTCTCCTGTTGCAAGGAATGAGGTGGTCCCCCATTCCTTGTCTGCCACGAGCCCTCCTGCTCAGCAGCGCCAAAGGTCTAGGAGACTGCGCAGTCTGCAGGAGTTGCCTCCTCAGAGACATAGCAGAAGGGTGACACCTAGTGGTTCTCCCCTTGCAAGGAATGGAGCGGTCTCCCATCCCTTGCCTGCCACAAGCTCTCCTGCTCAGCATCACAGATGCTCTAGGAGGTTGCGCAGTGTGCAAAGAATAGATGCTCAGGGAAGCAGCAAGACTTCCCATGTCTCTGCACATTGTGAAACCGAGGATCCCGCCTTTATGACCCAGAAGCAGGAAGATGAGCATGTGCTCCACGTGACGTCTTCTGATTCGCTCACTGATATCACACGGCCCCATGACGAGGCTGGTGATGTACTGAATCCTGACTGGCTGGGCCAGGACGTCACGAACCCTGATTGGGTCACGCCCGTCTCGCGCCCGCCCTTGGGTGGAGCTACACCTCTTTAAAAGCTCCCCCTGCCATCATGGCGGTGCGCGACCGTCCTTCTATTTTTGGATGTCTGGCAGTGTGCTGCCATGCCACTGCTCAGGCACTATTGTCTTTTATGGGCTTTGCCCTTGCTGCTCAGGCAGCACCTAGTTTGCAGGTTTTGCCCCTGCCTTGCTGCTCTGGCAGTATCCCGTTTAGCAGGCTGTGTTCCTGTCCCAGGTGAGCTCCTCGAGTCTGTCGGACTCACTTGGTTTCTGAAGCACAAGTGCGTGGGCACCTCTGTGCTACCCCCGTGCCATATTCCTGTGGCTCCCGCTGGCACACGTGTGTAGGCACCTCTGTGCGTCCCCGTGCAACAGGTACACCGTACGAGAAGCCCCGAGCCATACAACCCTCACGGGTTAGGGCGGACTGGTGTACATAGATCGTCTGTGACGTTCCAGACGATCACTAGCAGCAACCCGCTCACTCTTTCCTGACCATAGCAGCGGTCCCTTACACCGCACAGTGGACCTTGACCGGCGGAAGCTGTCCATTTCCCATCTTGGCACGCTTCCCCGGGTCCCCCTTGTACCATTAGTGTCATAATTTTCTTTTGTGCTTTCCTATATTTTTTACATTTTTACAAATTTTAGTAATTTGTTTCCCATTTATTCTTAGTCCTACTACTACAAGACTTGAATGTTACATGTTGATTATTGGACTAATACACTGCAATACTCATTTACTGCAGAACATGTGCCCTGTTAGACCCTGCCTATGGTAGGGTCTATCTGACCATTAAAAACAAACAAAAAAAGTGAGCTGGAGTGTGAGATGGTATACATGGAGCTTGTAAGCTCATATTCACACTGACCATAAGACAAAGGAAAATAAAGGGAAAAATTATGAACATATACACTGCTGTAACTAAATAAAAGCATGCCTCAGGGCATTGTGGTTTCGGTGATATCCTCAGAATTGGAAGTGTAGATCCTTAAGGTCCAGTCGTTGGCCCCTTCTACTGCTCCAGGGTCCACATGATTTTTACCTGTGTACCTTAGTTTGTGTCTGTTAGGCCTCCGACACACATCCGTGCCGCCGGTATGTGTTTGGTACGTTTTTGCACGTACTGGCAGCACGGAGACACGTACACCAATGCTATCCTATGGTAGCAGGCACACACACGTAAAACCACACGGAACGTGTGTCCGTGTCCGTTTGTACGTGTGCGTTTTCCAACACGCTGACATGTCCGTTTTTCTCCGGCGGCACGGGTGTCACACGGCCCGCACCCGTACCACACGGGTGTAGTGTGAATGCGGTCCCGTGTGACACGCGCCGGAGAAAACTCACGTGTCAGAGAAAAAAATAACAAATCTTTACTCACCTTGTCCAGCCCTCCTGTCTCTGTCGCTGCTGTCACTTGCTGCCGACCGCCGCTCATTATGCTCATTTAATATTCACTTCACTGTGGCCGGCAGCAGCATCAGCGGGGAGTGGGCGGGGCTGGAGACCGAAGATCAGTACCCTGGACTGCAGGAAGGACCATGTGAGTATGAAAATTACCGGATCTCCGTGTGTTATTGTGGATAGCACACGGAGAACACACGTGGCCCGCACGTACCGTAGACACTTTTACCTACACGCAACACGCAGGGAAAATACGTGTCTTGCGGCACGTGCGTGATTTTCATGTGAGTGTGGCAGAGGCCTTAGACAGGTTTCATTATTCTGTCCTGAGTGGTTATCCAGTGGCCACAGCTATGCAGAAAGTTATTGCTATGCTCTTTTCGTGGCTGTGTATGAATTCTGATATTAAATATTTTGTATTCGCTTGTGAAGATTGCACATTCTATAAAGTCTGGCCGAGGACTGGCTCTATTGCCAATTCCAGAAAGACTGTGGACTCATCTGTCCATGGATTCATCATGGATTTGCCTCTGCCTGGTGACAAAATGGTTATTTGGGTGGTGGTTGACCAATTCAGTGAACATGCTCATTCTAGTCCTTTGTCTGGGTTACCTAATGCAGAAACATTCTCCAAATTGTTCATTTGTAAGGTTTTGAGATTGCATGGAACTTCTCTTAACATTGTGTAGAATAGGGAAGTCCAATTTTTCAAATCAATGCTTGGAGCAAATTATTATTTTTTTAAAATATAATTTTTATTCAAATTTTTAAACATACCAAAAGACAAAAACAGTGGCATTAACATTGAACAATAAAACAGTGTATAGAAATGTTGCTTATCCTGTGTCAAACAAAAAAAATCATACAAAGAACCACAAGTGCATCTCAATAAATTAGAATATCAAAAAAAGTTAATTTATTTCAGTAATTCAATACAAAAAGGAAATGCATATATTATATAGAGTCATTACAAACAGATTGATCTAGTTCAAGTGTTTATTTCTGTTAATGTTGATGATTATAGCTTACAGCCAATGAAAACCCAAAAGTCATTATCTCAAAAAATTAGAATATTATATAAGACCTACTGAAAAAATGATTTTAAACTTAGAAATATTGCCTTACTGAAAAGTCTGTATAGTAAATGCACTCATTACTTGGTCGGGGCTCCTTTTGCATGAATTACTTCATCAATGCGGCGTGGCATGGAGGCGATCACCCTGTGGCACTGCTGAGGTGTTATGTTATGAGGTGAAATTTCCATCTCCAAAAAGCTTGTCGGCACAGGGAAGTATGAAGTGCTCTAAAATTTCATGGTAAATGGTTGCGCTGACTTTGGTTTTGATGAAACACAGTGGACCTGCACCAGCAGATGACATGGCTCCCCAAGCCATCACTGATTGTGGAAATCACATTAGACCTCAAGCAGCTTGGATTGTGACCTCTCCACTCTTCCTCTAGACTCTAGGACCTTGATTTCTAAATGAAATGCAAAATTTACTTTCATCTGAAAACAACACCTTGGAGCACTGAGCAACAGTCCAGTTCTTTTTCTCTTTGGCCCAGGTAAGACACTTCTGGCATTGTCTATTGGTCATGAGAGGCTTGACACAAGGAACCCAACACTTGTAGCTCATGTCCTGGCACTGACTCCAGCAACAGTATACTCTTTGAGAATCTCCCCCAAATTTTTGAATGGCCTTTTCTTAACAATCCTTTCAAAGTTGTGGTTATCCCATTTGCTTGTGCATCTATTTCTACCACACTTTTTCCTTCCACTCAACTTTCTATTAATATGCTTGTATACAGCACTCTGTGAACATCCAGCTTCTTTAACAATGACCTTTTGTGGCCTACCGTCCCTGTGGAGTTTGTCAATGACTGCCTTCTGGACACCTGTCAAGTCAGCAGTCTTACCCATGTTTGTGTAGCCTACTGACCCAGACTAAGGGACCATTTTAAATGCTTAGGAAGTCTTTGCAGGTGTTTTGTGTTAATTACTCTAATTTTCTGAGATACAGACTTTTGGGTTTTCATTGGTTGTAAGCCATAATCATCAACATTACCAAAAATAAACACTTGAACTAGATAACTCTGTGTGTAATGACTCTATATAATATATGCATTTCCTTTTTGTATTGAATTACTGAAATAAATTAACTTTTTTTTGATATTCTAATTTATTGATATGCACTTGTATGTTTGTTTGTATAGTATATTTTGCACAGCTTACCTTACCTCTTTTCTGCCCTGTTGACCTGCTGTTTAATTGCATGCATGTTGATAATATTGCACTTGGGAAGATATTGCAAATGTACCCCAACCACATGTAATTTCTCTAGACCACATCTGTATACAGTCATGGCCAAAAGTTTTGAGAATGCTACAAATATTAATTTTTACAAAGTCTACTGCTTCAGTTTTTCTAATGGCAATTTGCATATACTCCAGAATGTCATAAAGAGTGATCAGCTTAACAGCAATTACTTTGAAAGTCAATATTGGCTAAGAAAATGATCTTTAACCCCCAAAACACATCTCAATATCATTGCATTCCAGCCTTAAAAGGAGCAGCTAACATTGTTTTAGTGATTGTTCCCTTACCACGGGTGTGGGTGTTGATGAGGACAGGTCTGGCGATCAATCAGTCATGATTAAGTAAGAATGACACCACTGGACACTTTAAAAGGAGGCTGGTGCTTGGTATCTCTTCAGTTAACCATGGTTATCTCTAAAGAAACACGTGCAGCCATCATTGCTCTGCACAAAAATGGCCTAACAGGGAAGAGTATCGCAGCTACAAAGATTGCACCTCAGTCAACAATCTATCGCATCATCAAGAACTTCAAAGAGAGAGCTTCTATTATTGCCAAAAAGGCTCCTGGGCGCCCAAGAAGGACCAGCAAACGCCAGGACCATATCTTAAAACTGTTTCAGCTGCGGGATTGGACTACCAGCAGTGCCGAGCTAGCTCAGCAATGGCAGCAGGCTGGTGTGAGTGCTTCTGAACGCACTGTGAGGCGGAGACTCTTTGAGCAAGGCCTGTTTTCAAGGAGGGCAGCAAAGAAGCCACTTCTCTCCAGAAAAAACATCAGGGACCGACTGATATTCTGCAAAAGGTACAGGGAGTAGACTGCTGAGGACTGGGGTAAAGTCATTTCTCAGATGAATCCCCTTTTCGATTGTTTGGGACATCTGGAAAACAGCTTATTACGAGAAGAGGTGAGCGCTACCACCAGTCTTGTCTCATGCCAACTGTTAAGCATCCTGAAACGATTCATGTGTGGGGTTGCTTCTCAGCCAAGGGAATCGGCTCACTCACAGTCTTGCCTAAAAACACAGCCATGAATAAAGAATGGTACCTGAATGTCCTCCAAGAGCAACTTCTCCCAACCGTCCAAGAGCAGTTTGGCGCCCAACAATGCCTTTTCCAGCATGATGGAGCACCTTGCCATAAAGCAAAGGTGATCACTAAATGGCTCATGGAACAAAACATTGAGATTTTGGGTCCATGGCCTGGAAACTCCCCAGATCTTAATCCCATTGAGAACTTGTGGGCAATCATCAAGAGACGGGTGGACAAACAAAAACCAACAAATTCTGGCAAAATGCAAGCATTGCTTATGCAAGAATGGACAGCTATCAGTCAGGATTTGATCCAGAAGTTGATTGAGAGCATTCCAGGGAGAATTGCAGAGGTCCTGAAGAAGAAGGGTCAACACTGCAAATATTGACTTGCTGCATTAACTCATTCTAACTGTTAATATAACCTTTTGGTACTCATAATATGATTGCAATTATATTTCTGTATGTGATGTAAACATCAGACAAACACAAATAAAAACCAGAGGGCAACAGATCATGTGAAAATTTAATTTTGGTGTCATTCTCAAAACTTTTGGCCATGACTGTATATGCTGGTTATATACTAGCTATAAAGTGTCCTTTATCCTAGCACTAATTAAATTACACTATTTATCTGGATATTTTAAGATAATATCTGGGTGTCCATGGTAGAAAGGTAATAAATAGGGATGAGCGAATGTATTCACCACTATTCAGTATCCAATGGATGATGGGGTATTCAAGGTATTCGCTATCCGACGGCTAGTATGGTATTCGCTCCGATACTTTCATTTTCAGTTCTGGACTTCTTGGCGCCTTTTTCCAGCCAATGAACACTTCTGATGTTGCTTGCCCTCACAGTAACACCGCAGCCATCTTTGTTGTGGTGTTACTGTAATTGGCTTGGCCGCACAGCGTCATAGGGAATATATGAAACCAGCGGTCATTTTGGTCACTCGGTCTCTCCCTCTCTCTGTCTTCCTCACCGGTCACGGGCGCAGCGCTGTACGGCTGTCACACTGTGGCGGGTTCTCCAGCTTTTGAAAATGCCGGCCGCACATTATTCCATCTCGTATTCCCTGCTTCCCACGCCCATCGGCGCCTATGATTGGTTGCAGTCAGACATGCCCCCACGCTGAGTGACAGCTATCTCACTGCAACCAATCACAGCCACCGGTGGGCGGGTCTATATCGTGTAGTAAAATAAATAAATAATTTAAAACAACGACGTGCGGTCCCCCCCAAATGATACCTAACCGAGGTAAGCACACAGCAGCGGGCCAGTATTCTCAGGCTGGGGAGGGTGAGGGCCATGGTTATGGCCCCCCCCTTTCGCAGCCGAGAATATCAGCCCGCTGCTGCCTCGGTGTTACCGGCTCTTCACGATTGCCATGATGTGGTGGCAATCGGGGTAATAAGGAGTTAATAGCAGCTTATAGCTTCCACTAAGTCCAAGATTAGTAATAGCAGCGTCTATGACATGCCATCACTAATCTGTAAGTAAAGTAAATAAACACAACACTGAAAAATCCTTTATTTCAAATAAAACACCAAAAAGCCCCTGTGTCACCACTTTATTAACCCCCCAAATATCCAGGTCTGGCGTAATCCACACTGATTCAGTGACGTCTGTGAGCGAGTGCTCAATGCAGCCTCATTCTGTGAACAATGCTGCAGGGGTAACTTCAGGTCATTTCTCATGGTCGATGATGTCAACACATTACCGCTCGCAAGAACTTCAGTAATGCTGTATAGCACAACTCAGAGTGACGTCACTGACCAGCAGTGACCCCGTGAGAACTCAGATCCAAGCTCCCGCAGGGTCACTTCTCCATCACACATACTGTTGGGGGGGAAAAACATACATCACAAATAAAAGCTGTAATATCATCTATCTATCCATCTATCTATCCATCTATCCTTCTATCTATCCATCTATCTATCTATCCCTCTATCTATCTGTCTGTTTGTCTGTCTATCCATCTATCCCTCCATCTATCTATCCTTCTATCTATCCATCTATCTATGCATCCCTCTATCCATCTATCTATGCATCCCTCTATCCATCTATCTATGCATCCCTCTATCCCTCTATCTATCTATCTATCTATCCCTCTATCTATCTATCTATCTATCTATCTATCTATCTATCAGATAGATGGATAGATAGATAGATAGATAGATGGATAGAGGGATAGATATATATATACAGATAGAGGGACAGATAGAGGCAGGGCTGTATTTGGCCTTCGTGCTGCCCTAGGCACTTTAAGTGGTCGCGCCCCTTACTGACAACGTAAAACTATGATTTTGGGCACAAGACATCTATTTAAGGTGGATCTACTCTGTAACACACTCGAAAAGTGCTAAACGCTATAAGAATGAAGATCTGCACTTGCTGTGCACACGTTCAGTTTTATTTAGCTTATTGTTAACAGCTTCAGATTTTCAAAGACACTAAAGGCCGCTTTACACGCTGCGATCTCGCTAGCGAGCGTACCCGCCCCCGTCGGTTGTGCGTCACGGGCAAATCGCTGCCCGTGGCGCACAACATCACTCGGACCCATCACACTACTTACCTGCCTAGCGACGTCGCTGTTCCCGGCGAACCGCCTCCTTTCTAAGGGGGTGGTTCGATCGACGTCACAGCGGCATCGCTAAGTGGCCGCCCAATAGAAGCGGAGGGGCGGAGATGAACATCCCGCCCACCTCCTTCCTTTCTTATTGCGGGCGGCCGCAGGTAAGGTGAAGTTCCTCGTTCCCGGGGTGTCAAACGCAGCAATGTGTGCTGCCGCAGGAACAACGAACAACCTGCGTCCTGCAACAGCAACGATATTTGGGAAATGGACAGCGTGTCAACGATCAACGATAAGGTGTGTAATTTTGATCGTTAGTGGTCGCCCGTACGTGTCACACGCAACAACGTTGCTAACGAGGCCAGATGTGCGTCACGAATTCCGTGATCCCAACGACATCTCTTTAGCGATGTCGTTGTGTGTAAAGCCCCCTTTAGGCTATGTGTCCACGGGACTTTGTACCTGCGGATATTAAACATTTAAAAATTGTTCAAAAGACCCCTTAGAAGTGCACAGCTCAGGACACAGGACTATGACTTTCTACAGCATCCGCTCTGCGCGCTCTTCTAAAAGAGCTTTTCAGCTGTGGTTGGGGGTCTCTGGACCAGATTTCTCACCAATCTTCTCAGAATTATTGGGCATAAAATATAAAAAAACAAAAAGTTCACTTACTCTTTGAGGTGCATTTAAAACGCTGCTAATAATCAGAAACGAATGATCTATCTAAACCGGCTGTCACATCACCCAGCACACAAGCAAAAGGTTTGTTTGTCGGGTGAAGTGATTTTTCCATTTACATAAATAAACATTTATATAAAGGGACGATTCCACTACAAAAATCACACACAGTTTAGCTTAAAATGGGTTGTCCGGTCTAGAATGACAAGTCTGTAGTTCGACTATGTGTCCCTATATGACTGCAGACCTATGAATCCTCCAGCGCACTCATGGTGGTCAAGTATGCGATATACAGACTCCTAGTGAGAACTCCATAGGTAAGGATGGTTGACCTTAGGGAGATCAGGGGCCTTGTACTAGTGTCACTGCTTTGAGAAACACGTGATGGTGCTCCGCGGTGCTGGATGTTGATCTCCCTAAGGTCAACCATCCTTACCTATGTAGTCTTCTACTAGGCATTGCTCCCACTAGCCAGTTTCCTACTCCACACTGAGGGGCAAATACCCCAAAACAGCTGTCAGTGGATGGATACCATGTTTTGGTATAGGCGGTTTCCTTGACTGGAGACTGCCCTTCCCGTGGTTGTTCCTTCCCGGTGGAAGACCTGGCTAGTTTCCTGCCAGCGTTGAGAAACATGTGATGGTGTCTCCGCAGATTCCTTGTTTTCCTAGTGAGAACTCGTCTAGTGAGTCCGGCCTCACTTAATGCACTTGTATTGAGTGAGGTGGCGTCCCCTAGACGGGTTCTAGCTGGGACTCTGCATATCGCATAATTGACCGCCATTCCCGACACAGACACCAGAGAATCCTCGTAGCACACAGTGAGTGCACTTGGAGGAATCACAAATCTGCAGTCACAGAGTGACAAACAGAGGGACTGTAGACTTGTCATTCTAGACTGGACAACCCCTTTAATATTTGCTTCAAAATCTATTTTTTAAAGTAGAAACTAGGGGCTTTGGTGCACCCTTGGCATGGCCTATGCCTTGGTGCACTCTTATGTTTGCATATGAAAGCCAGTCCCTTGTGCTGATTGACAGCGCTCACTTAGTAAGATAGGTAAAATCAGACATACAAGCTAATATTAGACAGCACTCACTTTTACTAATGGAGCGCTGTCAAAAACAAAAGATTTTAAAATACAAATATAAGAGCATAACGGTGCACCGTGACAAAGCCCACCCCAACGGTGCACCGTGACAAAGCCCACCCCAACGGTGCACCAAAGCAAACACCACCCCAACGGTGCACCAAAGCAAAGACCACCCCAACGGTGCACCAAAGCAAAGACCACCCCAACGGTGCACCAAAGCAAACACCACCCCAACGGTGCACCAAAGCAACCACCACCCCAACGGTGCACCAAAGCAAACACCACCCTAACGGTGCACCAAAGCAAAGACCACACCAATGGTGCACCGACACAAAGACCACACCAATGGTGCACCGACACAAAGACCACACCAATCGTGCACCGACACAAAGACCACACCAACGGTGCACCAAAGCAAAGACCACACCAACGGTGCACCAAAGCAAAGACCACACCAACGGTGCACCAAAGCAAAGACCACACCAATGGTGCACCAAAGCAAAAACCACCCTATTGGTGCACCAAAACGCCCTCATTTGCATATTAAATAAAAGTAGATTTTTCTGCAAATATTAAAGGGAACCTGTCACCAGTTTTTAAGTCTATAAGCTGCGGCCACCACCAGTGAGCTCTTATATATGGCATTCTAACATGTTGTATATAAGAGCCCAGGCCGCTGTGTAGAACATAAAAATCCCTTTATAATACTCACCTAGGGGGGCGGTGCGGTGCAGACTGGTCGAATGGGTGTCTCCGTTCTCCGGTACCGGCGCCCCCTCCTTCGGCCATCTTTGTCCTCCTTCTTCTGAAGCCTGGGTGCATGACGCATCCTACGTCATCCACACTCGCCGGCATTGTGGTCCTGCGCAGTCGCAATTTGATCTGCCCTGAGTGCATTGTAGTGACCCTGTGCAGGACCTCAATGTCTGCTAGTGTGGATGACGTGGAACACGTCATGCACCCACGCTTCAGAAGAGGAAAGACAAACATGGCCGAAAGAGGAGGCGCCGGTACCAGAGAACGGAGACACCCATTCGACTAGTCTGCACCGCACTGCCCTTTAGGTGAGTATAAAGTGATTTTTTTATGTTCTACACAGCGGCCTGGGCTCTTATATACAGTATGTTAGAATGCTGTATATAAGAGCCCACTGGTGGTGGCCACAGCTTATAGGCACCAAATCTGGTGACAGGTTCACTTTAACCCCTTCAGCCCCGGGGCACTTTCCGTTTTTGTTTTTTGCTCCCCTTCTTCCGAGAGCCGTAACTTTTTTATTTTTCTGTCAATCTTGCCATATGAGGGCTTGTTTTTTGCGGGACAAGTTGTACTTTTAAATGAAACCATAAGTTTTACCATATAGTGTACTGGAAAACAGCAAACAAAAAATCCAAGTGTGGAAAACTGCAAAAAAAGTGTGATGGCACAATAGTTTTTGGGATGTTTTATTCACGGTGTTCACTATATGGTAAAACTGATGTGTGGGTATGATGCCTGAGGTCGGTGCGAGTTTGTAGACACCAAACATGTATAGGTTTACTTGTATCTAAGGGGTTAAAAAATTCATAAGCTTGTCCAATAAAAGTGGCGCACGTTTTGCGCCATTTTCCGAAACCCGTAGCATTCTCATTTTTTGGGATCTATGGCTCAGTGACGGCTTATTTTTTGCGTCTCAAGCTGACGTTTCTAATGGTACCATTTTTGCACAGATGCTACGTTTTCATCGCCTGTTATTGCATTTTGCGTAAAACTTGCGGCGACCAAAAAACGTAATTTTGGCGTTTGGAATTTTTTTTGCCACTACGCCGTTTACCAATCAGATTAATTGATTTTATATTTTGATAGATCGGGCATTTCTGAACGCGGCGATACCAAATATGTGTATATTTATTTATTTTTTAACCCTTTAATTTTCAATGGGGGGAAAGGGGGCTGATTTGAACTTTTAGGTTTTTTGTTTTATTTTTTTTAAAAAAAATTTTTTATTTTACTAGTCCCCCTAGGGGGCTATAGCAATCAGCAATCCGATCGCTCTTACTGTATCTATCTGCTGATCACAGCTATACAGCTGTAAACAGCAGATTCAGTCACTTCCTGTTTCTCTCTGCTCCTGGCCAAGGGAAAACGAAAGTGAAACTTTATAGCTGCAGGCGTCATCACATGACCCTGTGCTACGATGGCAACCGCCGAAAGTCACGTGATCACTCACGTGACTTCCGGTGGGGGCGGCGGTAAGTAAAAATCATGGCCGCGCGCATATAGATCTCGCTGCCAAACTTTGACAGCGAGATGTAAGGAGTTAATGTTACGGGTGGAAGCGATTCCACTCGTAACATGTAGTCACTCATGTCAGCTGTTGAAAACAGCTATGTGTTCCGATCAACGCCGCCTGCCCGCGGCAGGGGGCGGGGCTTAACGGGACACGCTCCATGACTGGTATATCCGTCCATGGTCGTGAAGGGGCTAAAGAAGCACTCCGGCCATTTTTTCCTCTAAACCTGAGTAAATGTTAGTGTAGTTTACGGTCTGTGATAATTCACTCACCGATCGCTGTTTTCTCATGTCCCCGACTCCATGATGACTTCACATCCACAGCTCGTCTCTGCAGACTTCCCTCTTCTCCGGTCTTCTGCAGCACATCTCACCATGGTGCCCTGTAAAATAATAATGTCATTATAATGTTCCTGAATAACAATAACCACAAATGCTGTGCCATAAATAACCCTATGCTGTGAAAAAAATAACTGCTCCTCACTGCGCTCCCCACAAAAGAATATTACTACACAAAATCCCTCTTAATGTACATGGCCTCCACCCTATCTTCTCCTATAAAATATTCCCACCACACTGTCCCCAGTTATATACTATGACCGCCACACCGTCCCCACTTATATACTATTCCCACCACACCGTCCACACTACTATTCCCACCACACCGTCCCCACTTATATACTATGACCACCACACCGTCCCCGCTTATATACTATGACCGCCACACCGTCCCCACTCATATACTATTCCCACCACACCGTCCCCACTTATATACTATGACCACCACACCGTCCCCACTTATATACTATTCCCACCACACCGTCCACACTTAAATACTATGACCGCCACACCGTCCCCACTTACATACTATGACCGCCACACCGTCCCCACCGCCACACCGTCCACACTTAAATACTATGACCGCCACACCGTCCCCACTTACATACTATGACCGCCACACCGTCCCCACTTACATGCTATGACCGCCACACCGTCCCCACTTACATGCTATGACCGCCACACCGTCCCCACTTACATGCTATGACAGCCACACTGTCCCCACTTACATGCTATGACCGCCACACTGTCCCCACTTACATGCTATGACCGCCACACCGTCCCCACTTACATACTATGACCGCCACAATGTCCCCACTTACATACTTTGACCGCCACACTGCCCCTGATAAACTAAAACACCACACTGCCCTCCCCTATAAACTATACTTACCACACCTTCCTCAGTTATAAAATATGATCTGCACATTATCCTCACATCATGCTGACCCTCCTCACAGTGTCCCATGCATGCTGAGCCTCCCATGCTGCCCCATCTTAATGTACTCCAAATGCTGCCTGCCCCTTTTCCATAATGAGACCACCATGCTGCCCCACTCAGCACACAGACACCACCATGCTGCCCCACTCAGCACACAGACACCACCATGCTGCCCCACTCAGCACACAGACACCACCATGCTGCCCCACTCAGCACACAGACACCACCATGCTGCCCCACTCAGCACACAGACACCACCATGCTGCCCCACTCAGCACACAGACACCACCATGCTGCCCCACTCAGCACACAGACACCACCATGCTGCGCCACTCAGCACACAGACACCACCATGCTGCCCCACTCAGCACACAGAGACCCCCGTGTTACCTCACATTTCATACTGAGTCCCCTACATTGATCCACTCCATATTGAACCCCCCATAATGACCCGCCCATACTGAACCCCCATGCTACCCCTTTTCCATAATGAGCTCCCAATGCTTCCCCCTCTCCATACTAAGGCTACTTTCACACATCCGGTTTTTGCTCTGCGGCACAATACGGCGCTCTGCAGAAAAACCGCAACCGTTTTTTTTGCCGCCGGTTGCGTTTTTTTTGCATAGACTTACATTAGTGCCGTATTGTGCCACATGGGCTTGCGTTCGGTCCGTTTTTTGCCGCATGCGGCAGATTTAGCCGATGCCGCGGCCGGATGGAACGTTGCCTGCAATGTTTTTTGCTCCGGCAAAAAAAACCGCATCGCGCCGCGGCGCATTTTTCAATGCATACCTATGGACGCCGGATGCGGCGCGATGCGGAAAAAAGTGCATCCGGCCGCCGCATGCGGTTTCTTCCACTGCACATGCTCAGTAGCATGCCACAACCGGAAAAAAACGGACGGGCCGCATGTAAAAACTTATGCAAAGGATGCGGTATTTTCGCCGCATCCGTTGCATAGGTTTCACAGCCGGATTGAGCCGCACTGCTCAAACCGGATGTGTGAAAGTAGCCTTAGTGAGTTGATACACGGCACTTCTGGGGGGGCACAAGGAGGGTCCAAAACCGCCTCAAGTAGATGTAGAAACTTGGCGCTCGATCAATGTGAATAGTGGTTTTTATTGTGAAGAACTTGTAGGACCACATAGACAGTGGTGGACACCACGTCATACCCAGCCATGCCGCTCACCAAGCTACTATACTTTCTGAGGACCCTCTGCACGCACACTGATGAAGGTCTTTTGACCGAAACATCTGTGCTTGTGCTGGTCCTACAAGTTCTTCACAATAAAAACAACGGTTCACATTGATCTTGGGTGCCAAGTTTCTACATCTACCCCTCTCCATACTGAGACCCCCAACATACCGAGTCCTTATACTTTTCCCCATCGATATTGTCCCTTGCACTATCCCTCCCTCTGTAAGCCCCCCTAAACCCCCTAAACCCCCCCTCCTACAGCAAAAGGCCCCCTAAACCCCCCCTCCTACAGCAAATGGCCCCCTAAACCCCCTCCTACAGCAAAAGGTCCCCTAAACCCCCCCTCCTACAGCAAAAGGTCCCCTAAACCCCCCTCCTACAGCAAGAGGTCCCCTAAACCCCCCTCCTACAGCAAAGGGCCCCCTTAAACTCCCTCCTACAGCAACAGGCTCCATTAACCCTCCTCCTACCGCAACAGGCTCTATTAACCCTCCTCCTACCGCAACAGGCTCCATTAACCCTCCTCCTACCGCAACAGGCTCCATTAACCCTCCTCCTACCGCAACAGGCTCCATTAACCCTCCTCCTACCGCAACAGGCTCCATTAACCCTCCTCCTACCGCAACAGGCTCCATTAACCCTCCTCCTTCCGCAACAGGGTCCATTAACCCTCCTCTTACCGCATCAGGCTCCATTAACCCTCCTCTTCAGCAACAGGCTCCATTAACTCCCCCTTCTACAGCAACAGGCTGCCTAAACCTCCCCCTTTACAGCAATAGGCCCCCTTGACCACCATCTTCTTTAATAGGCCCCCTAACTCTAAGACTATACTAATAGCCCCAGCCCCCCCTAAACACTGTCGAGTCATAGGCCCCCTAACCTCCAGACTACAATAATAGGCCTCCTAATCCCCAGTCTATAGCCTCTGCCGGCCCCTCCCCCGCAATCCCCAGACTATAGCCTCTTCTGCCCCTCCCACGCAATCCTAACTTTATAGCCCCTGCCTCCCCTCTCCCCTTCTCCTCCCTTCACTTCACAGCATTAGGAACTCTGCGAGTGATTAATCACCTGCTCCTGTGCTGCTGCTGCCGCCCTCTTCCTCCTCCTCTTGCCGGAGCTGCAGCTCCTCCTCCGGTGTCCGTCATCCTCCTGCAGCTGGTTCCGGTGAGTGTGCTGTCCTCCGCGGCATCTACAGTTTTGGCCACCACAGTACGGAGCTGATTGGCGCGCCTCTGACCCCGGAAGTGCAGGGGGCGGCACTTCCGAGGTCAATCAGCTCCCTGTGCCCGGCGCCCGCAGTCTATCTGTATGCGCGTCTTAAGGATGCAGATACAGATAGATGGAGGTGCGCCTCTCACCCCTCTGCCCCCCCCCCTCCGAAAACACAGCGGATTTAATAGACTGTGTAACGGAGGGGGAGGAGGATGTAAAAAAAAATTTTTTTTTGCAGCCAGAAGGTGCCGCCCCCCCCCCCCAACGCGGCGCCCCAGGCACCGGACCACGGGTGCCTAATGGTAAATACGGCCCTGGATAGAGGATTAGATAGAGGATTAGATAGAGGGATCGATAGAGGGATCGATAGAGGGATCGATAGAGGGAAGGATAGAGGGAAGGATAGAGGGAAGGATAGAGGGAAGGATAGAGGGAAGGATAGAGGGAAGGATAGAGGGAAGGATAGAGGGAAGGATAGAGCGAAGGATAGAGCGATAGATAGATGGATAGATAGAGGGATAGATAGCTGGATAATGGATAAATAGATAGATAGACAGATAGATAGAGGGATAGATAGAGGGATGGATAGATGGATAGATAGAGGGATAGGTAGATAGATAGGTAGATAGATAGAGGGATAGATAAGTGGATAGATAGATAGATAGATAATGGTTAGATAGATAATTGGCTAGAGGGATAGATAGATGGATGGATGGATGGATGGATGGATAGATAGATAATGGATAGATAGATAATGGATAGATATTGGATCGATAGATGGATAGATGGTTAATTTCTAACTGACTTTCTGTTCAGTCTACAATGTTTTGCAATTCTGTGCTGGTGTAACGCCCCTGTAAACGGGTCGTTACAGGGTATTAAATGTTACCCCATTTTTCCCGGGCAGGAGGAAGAAGAGTCCCCACAACACACACTCACATCACACTGGTAGGAAGGCGTTAATAGCTTTTGCAGCATGAAGTTTTGAGTCCATGACTCATCCTGTCTCATTAGGCTACTTTCACACATCCGGCTTGAGCCCTGCGGCTCAATCCGGCTGTGCAAGCTATGCAACGGATGCGGTGAAAACACCGCATCCTTTGCATAAGTTTTTCCTTTGCGGCCCGCCCGGTTTTTGCCGCTTGCGGCATGCTACTGAGCATGCGCAGTGGCAAAAACCGCATGCGGCGGCCGAATGCGGTATTTGCCGCATCGCGCCGCATCCGGCCGCCATAGGCATGCATTGAGAGATGCGCCGCATCGGCCGAATGCGGCGCGATGCGTTTTTTTTTGCCGCACGAAAAAACGTGCCAGGCAACGTTCCATCCGGCCGCCGCATCGGCTAAATCTGCCGCATGCGGCAAAAACCGGATGGAACGCAAGGCCATGCGGCACAATGCGGCACTAATTAAAGTCTATGCAGGAAAATCGCAACCGGCAGCAAAAAAAAACGGTTGCGATTTTCCTGCAAAGTGCCGGATTGTGCCGCAGAAGAAAAACCGGAGGTGTGAAAGTACCCTTAATGAGCAGGTGGCTGAACACAGGCAGGTCCCCATGACAACCAAGGGGAGGGGGGCCTGAAGGAGTGAGTTTAGTGCAGAACACACAGAAAGTTTGGCAGAACGTCAGAGGCGGCAGCAGAGTGCAGACTTACACAGGACAGCTCCCTGCTGAGGAGATGCCACGAGACCAGGGCTGATAACATCTGAGGAAGGGAATGAAGCTGAGGACTTGGGATCCCTGGAGAAAGTTGTACCCGGTGGCGGTTGGTGTGTGTCCACTACTGGAAGAGAGACAGACAGAATGGCGGAAGGTCCCCAAGATGATCCATACCCCGGGGATAGCATTATCGCACCGAAAGAGAGAGGGACCCCCAGATCACTCCACCGGCCCCTTCCTCCTACCTGCCCGGGACCGACCAAAGGCTACAGGCGGCGAGGACCAGCACCCGGGTGCGATGTGGAACGGACTTTAAATAAAGAACAACTGGAACCGCACTCCGTGACTGCTGTGAGTAATGCCGCCGCCCTGTGCCCCAGGTGTCCCTGAGGACTGTTGCCCTGGGTCTCATAAACCTCCCGGGGCCACCCCGCTCCACCCGTGGGGAGCGATTCCATCTGGATGCCCGTAACACCTGCCCCGGAGAGAGACTGCGCAGCGGCGGCTGAACACCTGGCCGCAAACCACGGGTGGCATTGCAAGCATCCCCCGTCCCGTACCGTTTCCTGGGGGAGAGTGATGGCAAGCTCCCCAAGAACCCCGTACCCTCCTTCCATCCCTTTTGTAACACCGGACTGACGGTCGGACTTTCCTTTTATTGAAACCCACCGGGGGTCATGGAAGCCGGGTCGGGCCACTCACGGCTTGACCCCGAATACCACCGGCCCGGTGACCGTGCGAGCTCTGCAAGCCCCGGCGCAGGCGTTTCACTGGACTTATACATGGTCTGGATTATTAAATGCTGGATTATAGGAATAACCCTTTATTTTCAGATTAATTGCAAATTCTTATTATCTAAAAAATAATATAACATGAGAAGAGCCCAGATCTGAAGATGGATTCCTGGCGGCGGTAGACGCCCTAAAGAAAAGAGAATCCGCTGAGTGTCCACTTATCACTCATCAGGGATGGACAATAGGACAAGGGGTCCATGTATAATAAAGCTGCAGTGCTGCGGGGAGCTGCCATCCTGTATATCTCCTCAAATGTAAAATCTATAGGAAAATCTGTGAGTCAAAAAAAGTTTTAGTCACCCATCTGATAAAGACACAAACACCGCAGCATCCCACACATATTCATAGTGAAAGTCCCCCCTCCCCCAGGTTTCGGACCCCATTACACCCATACATACATGGAGGCAACATGATCAAATGGAGCAAAGTCTTTACTGGGTGTTTGTAGTCTCCAGTATAGGTAATACCACATGCAAAACATATTGTACATTGGATTGTACGGGTTTCTGAAGAGATATATGGCATACGTGGATTTCTATGTTATTAATGCAAATGAATACAGGTAATCCCACAAAAATGAAACTTAAACCACAGATACAAATATAGGGAAGGACTCCAACGATCAAAAAACCATAAAAAAAGCCTATTTTAAAATACCAAATTTTATTAGTCAATTCACAAAAAAAAAACTGTCAGTGCAGTCCTATAAAATAGCCACTAAAAGGTGGTTGGATAGGTGAGGGGGACAAGTGCGCCAAATATCGATGTTAGAGATGTTAATTGGGTATCGGAGGGGGTAGGCTAATCCTGGCCCTATGAATTCCCCCTACCTACCAGCGGAGTGTAAACACCCTAACACTCGGTGCCCCCGCTCCTCGGCGGCTGTCCCTTACTGACCCTCCAATCCACAATACACTACCACCATCACCATAAATTGTGTACGTGAAAAGTGCAGGTCAAAAATAATAATTGTCAGAGTAACTACTCTCTATGGTCAATAAATATCAAATATAGTAGCACCCTTAGGGATAGACAAAATACTCTTATATCCCAAGAAACATGTTAATGCATATACATACTCAGTCAGAAAATGCCTTAATGCCTGCACATCTATATAAGGTTATAGTACTTATCATCTCAACGCGTTTCTCCCTCAGAATATCTGGGGGTTCATCAGGAGATGTTCAAATCTTTAAGTCCATAGAACCGATAGCACAATGGAGATCCGGTTATTATTGTGACTGGTGGCGTCACTCAGGACCACACAGATCTGGGTCCTATCTCATTGATGGTGTCAGGAATAATGCCTCCTTAATCCCACAAAAATGACAGTGAAAGTGACATCATTACAACACATACTGCCTGACCCCCAATAACAGTGCCAGGACAGTAATCCCATTGACATTAGTCGTAAATAATGCCCCAAAAAATAATACCGGCAGCAGTGTCCTGTGTAACCTAATACAATTCTGCTTTCCTGCAGCCCTGCAGCCACTAGGGGGAGCACAGTGCAGCAATAAATGTAGATTACACTGATAGCGCCCCCTAGTGGCTGCTGACAGCAGCTGTTGTGGCATAATTGTCTGTTCTGCCCGATGTTCTCGACTAGTTTGAGTTTAGGTGAAATGATCAGCAGCGGATTCCAGATAACAGGAATGAAGCATCGAGGAGATGAAATAAATCAGTGTCAGGTCCATCCGGTGATGTGATGGCGGCTACTCACCGACATCCATCTCCACTGGTCACTATCCTGTAACAGACTGAGGAGCAGTGACCGTCTGTGGTTTGTTTGTTTTTTTTCAAATTCAAATCCAGCAATCTTATTGGCTGCTGACCAGTGTCAAGTAATGCACTGAATTTAAAAGGACAGGACACTCTTATTTCTCTGTAGTGCATTTCATATATGCATGCTATAACTCTGCTTAATATATGAAGCTGTGGAGACAATCTGGGGGAGCAGCTTTCCTTTTTCATACACAGCAATTAAAATATCATTATTGATGTCATATCAGAACATTATATTCTACATATTATTAGATTATGAATCTGTCATGAAGGAATCAATTATTTTCAATTACCCCCTCCTGAACAGGTTATTTTACTAAATTCTCTTTTTTTCCACACAGATGATGGTATATTGTTACAATACATCTCATTACTATCATTTCAATTAATGAATATTTTATTTTTCATTCTTTTAACGTGAACCAACCAGTAGGATTTTGCTATATGAAGTAAAGGCAATGCCATACTAGCACTAAGATGCTGAATCCAGGCATACGTTTTGTTGAAAGATCGGATGCTTGGTTGCTGAAATATCTTTAATCAAAGTTGGTTGCAGAAAGTCATTGCACTATTGATTGACATGTGCCTTGTGGGCGGGCCTTTGTGGGTCGAGTCCTCAGTGTATATTCCTCCTCCTGCATCTTGTATTGTATGCCCCCTTTTCTGTATTTAAATATCTTGTCACGCTGCCATTGCTGCTGTTTACAGATCTATCAACAAAAGGCTTGCTTGGATTCAACATCCTAGTACCAGTATGACACTGCCTTTACTTTATATAGCAAAATCATGGTGGTTGGTTCCCTTTATGATTCAATCATTTTTATTAGGTTTTCAAAGTTTATACATAACAGTTCTAACAAAAACAATAAAACAGAATGTGCTGTATAGCATTACTTCATGCTATATCAAACAAATAATATACAAAGCAAGAAGGCCTGCGGAGACACCATCACATGTTTCTCAACGCTGGCAGGAAACTAGCCAGGTCTTTCACCGGGAAGGAACAACCACGGGAAGGGCAGTCTCCAGTCAAGGAGACCACCTATGCCAAACATGGTATCCATCCACAGACAGCTGTTTCGGGGTATTTGCCCCTCATCAGTGTGGAGTAGGAATCTGGCTAGAGGGAGCATTGCCTAGTAAACTTTACTAGGCAATGCTCCCACTAGCCAGATTCCTACTCCACACTGATGAGGGGCAAAGACCCCGAAACGGCTGTCTGTGGATGGATACCATGTTTGGCATAGGTGGTCTCCTTGACTGGAGACTGCCCTTCCCGTGGTTGTTCCTTCCCGGTGAAAGACCTGGCTAGTTTCCTGCCAGCGTTGAGAAACATGTGATGGTGTCTCCGCAGGCCTTCTTGCTTTGAATATTTCCCAGGGGGCATTGCTCTAGAATCACTGCATTGAGAAACACGTGATGGTGTCTCCGCAGTGGTGGATGTTGATCTCCCTAAGGTCAACCATCCTTGCTCACATAAACAAATAATATAGACATATACAAAAGGAAAAACAAATAACATTGGTAAAAACTATGACATACAGTCGGATTAAGAATTTACAAAGTAAGATTTTCAAATAATATGTCAGGAGATGGATGTAGACAAATAATTTTCTTATTAAACTAATTGAATAAGTATCATGTATTACATTTATACCAGAATTAGAACTAGATAAGGTTTAAAATTTTATGTATAGTTGTTAATAAAGTCAGTCCATGGGTCCCAATTTTTATGAAATCTTTTCCAGGAGTTATTAATCATAGCATGCTTCTCTTCATAGAACTTATGAAGGGATATTTTTTCTATTAGATCATAAATATTTGGAATTTTATTGGATTTCCAACGTGCTGCCAATTCGACTTTGGTAACTAGAATGATATGAATTACGATGGACCTGTATTTTATGTTTATTGTATCCGAATCAGTGGCGTAGCAAAGGGGGGCGGAGGGGGTGGTCCGCCCCGGGCGGCACGTGTCAGGGGGGTGGCATTTTGGCCACTCGCCTTCAGTTCTGCTGCCCCCGGGCCGAGTTCCGGGGACCGGAGTCCTCAGCAGGAAACTGTGGCTGCTGTCTCTTTAAGGCATGCAGACCACAGTGTCCTGCTGGATTGAGCTTCATCTGTGGGCGGAGCTACCGCCCGGCATCCTGCTCTGTCCCACAGATGAAAGAGTGCCAGCCAGCAACCCCCAGCATAGCGCTGGCCTCCGGCGCTGTTTAGGCCCCCTCTCATTCATGTCCAAGCGGTAAGTGCTACCCCCCTCCCCTCCTCAACCTGTATACTCCCTCCCAGCCACCCGGTTTATGGGCCCCAGTGAGCTGCATGGGCTTTCCCCACCTCAGGAGCTGCGTGTGCGAGCCCCCAGGAGCCGCATGTGTCGGTGCAGGCTCAGCTCTGCTACATCTGCCCTGTGCTTGGTGCAGGCACAGCTCTGTGACATCTGCCCTGTACTTGGTGCAGGCACAGCTCTGCTACATCTGCCCTGTGCTTGGTGTAGGCTCAGCTCTGCTACATCTGCCCTGTGCTTGGGGTAGGCTCAGCTCTGCTACATCTGCCCTGTGCTTGGTGTAGGCTCAGCTCTGCTACATCTGCCCTGTGCTTGGTGTAGGCTCAGCTCTGCTACATCTGCCCTGTGCTTGGTACAGGCTCAGCTCTGCTACATCTGCCCTGTGCTTGGTGCAGGCTCAGCTCTGCTACATCTGCCCTGTGCTTGGTGCAGGCACAGCTCTGTGACATCTGCCCTGTACTTGGTGCAGGCACAGCCCTGCTACATCTGCCCTGTGCTTGGTGTAGGCTCAGCTCTGCTACATCTGCCCTGTGCTTGGGGTAGGCTCAGCTCTGCTACATCTGCCCTGTGCTTGGTGTAGGCTCAGCTCTGCTACATCTGCCCTGTGCTTGGTGTAGGCTCAGCTCTGCTACATCTGCCCTGTGCTTGGTACAGGCTCAGCTCTGCTACATCTGCCCTGTGCTTGGTGCAGGCTCAGCTCTGCTACATCTGCCCTGTGCTTGGTGCAGCCTCAGCTCTGCTACATCTGCCCTGTGTCTGGTGCAGGCTCAGCTCTGCTACATCTGCCCTGTGTCTGGTGCAGGCTCAGCTCTGCTACATCTGCCCTGTGCTCGGTGCAGGCTCAGCTCTGCTACATCTGCCCTGTGTCTGGTGCAGGCTCAGCTCTGCTACACCTGCCCTATGTCTGGTGCAGGCTCAGCTCTGCTACATCTGCCCTGTGTCTGGTGCAGGCTCAGCTCTGCTACATCTGCCCTGTGTCTGGTGCAGGCTCAGCTCTGCTACATCTGCCCTGTGTCTGGTGCAGGCTCAGCTCTGCTACATCTGCCCTGTGCTCGGTGCAGGCTCAGCTCTGCTACATATGCCCTGTGTCTGGTGCAGGCTCAGCTCCGCTACATCTGCCCTGTGCTTGGTGCAGGCTCAGCTCCGCTACATCTGCCCTGTGCTTGGTGCAGGCTCAGCTCCGCTACATCTGCCCTGTGCTTGGTGCATGCTCAGCTCCGCTACATCTGCCCTGTGCTTGGTGCAGGCTCAGTTCCGCTACATCTGCCCTGTACTTGGTGCAGGCTCAGCTCTGCTACATCTTCCCCTGTGCTTGGTGTAGGCTCAGCTCTGCTACATCTGCCCTGTGCTTGGTGCAGGCTCAGCTTCTCTACATCTGTCCTGTGCTTGGTGCAGCCTCAGCTCTGCTACATCTGCCCTGTGCTTGGTGCAGCCTCAGCTCTGCAGCAGCCACGTGTGCGGGCCCCCAAAAGCCACGTGTGTGTCTATATGTGCAGCAGAGTTGTGTGTGTATGTATGTATGCAGTAGAGCTGTGTGTGTCTGTCTGTATGTAGCAGAGTTGTGTCTGTATGCATGTATGCAGCAGCTACAGAGTTGTGTGTCTGTATGTATGCATGTATGCAGCAGCTAGAGTTGTGTGTATGTATGCATGTATGCAGCAGCTGCAGAGTTGTGTGTGCCTCTATGTATGTATATATATGTATGCAGCAGCTGCAGAGTTGTGTGTGTCTGTATGTATGCTGCAGAGTTCTGTGTCTGTCTGTATGCAGTAGAGCTGTGTGTCTGTATAAATGCAATAGAGCTGTGTGTGTCTGTATGTATGCTGCAGAGTTGTGTGTCTGTATGCAGTTGTGTGTCTCTATGCAGCAGAGTTGTGTGTCTGTATGTATGCTGCAGAGTTGTCTGTATGTATGCAGTAGAGCTGTGTGTGTCTGTATAAATGCAGTAGAGCTGTGTGTCTGTATGTATGCAGCAGAGCTGTGTGTCTGTATGTATGCAGCAGAGTTGTGTGTGTCTGTATGTATTCATGTATGCAGCAGCTATAGAGTTGTGTGTGTCTGTATGTATGCTGCAGAGTTGTGTGTCTGTCTGTATGTATGCAGTTGTGTGTGTCTGTATGCAGCAGAGTTGTGTGTGTCTGTCTGTATGTATGCTGCAGAGTTGTGTGTCTGTCTGTATGCAGCAGAGCTGTGTGTGTCTGTATGTATGCAGCAGAGTTTTGTGTGTCTGTATGTATGCAGCAGAGCTGTGTGTGTGTGTATAATAGGCCTACATGTGTGTAAAAAGGTGAAAGTTTAGGACTAATAGCAGCAGTCTACAATTAGATCTTTGATTGTAGTTCCATGAAAAATAAATATTTTGATGGTTTTCCAAATTTTTGAAAATTTCTGGATTATCAACGGCCAACGGAGGGGGGCGGCAAATTTGACGACCGCCCCGGGCGGCAAAAGCAGTAGCTACGCCACTGATCTGAATCTATCGATAAGAGGGCTAATTGTGGGGTTAGTGCCTATGGCACTGTCTTTACCGGTTGGACCTATCGGTGGATTCCAGGCACCCGCAAGGAACAGCAGTCCGGGTTGCAGGTGAGCTGAAAAACATTTTTTGCTATTCTATGGTGGTCTAATTGTGGGGTTAGACTTATTTTTGAGTGTATTATCAGATTTATTATTTTAGACACTTTCTGCCATAAGCTTCTGATTCTAGGACAGCTCTAAAAAATATGAACAATGTCACCTTTTGTATCGCAACCTCTCCAGCATGTTGGTTTTTGGCTTGGGAATATTTTAGCTACTTTGTCTGGAGTGGATTGGTTCCCTTTAAAGGGAATCTCTTACTAGTTTCTTGCCACCTATTCTGAGAGCAGCATAACGTAGCAGCAGAGATCCAGATTCCAGCAATGTGTCACTTACTGAGCTGCTTATTGTAGTATTGATAAAATCACTGTTTAAACATCAGTGGAATTATCATTAGAGGACTACTTGGCATGCAGGTAGTCCAGCATATTCATGCACTCTGTATAACTGCTAGATCTGCAGCAAAGATAACACTGATTTTATCAAAATGACAGCAAACAGCTCAGTAAGTGATTGCTGGAATCAGGGTCTCTGCCTCTACATTACGCTGCTCTCAGATGGGGTAGCAAAAACCTGGTGACACTGTGCTATGCAGCAATGGTTTACTGTGACCACTAGATGGCTCTGGTGCAGTGAAGATATACACTGGAGATCTAAATTAGACAGCAATGTATGAGTAAAATATATCTTTGTACCGTGTTAGCCAGTAGAGATAAAAAAAATTGTTTAAAAGAACAGAGAGTCCTCAGTGGTTGATACCTTTTAATGGCTAACTGAAAAGATGGTAATAATTGCAAGCTTTCGAGACTACTCAGGTCTCTTCATCAGGCATGGTATAACACAAAATCTGAAGAGTCACATATTTATACACAACAGGACTTAGAATAGTGCAGTAAAAAAAAAAAAAAAAAAAAAAAAAAAAGGGGAACAAGTTATATGAAACAGAACTATCTCTATGGCAGGGGGCAAACTGTTGTGGGGCCATAAATACTGCTGCAGTTCAGTGTGAAAGTTTTATTGTCCTTTGATAAGGGTCTGGTCCAGGCTGGGACACGTTATTAAAATATCATCAATGTAACGGTAGTAGGCCAGAGGCCTGATAGGACAAGAGGATAAAAAGTCACTCTCAAGCTTGGCCATGAAAAGATTTGCATATTGTGGTGCCATTTATTATTAAAATATCATCAATGTAACGGTAGTAGGCCAGAGGCCTGATAGGACAAGAGGATAAAAAGTCACTCTCAAGCTTGGCCATGAAAAGATTTGCATATTGTGGTGCCATTTATTATTAAAATATCATCAATGTAACGGTAGTAGGCCAGAGGCCTGATAGGACAAGAGGATAAAAAGTCACTCTCAAGCTTGGCCATGAAAAGATTTGCATATTGTGGTGCCAGCCTGGACCAGACCCTTATCAAAGGACAATAAAACTTTCACACTGAACTGCAGCAGTATTTATGGCCCCACAACAGTTTGCCCCCTGCCATAGAGATAGTTCTGTTTCATATAACTTGTTCCTTTTTTTTTTTTTTTTTTTTTTTTACTGCACTATTCTAAGTCCTGTTGTGTATAAATATGTGACTCTTCAGATTTTGTGTTATACCATGCCTGATGAAGAGACCTGAGTAGTCTCGAAAGCTTGCAATTATTACCATCTTTTCAGTTAGCCATTAAAAGGTATCAACCACTGAGGACTCTCTGTTCTTTTAAACAATTTTTTTTACAGCAATGTATGATCACTTGCTTTCTTCCAAAATAACGTAATCTACACTGATCAACATTTGAAGGTTTTTGTAAGGGGTACACCATGCGACTAGAACAGTGTTTTACAAAAGATCCAAAGTTCATCAACATGAAACCTTTATTTTGCCCAAAATGGTATGATCATAATTAGAGAACAGCAAGGAGAGAAAGATTATAAGTACATTTTCTGAAGGTAACAGCAGTCACCAATCAGTATGACGTGTACAGGCTTTTACTTTGAATGACTTCAGCACATCTGCAGCCACAGGACATCACTAGTCTCTCACACTGCTCTGGTGAGATTTTGGTCCACTCTTCTTCCAGTCTCTTCCACAGGTCTTTTATTATTGTGGGTTTCTTGACCATAACTTTGTCAGCAAGGATTTTCCAGAGGTTTCCTATTGGGTTTAGATCAGGACTCTGGCCTGGCCATTTTATTGTTTTAAAATTTTCTGTTCCAAAGAACTGCTTTACCCATTTTGCTGTGTGACAAGAGGGCATTGTCCTGCATGAAAGTTGCTGGATGATTGAGTGATGAACGCAAGTGGGGAACCACGTGTTGTTGAAGAAGGTTCTGATACACACTGGCAGCCATGTAGCTGTATGAGAGGTCCAACTGCTGTTGCAGAAAATATTCCCCAAACCATGACACTTCCTCCACCACCTTTCACTTCTTAAAACATTTTGGGTTCAGTCTTTCCCTAGTTTGTTGACAAACATAATGTTTCCCATCAGACCCAAATAAATTAAATTTGCTTTCATCACTAAAATGAACTGTGGACCACTTCTCCTCTGTCCACATAACATGCTCATCACCAAAGGTGAGTCTAGCCTTTTGATTCTTTCTGCTTATGAGAGGATTGGTCACTGCACAGTGGGTTTTCAGTCCAAATGCTCTTAAACATTGTGACACTGTATAACGAGACAGATCCTTACCCTGTTCACTACTGAACTGCTGAGCAATTCCAGCTGCAGTGTTGAAACATTTAACCTTGGAAATTTTCTGCATTATCCTGTCTGTCCCCTCTTGCATTTGTCTTTCGAGGGTGACCAGCCTTCTTGGGGGACTTGAAAGAATTTGTGATGTTGAAAAGATGCAATATTTTCCAAATCACAGACTTAGAACGACCAACTTCACTTGCTATGACTGATAGGGTCACCCCTTTGGCCTTCATCTAGACCAGGGGTGGGGAACCTCCGGCCCGCGGGCCGCATGCGGCCCGCCATGACCTTTTATGTGGCCCCCGGGCAGATTCCCGGGGGAGGCAGTGCTGGTGCTGTCACCTCGGTCTTGCTGCCGCCGGCCCTTTAAATCCACACATTGCTGTTTGTGCTGCAATGTGTTCTCCCGTCGGCCAGTGCCAATTGTGGGCGGGTCCACAGCAGCCTCTAGCCTTGTGTGTCCGCCCCCTGCCCTCCGGAGATCAGTGCCTGCCTTCTCCTTCTGATGCAGTGTGTCCGGCTCCTGCACTCCGGTGATGTGAGTGCAATGCTGCTGTGAGTCCAGCGCCGACCCTCTGCTGCTATGTGCCCTGCCCAATGCTTTGTGCCTCCCCACACCAGTTCTGTAAACCTTCTCCCCCAGAGTTGCATGAAACTCTCAGCGCAGTGTGGCCCCCCAATGTCCTGTGTGCACCCCTCCCCCAGTCCTGTGTGCAGCCCCCCAATGTCCTGTGTGCAGCCCATCACCCAGTAGTCCTGTTTGCACCCCCCCAATCCTGTGTGCACCCCTCCTCCAGTCCTGTGTGCAGCCCCCCCAATGTCCTGTGTGCACCCCCACACAATCCTATGTGCAGCCCATCACCCAGTCCTGTGTGCACCCCCCCAGTCCTGTGTGCACCCCCCCAGTCCTGTGTGCACCCCCCCCAGTCCTGTGTGCACCCCCCCCAGTCCTGTGTGCACCCCCCCCAGTCCTGTGTGCACCCCCCCAGTCCTGTGTGCACCCCCCCAGTCCTGTGTGCACCCCCCCAGTCCTGTGTGCACCCCCCCAGTCCTGTGTGCACCCCCCCAGTCCTGTGTACCCCCCCCCCCCAGTCCTGTGTGCACCCCCCCCAGTCCTGTGTGCACCCCCCCCAGTCCTGTGTGCACCCCCCCAGTCCTGTGTGCACCCCTCCCCCAGTCCTGTGTGCACCCCTCCCCCAGTCCTGTGTGCACCCCTCCCCCAGTCCTGTATGCACCCCCCCCAGTCCTGTGTGCACCCCCCCCAGTCCTGTGTGCACCCCCGCCAGTCCTGTGTGCACCCCCCCAGTCCTGTGTGCACCCCCCCCAGTCCTGTGTGCACCCCCCCAGTCCTGTGTGCACCCCCCCCCCCAGTCCTGTGTGCACCCCCCCCAGTCCTGTGTGCACCCCCCCCAGTCCTGTGTGCACCCCCCCAGTCCTGTGTGCAGCCCCCCAATGTCCTGTGTGCAGCCCCCCAATGTCCTGTGTGCAGCCCCCCAATGTCCTGTGTGCACCCCCACACAATCCTATGTGCAGCCCATCACCCAGTCCTGTGTGCCCCCCCCAGTCCTGTGTGCCCCCCCCAGTCCTGTGTGCACCCCCCCAGTCCTGTGTGCACCCCCCCAGTCCTGTGTGCACCCCCCCAGTCCTGTGTGCACCCCCCAGTCCTGTGTGCACCCCCCCCGTCCTGTGTGCACCCCCCCAGTCCTGTGTGCACCCCCCCAGTCCTGTGTGCACCCCCCCAGTCCTGTGTGCACCCCTCCCCCAGTCCTGTGTGCACCCCTCCCCCAGTCCTGTGTGCAGCCCCCCAATGTCCTGTGTGCAGCCCATCACCCAGTAGTCCTGTTTGCACCCCCCCAATCCTGTGTGCACCCCTCCCCCAGTCCTGTGTGCACCCCCACACAATCCTATGTGCAGCCTATCACCCAGTCCTGTGTGCACCCCCCAGTCCTGTGTGCACCCCCCAGTCCTGTGTGCACCCCCCAGTCCTGTGTGCACCCCCCAGTCCTGTGTGCACCCCCCCAGTCCTGTGTGCACCCCCCCAGTCCTGTGTGCACCCCCCCAGTCCTGTGTGCAGCCCATCACCCAGTAGTCCTGTTTGCACCCCCCCAATCCTGTGTGCACCCCTCCCCCAGTCCTGTGTGCAGCTCCCCAATGTCCTGTGTGCACCCCCACACAATCCTATGTGCAGCCCATCACCCAGTCCTGTGTGCACCCCCCAGTCCTGTGTGCACCCCCCAGTCCTGTGTGCACCCTCCAGTCCTGTGTGCACCCCCCCAGTCCTGTGTGCACCCCCCCAGTCCTGTGTGCACCCCCCCAGTCCTGTGTGCACCCCCCCAGTCCTGTGTGTGCCTCCCCCCCAGTCCTGTGTGTGCCTCCCCCCCAGTGATGTGTGTGCCTCCCCCCCAGTGATGTGTGTGCCTCCCCCCCAGTGATGTGTGTGCCTCCCCCCCAGTGATGTGTGTGCCTCCCCCCAGTGATGTGTGTGCCTCCCCCCCAGTGATGTGTGTGCCTCCCCCCCAGTGATGTGTGTGCCTCCCCCCCAGTGATGTGTGTGCCTCCCCCCCAGTGATGTGTGTGCCTCCCCCCCAGTGATGTGTGTGCCTCCCCCCCAGTGATGTCTGTGCCTCCCCCACAGTGATGTCTGTGCCTCCCCCACAGTGATGTCTGTGCCCCCAGCCCCTCCAGTGGTGTCTGTGCCTCCCCACAGTGATGTCTGTGCCCCCAGCCCCTCCAGTGGTGTCTGTGCCCCCAGCCCCTCCAGTGGTGTCTGTGCCTCCAGCCCCTCCAGTGGTGTCTGTGCCTCCAGCCCCTCCAGTGGTGTCTGTGCCCCCAGCCCCGCGTGTGGTGTCTGTGCCCCCAGCCCCGCGTGTGGTGTCTGTGCCCCCAGCCCCATGCCCCCAGTTAATTAATTGCTTCACCCAATATAGCAGGGTCATTTAAACATTGATAATTTTGTGCGGCCCCCGAAGGTTGGTAGAAATTTCCAAATGGCCCCCGACAGAAAAAAGGTTCCCCACCCCTGATCTAGACAATCTGCTGCTGGAGGGTTTCAGTCACTTTGGAACGGCACACCATTTTTGCAAATTCAGCGCAAACTGGAAAGTTAGGCTGCCAGTTAAATAGGGTTTGTCAGATAACTAAGGAAATTAGCACCAGGTGCCAGATTAACACTAATAACTTGCAGGTTAGAATACATTCAGTTTATGAAATAAGCTTAAGATACTGGAAGTTTAATCACATAGGACTACACAATGACCTTAACATTTAGGAAATTGTGTGTTGTTTTCTAAGTTTGATCTCCAGTGTCTGGTATGTGTATGTGTATTGGTGCGTTTTTTGCTGCGTTTTGCTGCGTTTTTGCTCACTGCATTTATATGTTTTTTTATCAGTGAACAATGCCATTAAAGATTGTTGAAAAAAAAAAAGGTCTGATGTCATTTCCTTCTTCAATATGTTCTTCATTCTCCACTAGTGTATGCAGGAGAGCAGACAGCTGCAGAACTACAAGGCTCAGCATGCTCCATCCAGGACTGTATGCTGGAGGGAGAGGCAGGCGGAGCAGAACTACAAAGCTCAGCATACTCCATCCACTAGTGTATGCAGGAGAGCAGACAGCAGCTACAGAACTACAAGGCTCAGCATGCTCCATCCAGGACTGTATGCTGGAGGGAGAGGCAGGGGGAGCAGACCTACAAGGCTTAGCATACTCCATCCACTAGTGTATGCAGGAGAGCAGACAGCAGCTACAGAACTTCAAGGCTCAGCATACTCCATCTAGGACTGTATGCAGGGGTTTTTTGCCCCCCAAACAAATGACGTGGGCTTCGCCATATTTTTGTATGCTAGCCAGGTACAGCAGGCAGCTGGGGATTGGAATCCGCAGTGCAGGGTCCCCATGCTTTCTGGGCACCCCGCTGCGAATTGCAGTCCGCAGCCACCCCAGAAAATGGCGCTTTCATAGAAGCGCCATCTTCTGGCGCTGTATCCAACTCTTCCAGCTGCCCTGATGCCGTTTGGCTCGCTGGGTAATAATGGGGTTAGAGCTAGCTGTATATTATCAGCTGGCCCTAAGCCCGAAATTCATGGTGTCACGCCAATATTAGACATGGCCTCCATGAATTTCTAGTAAAGATAAAAAAAAGCACAACACACAGTAAAATATTTTTATTAGAAATAAAACACAACACAATTAGTGACTCCATCTTTATTGAAATAAAGAACCCCCTCTGCAGTAATCCTGGGTCAAGGGTCCCACGCCGTCCAATCTGGATCCAATATCATCTGATCGGTTTGCTGGAAGGCAAAGCGATCAGATGATGTGTCAGGTTCTAGAATGTGAATCACATCACACATCAGCTGATTGTATAAAAGCCGTTTATACAATCAGCTGATGCATCGGTGCCAAAAAAAAAAAAATTACACAGCTCAGTGCTGACTCCCGCCCGATCGCTGTCGGAGCTGCCGGTAATCAATGATGCGGTCACCTGACGGCATCAGCTGATAGTTTAAGCCGGCCGGGTGGTAAAAAGCCGGCGTCAGCGCGAGACTTACGATCAGCTGATGCGTCAGGTGCCGCATCAGGTGACCGCATCAGGTGATCACCACCAGGTCCTGCAGCTATCGGACGTGCCTGTGCGCCGACACACAGCCGGAGCGGGTGTGGTGGTACTGGGAGAGGAGCTGGGAGCGGACATGGCACCGGGAGTCTGCAGACAGGTGAGTATAACTTTTTTTTCTACTGTTCACTTTTGATTTGATTTTGCAGCTGCTTCCACCACCAGTCCAGACATGGCGCCGCACGGGAGCGGACATGGCACAGGATGGGAGATTGAAGCAGCGGTGGCGGTACCGGAAAGGATTCACGCTTCTGTGTTTACTGACATTAGGAATCCTCTTCCTGTACATGTTACTTTACTACCCACCCCTTGCGTTTATAGCTGCGTTTTTAGTCTTAGAAACGCACTAAAACGCAGCTATATTTGCAATTTGCGTTTTTCATTGCGTTTTTGAACAGCTCATTGAACTCAATGGGTGGAAAACGCAAAAATAATTGACATGCTACGTTTTTGTGGGCACCACAAAAATGCAGCTAAAAAATACCGCTGTGTGCAGACAGCAAAAATGAAAACTCATAGACTTTGCTGGGGAAGTAAAGTCATGCAGTTTTCTGAGCAAAAACGCACCCGAAAAACGTGCAAAAACGCCGCAAAAAATGCACTGTGTGAACTTACCCTTACCCAAATTCTCCCTGTAAGTTGTGGAGAGCATTCTGGACCGCCTGTTCCAGAGTTTTCTGGATCTCTGGTATGATAGTATTCGTTACCTCTGCCACCATCTTTTTGTAGGCTATTGTCAGTGACTTCTTGGTGTCTACTCTGGTTAAGTCATTAGCATTCTCAGTGCATTCACTGTTCAAGGCAGTTTGGAATGGCTGAGATTGAGCAGGAATATCTAGGTCTCCCAAAGGGCTCGGTGACATGTTATCTTCCTCCTTACTGCAATTGTCGCCTCTTACTTATGGGTAGTCATCATATTTTTGCACACTGCGCAGGAGGTACCGATCCATAGGTCACAGAAGTACAAGCTATAAGGTATACTTACATTCCACCAAGAGGGAACAGCAGGTCATAAAGTGAGGGTGCTCTTTTGAATTGTTACAATGGCCTATGACAGGGATAGCCAGGAATCAATGATCAACCTTTATATGCAGTTCAAAGATTATTGGTTTTGGTGTTATACACCACTTCAGCCACTAGGTGGCTCTCTCCTTCCCTCTCAAGTACAGATCGCAGGAGTAATGGCCGACTATGAATTTTTATTCCTGCCCAAACCAACACCAATAGTTTCACCTGGAAGGACCTATCCCGTCGTGTCTCTGTTGGCAGCTGGGGTGGCTCAGCCTAGGCCAGGCGATCCTCTCATCAAGACAATTGTCTAAAAATCCCCACAGTCTCCCCGTCCATCACCAGGCATCCATCTCCACAACAGGCAACAGGCTCCGTCCTTCGCTCAGGTAAAACTGACAGTAGTCCCAACAGAGGAACTGTAGAAGGATGCTGTCTGCAGTTCGGGTCCTCAAGGGTCTCGTCAGGTCACCACATTGCACAGTGGGGGAAGACTCCAAGTGGCCCCGGGCTCTGTTGATATGTTTGGGTATGTCCTCGCCTCTGGACCACAGCATTCTTTTGCTTTGTTTCACCTCTTCTAACACTCCACTCTGCTATGAATGAATGGGAAGGGGGGGGGGGGGTCAGCAAGGGTCCGGGCTGTGTGTACTCACAGTGCGGGTCCCACCTCTTCTCTCATGTGCGTACCGTTAGAGCCGTGTGGTGCCTCGTCCGAGTCCTGCAGCACTCGAGGACCCAGCTTCTAGGTGGACGCTAAGCTGAGACAGAGCCTGGATCAGGTTAGGTATTCACTGCGGGGTCTGGGAACAGGAGCAGATGATCCCCCTTCTGTATGTTGCATGCAGCTCGGTAGATGAGCGCAGACCTGGCTATCTGGTGAGTATGGTCTCTTGAGTGCGGGAGCTCCTCACCACGCATCCTACATCCTCAGAACCGTAAACGGAAGTCAACCTGGAACAAATTTTAAGATATTTTGGTGCAACTCAGCAGGAGGACTGGTCCTCATTCCTACCTCTGGCTGAGTTCAACTTTAACAGTCGGATCAATCAGTCCACTGGAACTTCACCTTTTTTTTGTAATTTTGTTTTTTATCCGTATTTGGGGGAATTCTCTTGTATATGTTCTGAGTGTCCTGGGGTGGAGATCGATGTCTGGAGGGAGGTTCAAAAGAACATTCGGGCAGCTCAGATTTGCCAGAAACAGAAGGCCAATAGAAAACATTCAATAAGTCCTATCTTTAAAGCAGGTGATAAGGTTTGCTTGTCATCTAAAAATGTTAAACTTGAGGTACCATCAGCGACGTTGGGTTTTAAATTTAGCTGAGAGGCACTGTGTATTTAAGGCAGCCTCCTGTTAGGGGAGGTGCCTGTACAATGCCTCTAGTTAGTCAATCAGTCTCCTGTCTGCTACCTAGCTAGTTGTCAGGTCCTGAGCTCCTGTCCTGTTTACCCTATGTCAGCCTCCAGTACCTGTCTTCCCATACCTATGCACCCCTTCCGTGCCCACTATTCCTGTCCGTAACTGCCTGTCCAGCCTGCCTCAGTGACCCCACCTGTACCCGTCTATTCCTGAGTCCGGCACCTGTCCCGGGGGTCAGCTGCCAAAGTCCCGGTCACTTCCCTGGGAGTGGTACCTGGCTTCCACTTCAGAGTGAGCACTTAGTTAAACCACTCCCTTTAAGGAGGAGAGCAGCTCCCCCCTGTGGTCCAGTTTGTCCACTAATTCCGCTCACTGCCGTTAAACTGGCCGCGAGCGTTACAGTTATTCAGTAAGGAGAAAGCGGGTGAACCCTTAGGCTGGGAAAGGGACTTTCTACAGACCCCCTGAGTAGAAGACATCGGACTTAGGACACACATCCCTGTGCACCACAGAGCTGTGAGTGACTGTTGCAGAGAGCTATTGGAGACTTGCAGTATAAAGTATTATGGACTCTTTTGGTGCACGTTAGTTTTTCTCTTTTTTGGCGCTGAAGATTCCGGAAGTGGTAGGAGCAGGGACTCTTCACAGGACTGTGAGGGATTCTCTCAAAGGTTAACTGTACCTTTAGATTAGATACCTGGGTATCCAAATTGATATATGTATATATACATATACCTTCGTCAGGTTTAATTGTTGTGGTACCGATAGTACTGTTAAGTTGTAAATTGGTTTGCGACTTAAGAGATCCCCACTGAAATACACTCATGTGTTTTACACCCCTCCTTAGTTGCTGTGGTAGTGGACCAGTCAATGAATAAAATGAGGTAAATTTGTTCCTGTTTTTGCTGTGAAACACACCCTGGCGGAACTCTTAGGGGTACTTTGCACACTACGATATCGTAGGTGCGATGTCGGTGGGGTGAAATCGAAAGTGACGCACATCCGGCGTCGCTGTCGATATCGTAGTGTGTAAATCCTTTATGATACAATTAACGAGCGCAAAAGTGTCGTAATCGTATCATCGGTGTAGTGTCCGACATTTCTATAATGTAGCTGCAGCGACGGTACGATGTTGTTCCTCGTTCCCCTGCGGCAGCACACATCGCTGTGTGAGAAGCCACAGGAGCGAGGAACATCTCCTACCTGCGTCACCGCGGCTCACGCCGGCTATGCGGAAGGACGGAGGTGGGCAGGATGTTTACCTTCCTGCTCATCTCCGCCCCTCCGCTTCTATTGGCCGCCTGCCGTGTTACGTACCTGTGACGCCGCACTACCCGCCCCCTTAGTAAGGAGGCGATTCGCCGGCCAGAGCGACGTCGCAGGGCAGGTGAGTGCATGTGAAGCTGCAGTAGCGATAATAGTATGGACCCGTGAAAGCACCTCTAGAGGTGCGAAACGGTACCGTCGTCCTCGTGCTCCCCTCCCTGCATTCCCTCATGTCTGTTTCACCTGTCAGCATTGAAAATTAAATAGTCCCAGAATATCGGTGAGTGCTGCCCTGTCTCCTTTTGTTCTATGTTTCTGCTGTATACTGTGCTCTTCTGTATACCGTGCCCCACTGTATACCACGCTCCTCAGTATACCGTGCTCCGCTGTATACCGCGCTCCTCAATATACTGTGCTCCGCTGTATTCTGCACTCTGCTGTATTTTGCGCTCCACTGTATACCGTGCTTTGCTGTATACCGTGCTCTGCTGTATACCGCGCTCCTCAGTATACCACACTCCTCAGTATACTGTGCTATACCGCACCCCTCTGTATTCCGCGCTCCGCAGTAATCCGCACCTCGCTGTATACCGTGCCCCACTGTATTCTGCGCTCTGCTGTATTCCATGCCCAGCTGTATACCGCGCTCCGCTGTAATGCGCACCTCGCTGTATTCTGCGCCCTGCTGTATTCTGCGCCTCGCTGTATTCCGCGCTCTGCTGTATACCGTGCTCCTCAGTATACTTTGCTCCACTGTATTCCGCACTCTGTTGTATACTGTGCTTCTCAGTATTCCGCTCTCCACTGTATACTGCACCCCACGGTATACTGCACTTCTCAGTATACTGTGCTCCACTGAGCTGCTAGGAGTGGAGGCCCGAGGTGAGCACACGAGAGCGGGGGAAGGGGGGAGTGGCGGCGGCAGGGGAGTGGCGGCGGGGAGCGCGGAGGCGTGGGGGGGAGTGGCATCAGTGGGGAGAGTGGTAGGAGGAGGGGCCGGTACTCAGACATCCCGAGCGGGTGACGGGGAAAGCGCAGAACACAGCATATGCTGTGAGCTCCACAAAGATGGCAATCTCCTCACTCTGCTGTGATTTGAACAGCCCAGTGGTGTGTCCAGCTCACAGCAGAAGCGGTCTCTGTGTTAAGTATAGGGTCGGCGCCCGACAACTGTCTCTTATGCACAGGGACTGACATATTTGAGGTGAGTAACTGTCGTTACACACAGCAAATCCAAGATGGCAGCCCCCAGTAAAACTAGAATTAAATAAAAACTAAACAAACAGTGAATTTAATTTTGTATTAAAAATATTTGATTCCATAATCAGTATTATTAATACAAAAATTAAAAAAACACGACACCTTATCTTTTAATATGATCACTGCACCCCTAGATGAATTCATTAAGAGATGTCGTTTGTAAAATGTAGTCACTTTTGGGGTATTCTGCTGTTGTGGAACCTAAAGGGCTCTGTTAATATGACTTGGCACCTGCAAACCGTAAAAGCAAAATCTGTACTATAATATGGTGCTCCTTCTCTGAGCTTTCCTGTATGCCTAAAAAGAAGCTTCCAATTACATATAGTATATTGGTACACTCAAGAGAAATTGCATAACAAACTGTGTACATATTTTTTTCTAATTAGCCCTTATAAAAAATAAGAACTTGGGGCTAAAACAACATATTAGTGGTACACATTTAATTATTCTTTCCTCATTACCCAGTGGTATAAAATTTTGTGATTTACATGTGGTGTGAACATGCCCACTGTACCCCTAGATGAATTCATTGAGGGGTATGGTTTGTAAAGTGTGGTCACTTATGGGGTCGTCTCCATTTCTGGCATATCAGGGCCTCTGCCAATGTGACATGACACCCTCAAACCATTCTGCACTTCAATATTGTTCTCCTTCCCTTCTGAGCTTTGCATTATGCATCAAAAGTAGTACCAGATATGGGGTATTTGCATGTTCAGAGAAATTGAGCAACAAATTATAGGGTCCATTTTCTCCTGTTACCCTTGCGGAAATGAAAAATTTGGCGCAAAAGCAACATTTTTGTGGAAAAATTGTTTGTTTTTTTTCTTCACAGCTCAACACTATAAATTCTGTGAATCATCTGTGAGTTGAAGGTGCTGACCCCATCTCTAAATAGATTCCTTGAGGGGTGTAGTTTCCACCACTGGGTCACACTTGTGGGGGTTTCCACTGTTTAGGCACATCAGTGACTCTGCAAACACGACATGCCATCCTCTATCTATACCAGTTCAATCTTGCGTTCCAAAAGTAAAAAGGTGCTCCTTCCTTTCCCAGCTGTGTGCCCAAACAATAGTTTTTCCATCACATATGGGGTATTGGTGTACTCAGGAGAAATTGCTCAACACAGTGTATGATGATTTAGGGCTAAAGAAACATTTTTGTTGGAATTTTATTTTCTTCTTCTTCATTTTCATGACTCAAAGTTATAAACTTCTGTAAACAGAAGCACCTGTGGGCAAACACCTCTAAATAAATTATTTGAGGGGTGTAGTTCCAATATGGGTTCACCCGTGGGGGTTTCCATTGTTTAGACAAATCAGGAACTTTGCAAACATGACTTGGAATCCGCTATCTATTCTAGTTGATTTTGTACTTCAAAAGTCCAATTATGTTCCTTCCCTTCTGAGCCCTGCCGTGCGCACAGGCAGTAGTTTTCCACTAAATATGGGTTATCGGCATACTAATCAGAAATTGCATAACAAATAGATGGCTCCATTTTCTCCTGTTACTCTTGTGAAAATGCTAAATTTGGGGCTAAAGCAATAATTCTGTGGGTAAAAATTAACATTTTCATTTTTTCCTTCCACATTGTTTTAATTCCTGTGAAGCACCTAAAGAATTAATAAACTTCTTGAATCTGGTTTTGAGCACTTTGATGGGTGCAGTTAATGTCACTTCAAATGTGATGTGGTCTCTAAAAAAATTGTTTCCGTAAATTTTGTTGGAAAAATTAGAAATTGCCGGTAAACTTTTAGCCCTTCTAACTTCCTAACAAAAAAAAAAAATGTTTCATAAATGGTGCTCATGTAATGTATCCTTGTGGGAAATGTTATTTATTAACTATTTTGTGAGGTATAACTATCTGATTTAAGGGCATAAAAATTTAATTTTTTTTTAAATTGCTGTGTACAATCCAAGGTAATATTGTGGTACCATGTTAGAGAGAATAATCAACTCAAATACTTATGCCCCAAGAACGACAAAAGTATTTTAGGAGTGATATCTTTATTGGCTAACCAGAAAAATTATATTAGCAAGCTTTCCGATCCCGATGGCCCCTTCTACAAGTTACTTCATAAAATTGCGGTCAAATTTTTGGATATTTCCATAAATAAATGCAAATCATACTGACCAAAATTTACCACCAACATGAAGTACAATATGTCACGAAAAAACAATCTCCGAATCAATGGGATCTGTTGAAGCATTCCAGAGGTATTACCACATACAGAATTGTAAAAGTAGGCATGATGAGGAAGGTGAAAACAGGCTGAGGAGTGAAGGGGTTAAAGAGAACTTGTCATCAGGATTATCCCTATTCAACTAAAGATATGACCATAATGCCACTGTCATACTGATCTACTAGATACCTTCAGAGTAGAAATCTGCAGCCTGGTTTTTGTTAAATCAACATTAGAAGTTTCGCCTTCCTGAGCCCTTCGCACATTAGGGTGGGACTGTGGTTAGGCACTTCGGCTCTGCCATGGCCCCTCCGCTGCTGGCCCCTCACAGCAGAGAGAGAAAGACGCTCGCAATGGAGCCACAGAAAGAATGACAAAGCCGTACCAGGAAAATTACCAAAAGTGTTCACCTGAAATGGATTGGCCTGAGAAACCTTGTTTGGCTGCGCCAGGGTCTACATGACGCCGTGGGCACATACTCTTCATTAAAAATGTACTGTTTCTTATCCATATGCAGAATCACCATAGAAACTGTCAAATATAACAAACTGTGTGTAGTCAGATCCTGCAGTCACACCTATTTCTATCGATAGACTATTTTTTCTTAAGATACATTTTGGCAGGATAAGTAGAATTAAGGGTCAGATGGGAGCATTACTGCAGGAACAGACTACACTGGCTTGTAGTCTGTTACCTTGGAGACACATAGGTCTCTTATAACAGCTGTATAATTTTAACAATTTTAATGTCATGGGTGTGACACGGGTGAAGGGCGGTCATGTGGTTTCTGGCAATAGAAGGTCACAGTGTTTGGCTGTGTAAAATACTTCCTGACTTTCTATTGTTCCTGCTGTTGGTATTCATTGTAATAGGTAGCTTTCCTCCTAGATTTTCATCTCTCCCACTTTAGGACCCAGCAGGAGCTCGCCTTCCACCCAGTTGCTGATTATTATTATTCTCTTGGTGCTTAAATACTCCATTTCTTCCCTGGATTGGTGATATTATTCAGTTTATTCTAGCTCTGGTTTCAAGCAGGTACTTGCTCTCATCTGTAGTATTGTTGCTGAAGCTTTGCTGAACTTCAGCCTGAGTCATCTGTGGATAAGTAGTTAATGTTTTTTCCCCTATGCATTTCCTCTTTGTATCTTCCTTTAGCGTTTAGTGGGGTTGATGAAGCACTCACCCACCCATTCCTTATTCAGGGCCCAGCACTAGGGATACCTTGGGTCAGGTATCTGGTTCAGCACATAGGTGAGGAATCTAGGGTGGTGAGAGACCCCAGGGACCAGCGGTAGGTTTGGTCAGGGGTCACTATTTCCCCCTACTCTAGATGTAGGGGTCCCCTTCCCTTTCGCCGCTTGCTTGGTAATTCTCCATTCCTAGCGTGACATTTCATGGCAATATTTTCCAAAGATGTAAATATCCATTTATTTATTTTCTACAAATCTAATGCCAATCATTGGTATTCTGTTACGACTAGTTACCTGCCAATTACACACAATTGCTGGGATATTCTTTGAGAACATGTAATTCCCTTGTGTCATATGAGTTCATCTATAAAGAATTCTACATGGTCTACAATTTATAATGCATTCTTCAACAGTCATGCAATTTCTTTATTAACAGCTGTACAGAGCAAGAAACAATCTGAATGGATCAGAAATGCATTTTACGGTCTGGAGTAAAAATAACCTCTAAAACTACATCAGTCCTAAAAGCAAAGAGAACCAAATAAAATAAAAAATAAGTCAACATATTAGGCTGTCTTTTTTATTAGAATAATGGTTCCAGTAGTTGTGACCCCTTAACCTTCGTCAGGCTGCATAATTTTACAACGTTAACAGCGACCCCTTATCTCGGAAGGGGGTGGAGATATTTTATTGAAATTTGACCAATATATTCTGGACCAAAACTGCAGAGATGTCACGAAATTTCAGCCCTCTACGGCTTTTGGAAAAAAAAATGTATTGCAATTTTAAAACGGAATAGTTACAATTGTACCTATTCAGCCGCACAAAGGTTAACTGCATCTAAAGGTTTCTTGTAATTGTAGATTAGTCTTGCACAGCAGCTTAGAAAAATTGTAGCCCCTTTCTTCGTACAAAAGACCTTCAGCTCTGTTATGTTGATGGGTATACTTCCAAGAATTGCTTGCTTTAGGTCCTATCACATCATTTCTATTGGATTCAGTGGTTGTCCACTTTCAGAAACGTGAGCTCCAAACTGTATAAACTACAAAAATATAGCAAACTTGACAATTTCTCACCGATATTTAAGAAAGGCAAGAAGATGGATTCAAGCAACCATGGCCTGGGAAGACTGACATGCAAAATTTTTGAGGACATTATAAGAGGTGACTTTGAAAAATATATTGCAGATGGTAATAGGAATTCTTTTTAATATATTTATTAATGATCTTGTGGTAGGGATTAAAGGGGGCTTTACACGCTGCGATATTGCTAACAATTTATCGTCGGGGTCACGGTGTTTGTGACGCACATCCGGCGCCGTTAGCGACATCGTAGCGTGTAACACGTACAAGCGACCTTAAACGATCGCAAAAGAGACAAAAATCGCTGGTTTTGAAAAGGTCGTCCAAAAACAAAAAATCGTTCTCTCGTACATAGTGATGTTGTTCGTCGTTCCTGCGGTATCACACATCATTATGCGGAAGGAAGGAGGTGGGCGGGATGTTATGTCCCGCTCATCTCCGCCCCTCCGCTTCTATTGGTCAGCTGCTTAGTGACGCCGCAGTGACGTCGCTATGACGTCGAACGCACCTCCCTCTTGAAGGAGGGATTGTTCGGCGGTTACAGCGAAGTCACTGACAGTATGTGCGTGTGACGCTGCTGTAGCGATCACCACATATAGCATGAACGACGGGGGCGGGAGCTATCGCGCTCAACATCGCTAGCAATCCCTAGCGATGTCGCAGCGTGTAAAGCACCCTTAAGAGTACAGTGTCAATCTTTGCCGATGACACAAAAATATCTAGTATAATAAAAACTGAGCTTGACAGTACACTATTACAGAATGATCTGGAAAAGATGTCTGCATGGACTAACACATTGCAGATGAGGTTTAATGTTGATAAATGTTTATATGTAAGCTACTCATTGAAACTAAGAGCTCTATTTTAATCTCATCCCTCCACAACATATTGTTTCAATAGTCTTGTGGCTTCTCCAGGTGAACTTTAGCAAACTGCAGACGGTCAGCAATTTTCTTTTTGGAGAGCGGTAGCTTTCTCTGTGCCATGCACACCATGGTCCTCCTGAGTCCTCATGGTCCTCAGAGTCCTCCTGATGGTGAACTCATCATATGAAAGAGGCCTTTAATTCATTAGAAGTTACCTTGAGTTTCTTTATGATATCATGGACTGATTTAGACCTTATTCGAGTAATCTTTGTTAATCAACTCACTGCTAGGCAGGGTAATAATCGTCTTCAATTGACTCCATTTGTACACAATCTGTCTGACTTGATGGTGTAGTCCACACTCTTTAGAGTTAGGTTTGAATCCTTTATCCAGCCTGACGAGCATCAACAACTATTTTTGTTAGGACTTTAGCAGTCTCCTTTGTTTGTGCCAAGATACAGTTCCATAAGCTTGAGTTGTGAAAATCAGACTTTGACAGATTCCTCTTCATAGAATAAAAAAAGTATCCCACTCACACCACACCTGTTATTCCATTGATTGGAAACACCATCACTTTCAAATTATTTACTAATCCTAAAGTTTTACATACTAGCCATTCACAGATGTGATATTGGATCATTGTCTTTATTTAAAAAAAAAAAACAAACACAAAGTCTTATATTTATAACTCATTTGTTTGATTTTGTTCTTTTCATTTGCACTGACGAGCAAAAGTGTAACAATGTTTTGAACTTTTGACTTTCAAGCTCCATGTCTCACCATCCACTGCAGCTTCAAATGTGAGACTACCATCATTTTATAGACAATCATCTTGGCTATCTCATACATAAATTTGACTTGCAACTATTTAGCATATGATTAGTTATGCAGATTCTAGTCATTTCTCTACATTGCTACTGTTTTGCTCCTCATATACTACAAATTACAACCTGTTCTCACATTCCTCAATAGCTCAGTGAGTTATTAGGTTGGTTCGCCACCAAAAGGTCACAGAGCTTAATCGAGGAGCAGCCATGAAGTAGATTTCCCAAGAAAAGAGAGAGAACATCATCCAGCTCATTGATAATGGTCTCTCGGTTACGTAAATTGCCAAACTGCATCATGTGAGTGCCATGACTGTTGAAGAATACTAAATGATGTCTGTCCAGCCATTCAAAAGCCAAAAGGGGGATGTCCAGACAAAATAATGGAGACAATAAGTAGGCTGATCACAAGGTTTATCAGTTCAGGAGCGACAAACATGTCAGTGGAGGGGCTCATATGCTTCGCAATAGTGAGATCACAGATGTTCATGCAAGCACTGTGCAATGCATATTACACAAGTTTGGAATGGCGCTCTAAAAAAGAGTGAAGAAGCCTTGACTTAAATATTGTCCTAAGAAGCATCAGCTTAAGTTTGTAAAAAAGTATGAAAAATGGACAGTAGAAGATTAGAAATGGGTGACTTGGATTGATGAGGTGAAAGTCAATAGATGGGTGCAAATAGGTCTGGAAGAAACAAAAGAAAAAGGGGCTAACGGATCGAGAAATTGAAGGAACCGTCAAATTCGATGGTGGAAGCCTGATGATATTAGGCTGTATCACAGCCAAAGACATTGGGTATTTGACCAGGATTGATGGTGGTCTCACTGCTGAGCTATATATGAGTGTCCTACAAGAAGAGTTACTTTGTACACTCGAGTACTATGGGTATGAAAAGGGCAACATAGTGTTCCAGCAGGACAATGACACAAAGCATAAGTCGAGATTGGCGAAGAAATAGTTCTATGACAATGAAATAGAGTTCCCAGACCCCAACCCAATCGAACACTTGTGGGTAGAGTTGAAGAAAAAGCTGTATTTGTACCCAAGTGAGTCAACCAGTATGAACCAATATTGGGAACGTGTAGAAGAGACCTGGGATCAGATATTGGTCGAGATATGGTTGAATCTGATCGAGAACATACCGAGAAGGATTCATGCAGCATTGAAAGCCATAGGTGGATTTACAAAATAATAAAAATAAAAATTTTGATTTTTAGGAGCAAAAACAGTAACAATGCAGTGACATGGCAAGAATCTCCATAACTAATCATATGCTAAATAGTGGCAAGTGATACATACAGCATATATGAGATACCCAAGATGATTGTCTATAAAATGAAGGTAGTTTCATGCTCAAAGCTGTAGTGGATGGTGAAATATGGAGCCTGAAAGTCAAAAGTTCAAAACATTGTTACCCTGTTGCTTGTCTTTGTAAATTTAGGACTTATAGAAAATTCTGAAGGGTTAAATGTTCAACTGCCTTTTTTACATGCTGGTTTACAGTTTAGCAGTACACATGGGACCAAGAACCATTACAAGAATCATCCAAACTTTACTTTCTACAGAAAAAGATTTTTTATTACATAGCAAATAAATATCCTATTTTCTATTTTTAGGTGAAAAACTCTGTTGTAAGTATTAGCAAGCTATTCTAAATGCTTATACCACATTATCGCTACATGAGTGCCCCACTGAATAAAGCTGAGCACAACTCGCATGCCTACGCCTAAGGATCATCCACATGTACTAGTAATAGATTACAAAGTGCAATATACTATTTTCTATGGAAAGGCAGCTATGTTATAGTCCCAAAGAGCATGGTGTCATATTTAATGGTATATGGCGCCCAGTGATGTAATTCTCCTGGCAGTGCAAAAAGGGTAAATTTCAATATCTTACTGCTATAAGGTAGCTTCAGTATTAAAGGGAATCTGTCAGCAGGGTTTTGCTATGGAAGTTGAAGCTAGCATGCTGCAAGGGTTATCACAGAAAGTTCAGGCATGCCTGTCTTGTCACAGTCTGATCTTTTGTTTATTTGCTAAGTTTGTTTAAGCACCAGGACCCTTATCATTACAGGACTAGAAACTCAAGTTCACAGCAGTCCGACATGCCCCTGCTGTGATCAAGACCTGTCAATGTACAATCTCTATTGAGAGCCTTGTGTGGGCAGGGATAGCCCTCTGGACTCTGCTACATGACTAAATCTAAATAATCAGATTGTGTCAGAACGGCTGCAGGCAGTAATCTAAGTGATACATCCTTGAATTCAGGATCTCTTTACCTACATCATGCTGCTCTCAGATGAGATAACAAAAACCTGATGACAGATTCTCTTTTATAGTGGGAATGAAAGCATCCAACTTATGGTCGGATATGCCTTGAGGAATCTATCAGTTGGTTTGCTCCTCTAATTCCCCACCACAATGATACTGTACATTAGCATTATGCTTTTACAAAAACTAGATGATATTGCATTATGCAAATGAATAAGTAATAAAAAGTCATACAGTCAAGGCTAAAGCCATGTCTCCTAGGTATGTACAGTGAATAGGGCTGCAGCACCTGGTGCATGTGCAGATAAAGAAGGGAAAGCACACTACTTCACTGCGCATGTTCAAGATAATTCTAACTTATTTTTTTTACAAGATGTAAAGAGTTAATATAAAAGCATAAGGCTAAAGCCTGCAGTGGTGTTGTTTAGAGCATTTAACCCAACTGACAGGATTGTTAGACAGGGTCTTTTTGGAAGTCTTAAGCGGGCTTTACACGAGACGATAGATTGTGCGATATGTTGCTGGGGTCACGGTTTTCGTGACGCACATCCGGCATACCGCACGACGCGGTTTCGTGTGACACCTCCTAGCGACGCAGTATCGCTCACAAATCGTGAGTCGTGTACTCGTCGCTAGGTTTCATAAAATTGTTTAATTAAAATGGCGGCGGTAGTTCATCGTTTCCGTGGCAGCACACGTTGCTCCGTGTGACACCACGGGAACGATGAACAGCAGCTTTACCTGCCTCCCGCAGCACCCGACGGCTTAATGGAAGGAAGGAGGTGGGCGGGATGTTTACATCCCGCTCATCTCCGCCCCTCCTCTTCTACTGGCCGCCTGCCGTGTGACGTCACTGTGACGCCGAACGTCCCGCCCACTCCAGGAAGTGGATGTTCGTCGCCCACAGCGAGGTCGTCCGGAAGGTAAGTACGTGTGACGGGGGTTAAACGAGTTTGTGTGCCATGGGCAACTAATTGCCCGTGACGCAAAAACGACGGGGGCGGGTACAATCGATTGTGCTATCGCACAATCTATCGTCTCGTGTAAAGCAGGCTTTAGAATGGTACTTTGTTATGGTATTTATGAAGAACAGACTATTTGGCAATATTATTAGTAAGGTAGGCCAGCAAGAATAGATGTATTCTAAGACAGCACAAATCTGGTTTACATAAAAAGGATATTACACAGTTTAGCTACATTACAGTAGTTAAAGGAATTTGTCATGGATGAGGGTCACAAGTATCCTGGGATGACCTTACTGGATAGTTAATAGAAGCCAGTTCATGATGGAGAACATCAGTAATGCATACTATTATACACTACATTTCAGATGGCTGTGCCCATCCTCTACATCCCATGCTATACAGTATACTACTTACATGGAACAGCAATTCAAGTGAGATTTCTCGTGCAATGTGCTGGGAAACTAAGCCATGGCTGACCATGTGTTAATTAAGGGAGTAAAAAAAAATAAACAGTAGCCACTCGCTCTGTATACTGGCCATAAATGACCACATTGAGCGTTTCATATAGCACCGACATTCACATTTTCTACATGTTCAACAACTTCCATGAAAATGTGCAACGATGAGCAATTTCTGTAGCTCAAAGTCAAATCCTGTTATGTAATCACCCTAAAATACATTCTGATAAATGTTCACAGCTTGTCCGCCATGGAATTAAAAGATTCTGTTCCTTTCAAAGTGCAGCAGTAATAGAAAGATGCAGACGTTACACCATGGACCTGTACCATCTGCCCGGTACATGAATGCCTCTAAAAGCAGCATATAATTATATACAGAAATGCTAGAATTTCCCCATCTGGTCACATTTGTTAGCAGTACAAAGACATCCGGCTCCTGCGCATAGCTTCACTTATTAAATAAGCAGGGCTTAATTCAGGCTCCTCTGTCATAATTACTATATTCTGCCATTCACCAGTCTGGTTAGATTTTTTTATTGTGTCCACTACACAAAGAGCATAAAGACAATCATCAAAGGTAGCAGCCATTGTCAGCGGCCTGCCATCCCACGTCCTCCTGTCATCCTGGTCGTGAAATGCCTGCCGCACTGCCTGTATCATTTTAATAGTCCCTATCAAGTATGGGGAGGGAATGTCGCTAAAAGCCTTTTCCGGTAAGAGGGAATTGCTGACAGGAGTGGAGTCTTTTAAAAGCAATTCTCTCTCGTCGCAGTTGTTTTGCTGTCCAAAGAGATCTGTCCCCTTTACAATTAGTCTTCCGAATGATCCAACCACTATTACATCTTGTTTAAACTCCCCAGGGACGTTGAAGTTGAGGGTAACCGTACAGCACACTTCACCTTCAAGAACCATCTGAAATGTGCAGAAGTCATCGCTGGTTATCTGTCGGATTCCTTTTATGTGATCTGTCTGCTTTACAAAAGTTTTCAGAAGTCCATGGACCTTCACTGCTTTCTGGTTGGTTAGGAAAGTTAAGAGGTCGATTATGTAGCTACCGACTGAATGCAGCCCACCACCACCCATGAGATCATCACAGCTCCAGTTGTATTTCTTTCCCAGTAGGCTTCCACTGTGGACCTGGACCTCACACACTTGAAGTTCTCCCACATATCCTTCTTGAATCAGCTGCTTCATCTTCCCAAAAGCAGGCAGAAATCGTAAGACATTTCCCATGATGCTCATAAGCTTGGGGTAATAGTGAGCAGCCGACATCATTCGAAATGCATCAAGAGGTGTTGCTGTTCTGTCGCAGATCACATTTTTACCGATACCTGCAGGACAATAAGGATTCATTAGATGTATAAATTAGTACATTGTGTCTTACAGAAAAAGTACATCATAATTGTTATATCTGTGGCAATTAAATACTTTTACTATTTTATATCATTCTTTCTGATTGTGAACATATAGTATTAACGTTATTATAATATAGGTCTATTGTGCATGGGTCAGCTTTGTAATCAGAGCCAATCGAGCGGTCCAAGAAAAATCACTTTTTACACACTCAAAGCCACCTCTCTTAGGGCGGCGTTACACGCAACGATTTATCTGCGATCGCACCCACCCCCGTCGTTTGTGCGTCACGGGCAATTCATTGATCGTGTCGCACAAAGTCGTTAAACCCCCGTCACACGTACTTACCTCCCTAACGACGTCGCTGTGGGCGGCGAACATCCTCTTCCTGAAGGGAGAGGGATGTTCGGCGTCACAGCGACATAACACAGCGGCCGCCCAATAGAAGCGGAGGGGCGGAGATGAGCGAAACATAACATTCCACCCACCTCCTTCCTTCCTCATTGCCGGTGGGATGCAGGTATGTTGTTGTTCGTCATTCCTGGGGTGTCACACGTAGCGATGTGTGCTGCCTCGGGAATGACGAACAACCGGCGCACAGAAGGAGGAACGACATTATGGAAATGAACGATGTGTCAACGAGCAATGATGAGGTGAGTATTTTTGTTCGTTAACAGTCCTTCGAAGGTGTCACACGGTACAACATCTCTAACGATGCGTAACGCCGCCCTTATACATATCCTTAGGATAGGTGGATAGGTAATCAAAATCAGATTGTGGGGGACCGACAATTAGCAACGTCTTTGGGTGCTGTGTCGGACCCACAATGATTTGATAATGATCATCTTTTCAAAGAATAAGGGACAACCCCTGTAATTATATATTGTTTTTGCACTGACTTTGGTTCTGTCCCCATATCTATGTACTAAATGTTATTGTGTTATGGTATTTGGGTAGCAAATTTGGATCTGCTACCATACTTATGTAATAAGTTTGGTATTGTTCTCGTATGTTTGTACTAAACTTAGTTCCGTTACAGTATCTATACATTAAATTTGGTTCTGTTACTGTATCTATGTAGTAAGCTCGATTCTGTTACCACATACAGTATATCCAGTAAGTTTGGTTCTGTTATTTTCTTTACATAGTAAGCTTGGCTCTGTTCCTGTAGTATACAGTAACTTTGGTTCTGTTACCATGTCTATGTGTATAGTTTGCAATGTAGAAAGCTTGATTCTTTTTCCGTTATTTATGTAGTAAGCATGGCCCTGTTATCTGATCTACATAGTTTCTTCCTATAAGTTTAGTTCTGTTATTATGTCTATGCACAAAGCTTGTTGTTTTTTTTTACCATATCTGTAGTAATCTGTAGTCTGGTACCATATCTATGTAGTAAGCTTGAGTCTCATACCTTATCCTTGTAGTAAGCTTGGCTCTGGTACCATATCTATGCATTAAGCTTGATCCTGCTACTGTATCAATGCAGTGGGTTTGTGTTCTGTTATGGTATCAATATAACAAGCTTGGTTTGGTTACACTTTTTAGCAAGCTTGGTTCTTTTACCATATGTATGTAGTAAGCTTGATTCTGTCATCCATGTAATAAGCTTGGTTTTGTTTTCTATGTAGTAAGCTTAGTTTTATTCTTTATGTAATAAGCTTGTTTCTAATACCATATCTATTTAATAACCTTGGTTTTAATACCATATCAATGCAGTAAGCTTTCTTCTGTTACAAAATCTATGCAATGAGCTTGGTTCGATAACAGTATCTCTGTAGTAGGTTTGGTGCTATTCACGCATCTAAGTAATAAGAGTAGTTTAGTTATAATATCTATGTAGCAGGCTAAGTTCTGTTCTCACGTCTACATAGAAAGCTTGGTTATGGTTACAAATCTATGCAGAATGTTTGGTTCTGTTACAGTATCTATGTAGTAAGCTTGGGTGCGGTACCATATCTATGTAGTAAGCTTGTTAATGTTTCTATGTAGTATGTTTGTGTTCTATTACTGTATCTATGTAGTAAGTTTGGTTACAGTATGGGGTGCTTCACACACAGCGAGCTCGCTGCCGAGATCGCTGCTGAGTCACGCTTTTTGTGACGCAGCAGTGACCTCATTAGCGATCTCGCTGTGTGTGACACTGAGCAGCGATCTGGCCCCTGCTGCGAGATCGCTGCTCGTTACACACAGCCCTGGTTCGTTTTCTTCAAAGCCGCAAGAGAGCGACAAATGAAGCGAGCAGGGAGCAGGAGCCGGCGTCTGACAGCTGAGGTAAGCTGTATCCAAGATAAACATCGGGTAACCAAGGTGGTTACCCGATATTTACCTTAGTTACCAGCCTCTGCAGCTCTCACGCTGCCTGTGCTGCCGGCTCCGGCTCTCTGCACATGTAGCTGCTGTACACATCGGGTTAATTAACCCGATGTGTACAGCAGCTAGGAGAGCAAGGAGCCAGCGCTAAGCAGTGTGCGCGGCTCCCTGCTCTCTGCACATGTAGCTGCATTACACATCGGGTTAATTAACCCGATGTGTACTGTAGCTAGGAGAGCAAGGAGCCAGCGCTCAGTGTGCGCGGCTCCCTGCTCCCTGCTCACACTGGTAACTAATGTAAACATCGGGTAACCATACCCGATGTTTACCTTAGTTACCAGTCTCCGCAGCTTCCAGACGGCGGCTCCGTGCAAGCGCAGCGTCGCTTGCACGTCGCTGCTGGCTGGGGGCTGTTCACTGGTCGCTGGTGAGATCTGCCTGTTTGACAGCTCACCAGCGACCATGTAGCGATGCAGCAGCGATCCTGACCAGGTCAGATCGCTGGTCGGATCGCTGCTGCATCGCTAAGTGTGAAGGTACCCTATCTCTTTAATACAGTATCTCTTTCAGCAAGCTTGTTTCTTTTATCTACGTAAGTAAGCTTGATTCTGTTATCTATGTAATAAGCTTTTTTCTGTTCTCTATGTAGTAAGCCTGGTTCTGTCATTTATGTAGTACATCTGGTTCTGATACCATATACAGTATATGCAGTAAGCTTTGTTCTAATACCATATCTATGCAGTAAGCTTTCTTAAGCCTGCTTTACAAGTTACGATTTCGCATACGATATCGTATGCGATCGTAACTGCCCCCATCGTATGTGCGGCACGTTCAATTTTGTTGAATGTGCCGCACAAACGATTAACCCCCGTCACACGTACTTACCCGTCCATACGACCTCGATGTGGGCGGCGAACGACCACTTCCTGGAGTGGGAGGGACGTTCGGCGTCACATCGACGTCACGCGGCAGACGGCCAATAGAAGCAGAGGGGTGGAGATGAGCGGGACGTAAACATCCAGTCCACCTCCTTCATTCCGGATTGATGGCCGGGAGCCGCAGGACGCAGGTAAGATCTATTCATCGTTCCCGGGGTGTCACACACTGCGATGTGTGCTACCCCGGGTACGATGAACAACCTGACGTTCAATTTATGAGGAATGAACGACGTGCGTGCGATGAACGTTTTTCCGTTCATTCGCAATCACACGTAGCTGTTACACACTACAATGTACCTTACGATGCCGGATGTGCGTCACTTATGATGTGACCCCGCCGACACATCATAAGATATATTGTAGTGTGTAAAGCGGGCTTTTCAGTATCTCTGTAATAAGCTTTGTGCTGTTCATGTACATCTATATAGTAAAGGGGGCTTTACACGCTACGACATCGCTAATACGAACTCGTTGGGGTCACGGAATTGGTGACGCACATCCGGCCGCATTAGAGATGCCGTTGCGTGTGACACCTATGAGCGATTATGCATCGTTGCAAAAACGTGAAAAATCGATCATCGGTGACATGGGGGTCCATTCTCCAAAATCGTTACTGCAGCAGTAACGAGGTTGTTCCTCGTTCCTGCGGCAGCACACATCGCTCCGTGTGACACCGCAGGAACGAGGAAGCTCTCGGCCGCTATGCGGAAGGAAGAAGGTGGGCGGGATGTTATGTCCTGCTCATCTTCGCCCCTCCGCTTCTATTGGGCGGCGGTTCAGTGACGCAGCTGTGACGTCGCTGTGACGCTGAACGAACCGCCCCCTTAGAAAGGAGACGGTTTGCAGGTCACAGCGACGTCGCCGGGCAGGTAAGTAGTGTGACGGGTCTGGGCGATGTTGTGCGGCACGGGCAGCGATTTGCCCGTGTCGCACAACAGATGGGGGCGGGTACCCACGCTAGTGATATCGGGACCGATATCGCAGTGTGTAAAGCGGCCTTTAGAGTGGTGTTCAGTTACAATATCTATGTAGCAGGCTCGGTTCTGTTACCATATCTTTATAGTAAGATTGGGTCTGTTGCAGCATCAAAGTTTCTATAGAGAGTATATTTGACTTTTTGAACACCCTCCATGGTGAATTTGTTATAGTCGACATTGTATATGCATTATGTACAGTACAATCTATACAATATACTAGTAATAGAATTTGATTGCTGATGTTACATGAAACAGACAACTACTGGTAGTTATAACAAAATTATTGATGGCACTGAACTACGCTGCTGCACCTACAGCTAATGCAAAACAAATGAAAATGTAATAAGAATTCCTGGTTCCATGAAATGATTGAGCTGTTACTAACAATGTTATGTATCTGGGATCACATATACTTATATTATCCTGCCATTGTATGTAAAGCACTGTGGAATTAACAGCGCTATATAAATGAATAAATATTATTATTATGTTATTATCCTGAAATAAAAACATCAGCCATATCTTTTTCCGGCGGACAAATTTAAACCCCTCTTGGTAGGCGAAAGTTCATAGGTTAAAGATGGACCACTAATGATGGCCCAGTACTGTGCATGCCCCATAGGCTAAAATTTGCCAAGCAGCTACTGCCTACATTTTATATGGAAACTTTCAATGTGCAATTTGGCACCAATCTGTCAGAATTAAGGGGGCTTTACATGCAGCAACATCGCTAGCGATGTCGCTCGTGAAAGCACCCGCCCCCGTCGTTTGTGCGTCACGGGCAAATCGCTGCCAGTGGCGCACAATATCGCTAATACCTGTCACACGCACATACCTTCCTAGCGACGTCGCTGTGGCCGGCAAACAGCCTCTTTCCTAAGGGGGCGGTTCGTGCGGCGTCACAGCGACTTCACACGGCAGGCGTCCAATAGAAGCGGAAGGGTGGAGAGCAGCCACATGAAAGACACACCCACCTCGTTGCCGGAGGACGCAGGTACGGTGGTGATCCTCGTTCCTGGGGTGTCACACGTAGCGATGTGTGCTGCCTCAGGAACGACGAACAACCTGAGTCCAGCACCAGCAACGACATTTGGGAAATGGACAATGTGTCAACAATCAACGATTTGGTATTTTGCATTGTTAGCGGTCGCTCGTACGTGTCACACGCAACAACAGGCCAGATGTGCGTCACGAATTCAGTGACCCCAACGACATCTCATTAGCGATGTCGTTGCATGTAACGGGGCCTTAAGAATTGTCCCATGTAATATAAGACGCTGTATGAATGACGCACTGTACAAAGACAAATGTCTATGTGTAGTGGGTGGGCCTACCCCCTACCAGTACCAGCAGAGTTAACCCGGAATTGTAACTAATAAAAATGTTGAAGTTTATTATTATATGTTGTGTTAGGGCACCCCTAGTGGCCGGGTGGGACGGCTGTCGCCACCGGGGAGGAGGAGCCGGCTGAATCAGAGGGGAGTGTGTGTGTGTGTGAGGGGGAGTCGGATCCGGGACAGCAGAGTGTGAACATCGAGGGGCAGAGTGTGTGAGCGGGACCACCAGGGGGCGCCGGAGAACAAGGAGGAGAACGTAACCTCAGCGTGTGAAGCCACTGGTGTGGGTCCGGTGTGTGAGGAACCGAAGTGTGGGAGCCCGGCGAAGTGGAGTACCCCGGGCATATCCCCACCAGAGGGTGCGTTAGGGCAGGCTGCCCCCAGCTCCATCAAAAGTGCCTGATTTTACCGCCGGATAATATTGTGCAAATAAAGGATGTCGTTTGTTACCAGCACCCTTTGTCTGAAGATCGTTTGTACGACGGCCGGCGAATGCACTATCACACTCTGCCCCACCAAGTCAGTCCCCGACATTGAAGAAGTGGTGAAGCCAGGGACCAGCCTGAGAACTACTGCCACGACTACAAGGCCGGAGGCTCCCCTGGCTCATCACTTCATGTGGCGTAGTCGGCAGGATGCGAATTCCCTGCCAGGGACCCAAGAAGCCGGAGACCAAGTGGTGCCGAGTGCACCGTATCCGGGCTATGAGAGAAGATTTCCAGTCCCATGGTGGGAGGAAGAAGTGCCCAAGGCGTTGGATCGGGCACAAGATGGCGGCAAGATGGCCGCCGTCTGTGAAGCTGAGGAAGGAAAGGCGCGAAAAGTTGGCGCCAAAAGAAGACCCTGGGGCTGGCCGGTGCCGAGAAAGAGGTACAGAGTACTCCGCCTAAAGAGGGGAGGCGCCAGTCCCCGGACACGAAGAAAGAAATATGCAGTGGGCGGTATTGTAAAGAAAAAGAAGAACCGCCGCGGAGGAGTCAAGATGATGTGTGAGGCTGGGGGTGGAGCCTGTTTAAGAGCGGGAAACATAGGCCCGCCTCTTCTTCTTCCAGTCTCAGCATTGACCTCGCCGCCATTGCATTTTACCCAGCAGGAGAAAAAGATGGAAACTTCCGGCCGACAGCAGGATCTCGCCACCGCCATGGCCCTGACCAGTCTAAGCCGGGAGCGCCCTAAACAAGCTGCCGTAGCAGGAGTGTTCTTGCCGGAGATCCCGACCGGGTCAGGAGACCCAGCACGCCCGGAGAAGGTGACGTGGCTGACCACCTGGTACGCGGCATCCGGGGGCACGACCACTGAGGTCCGGGCAACATATGCCGCCCAGCTACCGGTGGGGAACCGCCCTCTGGGGATTACCTATTCCCCTGTGTAGACACCTCAGGCCGTAGCCACAGCCACAGCTACATCCGCAGCCGCAGTACCATCTGTCCCCGAGCGGGAACCGGCCGAAGTGTATGCCGAGCGGTTGGAGCAAGACCACCGGGGCTTCTTTTGGGACCCTGTAGTCCCGTCTTCTACCCCCTATCCAAGGGCTCTGTCTCCGGTGCCAGATCCCGTCCAGGAGCGGTTGCTTGCAGAGACCATCGTCCGGGAAATGATGTCCGGTCCCGGCGGTGAGGAGCTGGCCCTGCAATTCACCACTGGTATAGTGGTGAAGTTCAACCAGCAGGAGGGCTACGGATTTATCCGCGAAGCAAGCACCGGGGACGATTACTTCTACAACCGGGTCCACCTGGACGTGGAGGGCTTACCCAAGAGGCTCCACACTCTCTACCGGGGCGAGAAGGTACAATTCTTACCGGAGGCGGGCAGTCGCAGCCTGTTCGCCGTTGGCGTGACCCGGACGCCAACCGCCCGTGAAGCGGCTCAGTGGCAACAGGAGCTGGAGTGGGAGGAGCACCAGGAACGACGCCGGAGCCAGCAGAAACCGACGCCGCTGGATGCCTCCCATTCCCGGCGTACTCTGGCGGTCCCACCGGAGGTGCAGTCTGACCCGGAAAAGGGTACCCCGGTCGTGGCGGTTAACCAAAGCGTCACCAACAGACCGGTAATCGTTCTGGACGTGCCGCAACCTGTACCTCAACCGCCCCGAGTGGCGACTCCATCGCCGCCACCGGAAACTGAAGAGGCCACGCCAGCGGAGCCGCCGTTCGCTCCTGTCTCATTCCGGAGAGTCCCCCGCCAACCTGGGCAGTCCCTGGGCGCCTACATCCAGGCCCAAGCTGCCGAATGGAAGCGGTCCTGGCCTCCGGAGTAGGCCGCTCGAGCTGGCTTGTTAAAAAGACCGGTAATGTTGTTCGACCGGCAAAAGTTTAAAGTTTTATGAAGAGTTTACAGTTGATATGCCTGTTGCTCGCCATCACAAGACCGGGAGCGCTGTTGAGCCTCCGGGCGCCATCGAAAGACCGGGAGCGCTGTTGAGCCTCCGGGCGCCATCGAAAGACCGGGAGCGCTGTTGAGCCTCCGGGCGCCCCAAAGGACCGGGAGCGCTGTTGAGTCGCCGACTGTGGACTGGGCTGAAGGATATTTTTATGCCATGTTCTTTGTTTTTAGTTATATGTTTTATAGTTAGAGCCTTGCCGGGAGGCTCGGATTTTAAGAGGGGAGGCATGTAGGTGGTGGGCCTACCCCCTACCAGTACCAGCAGAGTTAACCCGGAATTGTAACTAATAAAAATGTTGATGTTTATTATTATATGTTGTGTTAGGGCACCCCTAGTGGCCGGGTGGGACGACTGTCGCCACCGGGGAGGAGGAGTCGGCTGAATCAGAGGGGAGTGTGTGTGTGTGTGAGGGGGAGTCGGATCCGGGACAGCAGAGTGTGAACATCGAGGGGCAGAGTGTGTGAGCGGGACCACCAGGGGGCGCCGGAGAACAAGGAGGAGAATGTAACCTCAGCGTGTGAAGCCACTGGTGTGGGTCCGGTGTGTGAGGAACCGAAGTGTGGGAGCCCGGCGAAGTGGAGTACCCCGGGCATATCCCCACCAGAGGGTGCGTTAGGGCAGGCTGCCCCCAGCTCCATCAAAAGTGCCTGATTTTACCGCCGGATAATATTGTGCAAATAAAGGATGTCGTTTGTTACCAGCACCCTTTGTCTGAAGATCGTTTGTACGACGGCCGGCGAATGCACTATCACACTCTGCCCCACCAAGTCAGTCCCCGACATTGAAGAAATGGTGAAGCCAGGGACCAGCCTGAGAACTACTGCCACGACTACAAGGCCGGAGGCTCCCCTGGCTCATCACTTCATATGTGTAGGGCAATCTCGGAGGCAGCAGCAATTGCTTGTCACTCATTTCTGAGAATATTTAAAAAAAGAAAATAAATCTGCTAAACAACCTGACAGGTGGAGATTGCATCCAGAGGTGGTAGTCCTGTACACACAGAGGTGTGTCTCCATGATGTGTAGGCACGTAGTAATTATTCTAGCTGTGTATACACAATCTGTCATAAAGATCAATGATGTGTAATAAAAATCCATAACGGCTTATGAGTATACTGTCTCATATGTTTATGCCAAGACACAGATAAGCCACTTTAATGACTACCAATCGCATGGGTCAGCAACCAGCGGCACTCCAGATCAGGAAGCTCAGTGCATGATGGGGGATGTAGATTCACATCGGCTGAAGGACGATGCTATTACTGTTAACTAGAAATTAGCAAATAAATTAGCAGCTCCCTGGCCGAGTGGCCATGTCAATATTACAATTCTGCTGGAAAGATGTGCTCTGAACTGCCTCCTACCTGCTCGAATCCTTCTGTTTTGTATGACCTCCTTCATGTCATTGTTGTGCCATGACATATGCCTTCACGCTGGGTCTACTAATCAGGAGAGACGCCAAGGATCCCTGCATATATAGAACGTAGTTTCGCAGGACTTCTGTCCAATGGCCAAAGAATACTGACAAGGATCCTATCCTGTGAATGGATTTGCTAATCTCTACTGTTAACTAATAAATTCCCATTCACAAACACTTAATGTCTGACATCAGCAGCAATATTGACCTGGAGAAATTATTTTACCCCAGCAAGCCATTTTGCGCTGCTCCCCACTGTTCGTGTTTCCCCAAAAATAAGACCTATACCGAAAATAAGCCCTAGCAGGAATGTTCAGGGGAATGCATCAAGGCCCAGGGGTAGAATGCATACCCACACACATCAGGTTGCACACCAACACACATCAGGTTGCACACCAACACAGATCAGGTTGCACACCAACACACATCAGGTCGTGCACACACACATCAGATCACACACACATCAGATCACACACACATCAGATCACACACACATCAGATCACACACCCACACACATCAGATCGCACACCCACATACATCAGATCACACACACATCAGATCACACACCTACACACATCAGATCGCACACCCACATACATCAGATCACACACACATCAGATCGCGCACACATCAGATCACACACCAACACACATCATATCGCACACCCACACACATCAGATCACACACACATCAGATCGTACACCCACACACATCAGATCACACACACATCAGATCGCACACACATCAGATGGCACACCCACACACTTTACATCACACCCATCAGATCGTGCACACCCACACACATCAGATCGCACACACACACACATCAGCCTGGGAATCCTGCGTAAAGGCCGCTTTAGACGCTGCGATATCGGTACCGATATCGCTAGTGTGCGTTCCCGCCCCCATCGGTTGTGCGACACAGGCAAATCGCTGCCTGTGCCGCACAACATCGCCCAGACCTGTCACACATACTTACCTGCCTAGCGACGTCGCTGTGAATGGCGAACCGCCTCCTTTCTAAGGGGGCGGTTCGTTCAGCGTCACAGCGACATCACAGCAGCGTCACTGAACCGCCGCCCAATAGAAGCAGAGGGGCGGATATGGGCGGGACGTAACATTCCACCCACTTCCTTCCTTCCGCATTGTGGCCGGGAGGCAGGTAAGGAGAGCTTCCTCGTTCCTGCGATGTCACACGGAGCGATGTGCGCTGCTGCAGGAACGAGGAACAACTTCGTTACTGCTGCAGTAACGATATTTGAGAATGGACCCCCATGTCACCGCTGAGCGATTTTGCACGTTTTTGCGACGATGCAAAATCGCTCATAGGTGTCACACGCAACGGCATCGCTAATGCAGCCGGATGTGCGTCACAAATTCCGTGACCCCAACGACTTCGCATTAGCGATGTCGTAGCGTGTAAAGCCCGCTTTAGACCGAGTTCACACATATAGTAATCATACGTTAGAACGGATCCTGCAGAGATCTGTTGGCAAAAAAGTTCTGCTGACTCGACTTTTTTGTCCATTTTTAAATCACTGATTTTTGATGGATCCGTTTTTTAACATTGAAGTCTATGGAAAACAGATTGTTAACATATTGCTGTGCACTTAGCCTAAAGCGGGCTTTACACGCTACGACATCGCTAATGCGGAGTCGTTGGGGTCACGGAATTCGTGACGCACATCCGGCCGCATTAGAGATGCCGTTGCGTGTGACATCGATTAGCGATTTTGCATCGTTGCAAAACAGTGCAAAATCGCTAATCGGCGACACGGGGGTCCATTCCCAATTATCGTTACTTCAGCAGTAACGAGGTTGTTCGTCGTTCCTGCAGCATCACACATCGCTGCGTGTGACGCCGCAGGAGCGAGGAAGCTCTCCCTACCTGCCTCCCGGCCGCTATGCGGAAGGAAGGAGGTGGGCGGGATGTTACGTCCCGCTCATCTACGCCCCTCCGCTGCGATTGGGCGGCGGTTCAGTGACGTTTCAGTGACGTCGCTGTGACGCCGCACGGACCGCCCCCTTAGAAAGGAGGCGGTTCGCCGGTCACAGCGACGTCGCCGGACAGGTAAGTATGTGTGACGGCTGTGGGCGATGTTGTGCGGCACGGGCAGCGATATGCCCGTGTCGCGCAACAGATGGGGGCGGGTACGCACACTAGCGATATCGGGACCGATATCGCAGTGTGTAAAGTAGCCTTAAGGGCGGCGTTACATGGGACGATTTATCGGGCGATCGCATGAGCGATCGCACCCACCCCCGTTGTTTGTGCGTCACGAGCAATTTGTTGCCCGTGGCGCACAAAGTCGTTTACCCTGTCACACGTACTTGCCTCCTGGACGACCTCGCTGTGGGCGGCGAACATCCTCTTCCTGAAGGGAGAGGGACGTTTGGCGTCACAGCGACGTCACACAGCGGCCGCCCAATAGAAGCGGAGGGGCGGAGATGAGTGGGACTTAACTTCCTGCCCACCTCCTTCCTTCCACATTGCCGGCGGGACGCAGGTAAGCTGTGTTCGTCGTTCCCGGGGTGTCACACGGAGAGATGTGTGCTGCCTCAGGAACGACGAACAACCGGCGCGCAGAAGGAGGAACGAGTTTATGAAAATGAACGACGTGTCAATGAGCAATGATAAGGTGAGTATTTTTGCTCGTTCACAGTCGTTCGTAGCGGTCACATGCTACGATATCTCTAATGATGCCAGATGTGCGTCACGGAATCTGTGACCCCGATGACATATTACCCGATATATCGTGGCGTGTGACGCCGCCCTTACATGTGAGATTCAATAAAAGGTCATATAAACTACTATTAATAGAAACAGACTAAGAAGCTGCTGGAAGAAATCAGATCATGGGACATCGTCTAATTTGTCTCAGAAAGGATTCAAAGTGCTTCCCTATTAATGGCTTGAGCTGGAATCTCATGTATAGGCCTTTGAAAGATACCAAATTGTTTACTTGATGCTTACTTCTATCCTGGGAGTTTGATACAGCTTCAGAAATGACTACTTTGAAATGGTTTTATAACCGTGGGAACGGTGTAGTTTATTAAAATTAATAGCAACAGGAAAAATATTTTCTTGCGTTTACATTATTTTTAAATTTAACTTTACGAATATTTTTAACATTTTTTATCATGGTATTTTTAGCAACATTTTTCAACAATGTCCTTATAATAAATTATCTCATCCATATGAGAAAAAATTCTGACAAACCTGCAGAAATCTTAGAAAACATTAGAAAAAAAATAGTATCAGCATTCTATATTTTCAAAAACACCAATGACCACACAAAGGTAATCACAAGAAACTAAATCTACTTTAGTAGACCTTTAGGTTCTTAGGCTGCTTTCACACTACGTTTTTAACATGCGTTATGAACATTTTTTTGCTGCAAAAGCGGATCCTATTTTTCTAAAGAAAAACGCATGTAAACGCAAGTGTTATTTTACAGGATCCTGCCACTTGACTTGAAGTTTATGGGTGGGCATTGGAGTCATGTGATCGGGAGTCAGTGGAACTGAACGTGACAGACTGGAAATTCAGATGCCACTGGGGAAAAAAAGAGAGAGGAAAGAGAGAGAGGAAGAGAGAGAGAAAGAGAGAGAAGGAAAGAGAGAGTAAGAGAGAAAAAGAGAGCGCGAGAAAGAGAGAGAAAGAAAGAGATAGAGAGGAAGAGAGAGAGAAAGAAAGAGAGAAAGAAAGAGGAAGAGAGAGAACGAAAGAGAGAGAAAGAAAGAGATAGAGAGAGGAAGAGAGAGAGAAAGAGAGAGAGAGAGAGAGAGAAAAAGAGAGAGAAAGAAAGAGATAGAGAGAAAGAGAGGAAGAGAGAGAGAGAAAGAGAGAGAGAAACAGAGAGAGAAGGAAAGAGAGAGTAAGAGAGAAAAAGAGAGCGCGAGAAAGAGAGAAAGAAAGAGGAAGAGAGAGAACGAAAGAGAGAGAAAGAAAGAGATAGAGAGAGGAGGAGAGAGAGAAAGAGAGAGAGAGAGAAAGAAAGAGAGAGGAAGAGAGAGAAAGAAAGACATAAAGAGAGAGAGAGAGAAAGAGAGAGGAAGAGAGAGAGAGAAAGAGAGAGGAAGAGATAGAGAAAGAAAGAGAGAGAAAGAGAGAGAGAAAGAAAGAGAGAAAGAAAGAGAAAGAGAGGAAGAGAGAGAGGAAGAAAGAGAGAAAGAGAGAGAGAAAGAAAGAGGAAGAGAGAGAAAGAGACATAATGAGAGAGAGAGAGAGAAAAAGAGAGAGAAAGAGAGAGGAAGAGAGAGAGAGAAAGAAAGAGAGAGAGAAAGAGAGAGAAAGAGAGAGAGGAAGAGAGAGAGAGAAAGAGAGAGAGAAAGAGAGAAAAGAGAAAGAGAGAGAGAGAAAGAGAGAGAGAGAAAAGAGAAAGAGAGAGAGAGAAAGAGAGAGAGAGAAATAAAGAAAGAAACAAACTCACTCTCTGTGGTTTCTGGGCATGCTCAGTACACCAAACAGGATCCTGTCTATCAGTATACCACCGTTCACATGCGTTTGCGTGCAGTTTTGTCAGAATCCAGCAATTTGCAGTATTTGGACGCAGCTCAGAAACGCTACATGTAGCGTTTTTAAACAATGTTAAAAAACTGCAAGTCGCTGGATTCTGACAAAACTGCACGCAAACGCATGTGAACGCTTGTTGACGCAAGTCCGCTGCAAATGCATTGAAATGAAAACACATGTGTACTGGATCCGCTTTTGCAGCAAAAAAACGTTCAGGACGCCTGTTAAAAAAACGTAGTGTGAAAGCAGCCTTATAGACTCACAGCTAACAGCATTTTAGCCTGAGGCTGCGTACACACACTGGAGTAATGGCATTAACTGCAGCTAACCTGTGCCGCTACGGTCTTTTTACTGTTTCCCTGCACAATCATTTAATTTTGCAGGGAAACAACTGTTTTACCTGTAAGATTATAGAGGATCTGTCACTTGCTCAAAAAAAAACATAAATGTCATGCAGTGACTCCCGGGGTTCAGCCAGGTATAAATTAACTCCCAGTGAGCACCGCAACGCATGGTGTACACAAAACAACGGTGGGAACACTAGAGTAGCAATATGACGGAGTGGTCTTGCGTTTGGGAGGGGGAACAGCGTCACCTCTTAACACTAACCTGAGGATGATCCCTGCACTCCCTAATGTCCCTATATGGGTCCTTCCCTCTGACGCTGATCACGTTTCTAGGCCCTTGCTGACCCTAAACTCATCCTGGCTAGTGAGGACCAGCAAGACACTAGTCCCGCAACTACAATAAGACAGCATGATGAAAGACAAAGATGGAAGAAAGACACAACTAAAACTCCGGCAGGAACTTCTCAGCTGCAAGGGACACCTCAGTTTTCTCTAAAGACTGGTTCCTTCCAAGTGGACAGCAAAAGGAATGATATATAGCCGACTTGGAGTGGAGTGAGTGGATATTTATAGCAGAAAGCATGGTGGCTCAGTGGTTAGCACTGCAGTCTTGCAGCGCTGGGGTCCTGGGTTCAAATCCCACCAAGGACACCATCTGCAAGGAATTTGCATGTTCTCCCCGTGTTTGAGTGGGTTTCCTCCGGGTACTCCGGTTTCCTCCCACACTCCAAAGACATACAGATAGGGACTTTAGATTGTGAGCCCTAATGGGGACAGTGTTCCTGATGTATGTAAAGTGCTGCAAAATATGTTAGCGCTATATAAAAGAAAAAAAAATAAAGCAGAAGGGAGCTGCTGAGGTTACAATTACCTGTTAGATCACTGCAGGATAGAAATGAACCATAACACCTTTAGTGCTGATTGGAATTAATTATGCTCTAACTCAGGGTAAATGGGGCAAAAGCAGATCTGCAGTCCATAATGCGCTGTCTTCTGTAAGTCTAGTATAAGGCTTAATGGTGCTTTACACGAGACGACGGATCGTGCGATGCATCGTCGGGGTCACGGTTTTTGTGACGCACATCTGGCATTGTACACGACGTCGTCTCGTGTGAAACCTCTGAGCGACGCAGTATCACTCACAAATCGTGAGTCGTGTACTCGTCGCTCAGTTTCATATCGTTTATTTTTACTTGTGCTGGTTGTTCATCGGTCCCGTGGCAGCACACGTTGGTCCGTGTGACACCACGGGAGCGATGAACTCTACTTACCTGTGTCCCACGGCTCCCGCCGGCTATGCAGAAGGAAGGAGGTGGGCGGGATGTTTACATCCCGCTCATCTCCGCCCCTCCGCTTCTATTGGCCGGCGGCTGTGTGACGTCGCTGTGACGCCGAACGTCCCTCCCCATTCAGGAAGTGGACGTTCGCCGCCCACAGCGACGTTGCTCAGCAGGTAAGTATGTGTGACGGGGGTTTCATGACTTTGTGCGACACGAGCAGCGATTTGCCCGTGACGCACAAACGACGGGGGCGGGTATGATCGATCGTGAAATCGCATGATCGGTCGTCCCGTGTAAAGCAGGCTTTAGAGTAAATTGCATGATTTCTGTTTTATTTTAATATATAAATTTATATGGAAAAATTAAAAAGAAAATGTAAAAAAAATACAATAAGAACTTAAAAACCTAATCTAAGCCATGAAAGATATGTGCTGTTTGATTACCCACCCAGTGACTCATTTTTTCATGATATAATGTGCAGTTGCCTTAATGTAGCATGGTCTGTCCCAGTGATGGATCCTCCTTACCACAGGACATAGTCATCTTACACATGTATACACATTCAAACTGTCTACACGGAATGAAGATATGAATCTAGAGAAAAATGTCCACCAGAACAGTCCCATCTAAACATTCACATAGCGACATTGCTATTGTCCAGGATCTGCTCCTTGTATACATTCCTTTAGCATGTCTCTGACAACCAAATAATGTAATAAAGCTAAAGTGTTATCCAAACAGAGCTGCAGAGCAGACGTCGGTCTTGCTATCATCACTGGTTATATAGGATTGCTTCTCAGAAGATTTAAGTGGGCTTTACAAGCTACGATATTTCTAGCAATTGCTAGCGATATCGTACACAAAAGCACCCGCCCCCGTCGTGCATGCGATATCGTGTGATCGCTGCCGCAGTGAACATTATCGCTACGGCAGCGTCACACACACTTACCTGGTCGGCGGCATCAATGTGACTGCCGAACAATCCCTCCCTCAAGGGGGAGGTGCGTTCAGCGTCACGGCGACGTCACCAAGCGGCCAGCCAATCAAAGCGGAGGGGTGGAGATGAGCGGGACGAACATCCCGCCCACCTCCTTCCTTCCTCATTGCGGGTGGGACGCAGGTAAGGTGAGATTCCTCGCTCCTGCGGTGTCACACACAGCGATGTGTGCTGGCGCAGGAACGAGGAACAACATCTATAAACAACCATTAACAATTTTTGGTTTTAGGACGACCTCTCCATGGTGAACGATTTTCACCATTTTGGAGGACGTTTAAGGTCACTGGTAAGTGTCACACGCTGCGATACTGTAAATGACCCCGGATGTGCGTCACTAACGATATGACCCCGACGATAAAACATTAACGATATCGTAGCGTGTAAAGCCCCCTTTAGTCTGTCTGCTGTGTTCCTGCTCCTGCAGAATCTTCACCCAACTAGCCTGATTGACAAATACTCAGTGTTCCTCCTCCCTGCTGCTCAGTACAAGCTGCACCTTTCAGCCAATATTGAGAACACTTGGACTCATGATCTCTTTGACTCATTAGCTGGACTCTGCTCTTGTTAATATCAGGGGGCTATATAGACATTCTGAGTTTCAATGTGGGTATACCGTACTAACATGGTCAGGCTTATGTGATCAATTTAATAATGTATGCAATTTGTATTGTAAAATCTGCTGTGTATTTAATTTTAAAGGGATTGTCTGGGCTAAATCCACAAGTCTGCAGTTACAGTATGTGCACTGTGAGGATTCACCAGTGTCAGAGCTGGGAACGGCGAGCACGTGGCCACGATTTTGTGATATGCATATTCACAGCCACAATACAACTAGATGGGCCACGCTCACTGCAAGTGTATTGAGTGAAGACGAGCCCATCTAGTCGGACTTGTGAATTTTGACTGGACAACCCCTTTAAATCAGGACCCAAATCTGTTATACAAGCATTATAAATGGTTACCTAATAAAGAATCTGCTACTTAGGGACTTCCAAACAAGCTTACTTGGCCTCCCGTGCAGACAGACCAGACGTTACTATGATTGTTTTGCAAAGTTAATGAATGAGATGAATGTATGTTTGTGTTTTTAGAGAAATTTAGAACCATTACCTGTCCATACTGTCTACGGATATTCACTACATATTTAAAGGGGTTTGCCAATACTATAATATTGTCTGACACAAGGCACCATCATCAATCAGCTGTTTACACCTATCCTCCGGTGGAGTTGGTAACAGCTGGTCTTGGAGAGTGCTTGGTGTTGGACCACCTTTGATTTGATGTTGATGACTTATTCCATAGATAGGTCATCCATGGGTGGACATACCATTGGTGCAACCTGTACAGCCGAACAGGGGCGCAGGAGGTATGGGGCAAATTTCTATTCCCCAAGCCAATGGAATCGTGCATTATGATGAGTTACTGGACTGCAAAGGGTTGTTCTTGCACAGGAGCCCTTCTCGGTCTGTGTCCGCCAATGAGGAAATCAATATCAAATTAGTGCACAAAACCATTTTAATACGATACCTAAAATTTCCATAATTTTTCTACCAATTCATCAGTCCACTTACAGAGACGAGGACTCAGTTATATTTTTACTGAATGCATTTTCCTTACATATTAATATAAATATGCTAAATCAATACAAGGTGACTGCTGCACGTAATAGACGTGTACATAAATCGCCATTACCCACATTACAGGAATCATTACTCCACACCTCAATGAATCAGCCTGTAGGTCATTAGTTTGAGAATACTGGGCAATTACTTCGACTAAAATCAATTTGATTTAGTAATCTGTTATTCTGTGTCCTAGAGATTGCAGTAGAAGCCCTGTCCCCTCCTAGTGGATATTCTCATTTAATACTGTAGATACCAGGGGTGCTGAGGTAAGAAGAGGCTGCTCATCCTGCTGCCCACGGTCTTTCTGATCTAATACTAGAACTACACAGAGTGCTGAGGAAAAAAGAGGCTGCTCACACTAGTGACCACCATGTCTATCTGATCCAATACTGGAGAAACCAGGGGTGCTGAGGTAAAATGATCCTGCTCACACTGCTGTCCACCCTGTGTATCTAAGCAAATGCTGGAGATATCAGGGGTCCTGAGGTAAAAGGCTGCTCACACTGTGTCCACCCTGTATTTCTCATCTAATACTGGATCTACCAGGGGTGCTGAGGTTAGAAGAGGCTTCTCATACTGCTGTAAACTATGTCTATCTGATCTAATACTGCAAATACCAGCAGTACTGAGGTAAGAGGCTGCTCACACCAATGTCCACCATGTGTATGTGATCTAAAAGTGAGATACTAGGATTTCTAGGGTAAAAAGATGCTTCTCACACTGCTGTCTACCCTCACTATCTGATGTAATACTGGAGGTACTATGGGTGCTGAGGTAAGAAGAGGCCCCTCATATTGATGCCCATCCTGTCCATCTGATCTAATATTGGCAGTATAAAGGTTTCTAAGGTAAGAAGAGGCTGCCCTGACCTAATACTGGAGATATCAAGGGTGCTGAGGTAAGAAGAGGTTACTTACACTGCTGTCCTTACTGTGTATCTTACCTAATACTGGTGATACCAAAGGTGCTGCGGTAATAAGAGGCTGCTCATACTGATGTCCTCCCTGTTTTTCTGATATAACACTGGATATATCAGGGGTGCTGAGGTAAGATGAGGCTGCTCACACTGTTGTCGACCCTGTCTATCTGATCTAATACTGGAGATTCCAGGGGTGCTAAGGTAGACTGTTAAGAGGAGACTGGTAAGAGGAGACTGTTCACACTGCTTTCTACCCTGTCTTTCTGAATGCTTAGTGACTGGTGTAACTTGGAGACAACTTGACAGGTCTCAGCAGTGGAGTATCCTATTGCACTTGCACATATGCACCTATGCTGTTAATTTAAATAAATTCATAATGTATTCATCTATTTTTTTTCTATTCCTGGAGAACCCCTTTAAAGGGGGTATTCCCAACGTGGACATTTATGGCTTATCCACAGAATCTACCATAATTTTTTATAGCTATAGGTTTAGTCTTTGGGACTCATACCTCTTATGGGGGTCCTCTAATCTGTCTGGTCAGGCAGCAAATGGCAGCTGTAACCAGACGGAGAGATGCTAAACTATTTCTTTAACTTTCTTAGAAGTGTGCTAAAATACCTATATGTGTGTGTGGCCAACGCTACCTTGTTTCTTTGTCTTACCTGCCCATTCTTTATATAGTTTTTGGTCCCAGAGCCGAAATATAGTAGATTTATTATAATCAACTGCCTTGTCAAATCAGTACAAAGTGTTTCTACATTTTCTAGAGCATAAGAGAAGATGCAATGATTGTACAGATCAGTCCAGCAATTCACCTCCAATATGTGTCTCGCACATTAAAAAGTGTACAGTTTTTGTTTTTAAGATATTCCCGCTGCTCCCCCAAGAATTCCAAATTTTATTTTTAATTTGCCATACGGTTCCAGATATATAGCTATATAGACTGTTTCAGATAGTGCTCATTTTAATGTTCTATACAAGAGGACCTGGCTTACAGAATTCTTTGGGAGGGGGGGTCTTTAGGCTGCTCTGCGTTATTGCCCTTTGAGCCCCCTTAGTAAAAGCCATAAAAGATAGGGCTAAATAAAAAGGACTATATAAAATCATATATATAAAAAAATGGAATACTCAAGGGAGCAACACGAAGAAAATAAATGCAAAAACTGGCCATTTTTGACCTGGTGACAGGTCTTTAAAGTATTTCGATTATTCCCATGCAGAACAAGCTAATTTTCTAGAATGATACTTCACAGCCTTCTGATAGGATTTATTTCAATTATAAGCAGTCATGTGGATTGTTTTTAGCAGTAAGGAGAACTCCACATTCTACCGGCCTTGATTATTCTCAGGATGTTCTTTTGTTCAGGACCTAACGAACCATTTCCACTTTTTCTGCGGGCTACTTTACAACAATTTGTCCTTATTAGTAAGGAAAAGACATTTTCTCTCATGTGCGTTGTTGAAAAGCACATACTGTTGTCTAGATTATAGAAAGCTGCAAATTCTTGGCAGGAAAAACAGAACAAATCTGTCCACGGCTCCATCAATTTATATGATCCTCAAGAACTACTATTACTAGGCTTGTTATGTAGGTCATAGGCCAAAGTCAGAGGAGAGTGCTATAAATTCCCATGGCAGGAAGAGGCAGCATAAATGAAACAGTAAAACGGCATTAGCTCATTAAAAAGACATATAGATGAATGCACTCTATGAAACAATTAGTTAACAAGAAGCAAGCCTTAATTACAACACAAGAACAAGGTCCTTCCACTCCAAGCATGCGACAAGTGCAGAAATCCTTGACCTAACATGTTATTAGAAGACGACAACAACTAAAACCTTAAATACCTAGTTATTGTGGCAGCCTGACCGTCCATATGTGGGAAAACAAGAAGTTTAGGCTGTCTTCTTGCTGCAGCAAAAATTTCCGATACTTGTTTGTCTGTAGTAGAGACCGCGTAAGCTTATTTGGCGACCAGCTATATGTGCCAACCCCTTTTCTCTATCGTTTCATTGGGGGACACAGGACCATGGGTTATGCTGCTGTCACTAGGAGGCTGACACTAAGTAAACATAAAAAAGTTAGCTCCTCCCTAGCAGTATACACCCCGAGCCGGAGGCGGGCTCAGATCAGTTTTAGCTTAGTGTCGTAGGAGGTTTTTGCGCTTTTTTCTTTTATTTCGGCGCCGCTCATCACTCTCATACCTGTCGTCTTTTTCTCTGCAGGTATTCGCTTCACTCATCCTCCGCAGCCCCGTGGGTACCACTCCCCAGGGTCGCAGGGGCTTGAGACTTCGGGCCCTCTCCCCCGCCCGTCCCCGTGGTACCACTCCCGGGGGTGCGCGTGTGGGCAGGTTGTTTTGTGGGCACCCCTGATTCGCCCTGCGGTATCACCCCAAAGGGCGTACAGGGGAGTACAGCAGGGATGGAACCTCCGCAGCGTGTGTGATAGATGGGGCCCTGTCACGCTGCCTTCTCCTGGAAGGGGGCTGCTACCCCCATCATGATGTCCACTACCCTGCCTCAGCACGCTCTCCCCCGGAGCTTTCCTGGACGAGCAGCGCTGTACACAGGCAGGGCCAGGGAGCCCTGCCTGCACCGCATCCATCGCTGGGCCGGCGCCGCCGATTGCAGGTAGGACCGACCTTCCCTGCTCTTTCCCCCGGCCCTCTCCATAAATTTAGTCCCCGGTCTCGGCCTAGTCGCTCCTGCGTCCTAGCCACGCCCCCGCTGCAGTGCTATTGGCCGCCGGTCGTCTCCCTCTGTACCTCCCACTGCTCTGCCTCCTGGCTGATGGTGGGGGCTGTGAATCCTCCGTTTTTTTCGCGCCGGAATCCTGCTCCTCCCCCAGCCTCCTCCAGCGTCCCCTCGCCATTTTAGCCTGCCTCTGGTCCCCTGAGGCTGCAGCGCGCCGGCGTTCTGACTCTTCTGGCCAGCTCACTCCTGGACTCCACTTCTGGACTGGTGGGCAGCACGCAGGACCTGGGTAAGCTCTGCTCCTAAGGAGTAGCCCTCACTAGGTAGCATTCTCTGAGTTTAGGGACGAGTTAACCCTCTCCTGTCTCCTTCCTAGCAGCCACCAGGGAGAGTACCTGTTTGCACCATGCCTAAGGCTAAGCCCACCCAATCCAAGCAGGCCCCCTTTGCACTATTTTTTGCATGCTCCTCCTGCAGCTCCAAATTTTCCCAGGGTCAGGACGCCCCACTATGCTCCGTCTGTTCTACAGACGCGCAGCCTCCGCGGCCGACGCTTCTGATACCGCAGACGCCACAGCGCCATATGCTGCAGGGCCCTGCGTCCCGCCCCCCCCGACTGGCTAGCGTCCCTGTCCCAGTCCGTAGATTCCCTCTCTGAGGCTTCTCGGACCATCGCGCAAGCTCTGCGCCTGCTGCCGTCGCTCGCCCAGATTCCCGCAGACCCGGCGCAATTGCCTCCGGAGCAGGTGAGCCCCGTTGCAGGGTCCTCCTCTGCTGCTCAGAAACGGACCCGCCAGGTCTCGTCCTCAGACTCTTCCCAGGTTTCACCTTCATCCCCAGGTCCAGACCGTCAGTCCTCCAGGGAGGCTTCTGACTGCTCAGATGATGATTCCGATGCGGCACCCCTGCAGGACTCAGAGCAGGCGGCTGATATTCGGCGCATGGTGAATAGCCTGATAGAAGCAGTAAACCAGACCTTGAAGGTACAGGTGGACCCAGTCTCCTCCCAGAGCACCCAGGTCTCCTTTAAGCGGGTGAAGCGGGCCCAGAACACATTCAGCGGACATCCAGAATTCGCTGAGTTACTGCGCAGCCACAGGCAACAGCCGGACAGGGTATTTACCAGCGGTAAGTCCATCGATTTGCATTATCCCTTTCCTGAGGGTCTTCGAAAGGATTGGGCAGGATCCCCTGTGGTCGACCCCCCAATCTCCCGCCTGTCTTCTCACACAGTCCTTCCACTCACTAACGGTACGTCTCTCAAGGACCCTACGGACCGTACTATTGACAGGTTGGCCCGTTCCGCCTTCGAGGCAGCGGGCACATCCCTCTCTCCGGCCTTTGCCTCGGTTTGGGTTGCGAAGGCCCTGATGTCCTGGGCGGAAATGCTACGCTGCGGTCTCCGCGCCATTCCTGCCAATCCGGACCTGGTTCCCATCGCCTCGCAGATTTCCCTCGCGGGTGAGTACTTGCTCAATGCAGCCCTGGCGTCTGCAAGTTGCGCGACCCAGGCCGCCAGCAACAATGTGGCCATCCGTCGAGCCCTTTGGCTCCGGTCCTGGAACGCGGATGCGGCATCTAAGAAGTCACTAACTTCCCTGCCCTTCCTAGGGGAGCGTCTCTTCGGAGATAGGCTGGACCAGCTGATCTCCGATGCAACGGGAGGAAAGAGTAAATCTCTCCCCCAATTCCGCCCCAAGCGCTTCCAGAATCGGCGCCCCACCGCTCGTTTCCGGCCCTTTCGCAGCTTCAGCTCCAATCCCCAGCTGCGGAAAAGCCGCTCTCCTCCGAGAGACAGGAAGACTCCGTCATTCAAGACCAATCCCGCCTGGCGTTCACGCCCCCGCCAATCCACGAGATCCTCTTCTGGTTACCGCCGACGTTCCTCCAAGTGACTCGTGGTCGGCGCGCAACAGCGCCAGACTTGTGGGAGGGCGTCTGTCTCGTTTTCAGCATGTGTGGATCCCCCTGACCGCCGATGCCTGGGTCAGAGAGATCATCACATCAGACTACAAAATAGAATTCGAAGCAAAGCCACCGAGACGTTTTTTCCTATCTCGCCCTCCCGAGTCTACCGCGCGGGCTCGCACGTTCTTTCACTCCATAGACTCCCTCCTCCGAGCCGGAGTCGTGGTACCAGTCCCTCCCGCAGAGCGTTTCAAGGGGTTCTATTCCAACCTTTTCGTCGTCCCCAAAAAGGACGGCTCTGTCCGTCCCGTCCTCGACCTAAAGCTTCTGAACAGGTCGGTGAGGCCTCGGCCGTTTCGAATGGAGTCACTCCGGTCCGTCATCGCGTCCATGGAGGTAGGCGAATTCCTGGCATCGCTGGATATTCAAGACGCCTATCTTCACGTCCCGATAGCCACCTCTCACCAACAGTTCCTCCGTTTTGCGATAGCGGAAGATCACTTCCAGTTCACGGCTCTTCCCTTCGGCCTCGCATCCGCACCCAGGGTCTTTACGAAGATCATGGCTGCTGCCATGTCCGTCCTGCATGCCAGGGGTGTCATGGTCATCCCGTACTTGGACGATATGTTGATAAAGGGCTCTTCCTTCGAGGACTGTCGTCTTGGGGTTCAGGTCACGATCGACACCCTTTCACGGTTAGGGTGGCTGATAAATCGGAAGAAGTCCTCTCTGACCCCGGCCCGTCGGATCACCTTTTTAGGCATGGTATTCGATACCATCCAAGGGCGAGTTTTCCTCACACAGGAGAAGATGTCCTCCCTACAACGAGGCCTCCGCGCTCTCCGGCGTCAGCGCCAAGTTTCCATCAGGTTCGGCATGCGAGTCCTCGGTCGTATGGTGGCGGCGATGGAAGCGGTACCCTTTGCACAGTTCCATCTCCGGCCCCTCCAGCTGGCCTTGCTGAAGAAGTGGGACAGATCTCCCTTTTCTCTGGACCGCAGGTTTCATCTTTCGCCGGAGACCCGCCACTCCCTCCGTTGGTGGCTCAATCAACGCAACCTCGCATCAGGAAGGTCTTTCCTCCCGCTCCACTGGAAGATAGTGACCACCGACGCCAGTCTCCAGGGCTGGGGAGCAGTGTTTCGACATCACACAGCGCAGGGCCGATGGTCACCGAGGGAGAGTTGCCTCCAGATCAACATTTTGGAGATAAGAGCCATCTGGCTAGCCTTGCAGCAGTTTCGGCACCTAGTACAGGGTTGCCCGGTCAGGATCCAGTCGGACAATGCGACGGCGGTGGCGTACATCAACCACCAAGGCGGCACAAGAAGTGTCGGGGCGATGCGAGAAGTCAAGAAGATTTTGCACTGGGCCGAGTGTCATCACTCCCTGATCTCAGCGGTACACATCCCAGGCGTGGACAATTGGGCGGCGGCCTTCCTCAGCAGGGAAGGCCTCGCCTCTGGAGAATGGTCCCTCAACCGGGAAGTCTTCAACCAGATCTGCGACAGATGGGGAGTTCCGGACGTGGACCTAATGGCCTCCCGGCTCAACCGTCAGGTTCCGCACTTTGTAACGCGGTGCCGCGACCGCTTGGCTTTAGGAGTCGACGCCCTCACCCTGTCATGGAGCCAGTTCAGTCTCCCGTACATCTTCCCTCCGCTCCTTCTAATTCCGAGGGTCCTCAAGAAGATCAAGGCGGAAGGGATACCGGTCATCCTAGTGGCTCCGGACTGGCCCAGGCGAGCATGGTTCGCGGAACTAACTCAGCTCCTCGCAGACGCTCCGTGGCGCCTTCCAGAACGTCCAGATCTCCTGCAGCAGGGACCTCTCTTCCATCAGAACTCACAGGTCCTAAATTTGACGGCCTGGCCATTGAATCCTGGGTTCTAGCTAAGGCTGGTTTTTCCTCAAGAGTGATTCAGACAATGATTAGGGCCAGGAAGCCATCTTCATCAAAGATTTACCACCGCACGTGGAAGGTTTTCTTCAGGTGGTGTGAAGAGCATAATATTTCTTCTCCTCTCGCCTTCTCCCTTCCTTCCCTATTGGCATTCTTGCAGTCAGGCCTAGATGCGGGTCTCTCGCTCGCAACACTAAAAGGCCAGATATCGGCGTTATCAATCCTGTTTCAGAAGCCACTGGCCGCTCGTTCACAGGTTAAGACCTTCATCCAGGGAGTGGCCCACCTGGCACCGCCGTACCGTCGGCCTCTAGAACCGTGGGACCTTAATCTAGTCCTAGGGTCACTTCAGGGCCCCCCATTCGAGCCCTTGCGAGAATCTTCCCTTTCTCACCTGTCTTGGAAGGTGGTGTTTCTTGTTGCCATCACTTCTATTCGCAGGACGTCAGAGCTGGCAGCTCTCTCTTGTCGTTCCCCCTTTTTGATTTTTCACCAGGACAAAGCGGTTCTCCGGCCAGATCCCGCTTTTCTCCCAAAGGTGGTCTCCCCGTTCCATCTTAACGAAGAAATCGTTCTTCCGTCCTTCTGTCCTGGCCCCTCTCACAGCTTGGAGAGGTCCTTGCACACCCTGGACCTAGTGCGTGCACTTAGAATTTATGTCTCCAGAACCGCGCCATTCCGTAAGTCAGATGGTCTGTTTGTTCTCCCTTCTGGTCCCAAGAGGGGTGAATCGGCATCCAAGGCCACAATTGCCAGATGGATCCGTTCCGCCATATCAGAGGCCTATCGGATTCGGGACAAGTCTCCGCCGCGAGGGGTAAGGGCGCACTCTACCCGTGCAGTGGGAGCCTCTTGGGCGATTAGGCATCAGGCGTCGGCCGACCAGGTCTGCAAGGCCGCCACCTGGTCTAGCCTGCACACCTTTACTAGGTTCTACCAGGTTCACACCCAAGCATCGGCAGATGCTATTTTTGGGAGAAAGGTCTTGCAGGCAGCAGTTGCACACCTGTAATAGGGTGGCAGCATTCAATTATAGTGCAAGCCCGCCGAGGGAGGTTGTTGTTTTTCTTCCTATCTGCGCGTTTTTCGGTATTCCCACCCAGGGACTGCTTTTGGACGTCCCATGGTCCTGTGTCCCCCAATGAAACGATAGAGAAAGTAGGATTTTTGTGTACTCACCGTAAAATCTCTTTCTCTGAGTCTTCATTGGGGGACACAGCACCCACCCTGCTTGGTTTTTTGGTTGTTCAATTGCATTTGCCTGCTATTTTTCAGTGGTCTTATGTTCATAGACCTCTTGTTTGCACGGCTGCATTGTTTTAGTTACAACTTGTTTTTATGTATGGTGATTCTGGTACTCCTCCTACTGCTTGTGCACCAACTGATCTGAGCCCGCCTCCGGCTCGGGGTGTATACTGCTAGGGAGGAGCTAACTTTTTTATGCTTACTTAGTGTCAGCCTCCTAGTGACAGCAGCATAACCCATGGTCCTGTGTCCCCCAATGAAGACTCAGAGAAAGAGATTTTACGGTGAGTACACAAAAATCCTACTTTTTCCCATATGTATGCATGCGCGATGAGCATGCATACGTTTTTAGTAGGGCAAGGGGAAAAATACATTGACAGACACATTAGGGGGCAGACTATCTCGAGGAAGAACAAAAGGATTTAGTGTTGAAACTTATCTTGCAGGATCCTTCTCTCCCCTGCCATCATAGCTAAAGAATTAGGCTAGGTTCACATTTCCGTTGTTTTGTATCAGTCACATGCGTCGCATGTGACTGATGCGCTGTACAATGGATGACAAAGAACAGAATTCTTTGTCAGACTCCGTTGTGTGCGGGGGGCAGAGCGCGAGGGCGTGGAGATCGGGATGGGTGGAGCCGAGCGAGGCCGTGGCACTGAGGACGTCAGTGCCGCGGGGACTGCAGGACAGGTTAGTGTGTGTGTGTGAGTGAGTGAGTGAGTGTGTGTGTGTATACATGCTGAGTGCGGGAGGGGGCGGAGCCGAGCGGCCGTTCACAGCCAGGGTAAATATCGGGTAAAAGCAAAGCACTTTTTGCTTGGTTACCCGATATTTATCTTGGTTACCAGCATACACCGCTGTCACGCTCCCCGGTGCCCGTGCCACGCTTCCCGGCTCCCCTGCCACGCTCCTTGGCTCCCCTGCCACGCTTTCCGGCTCCTCTGCCACGCTCCCCGGCTCCCGGACCTCGCTTCCCCGCTCCCGGGCTCTGCTCCCCGGTCCCCCGCTCCTCAGCCTCCATGCTCCCTCACCTGGCTCTTCCAGGCAACCTGGTCCCCGGTCCCGGCGCCCGTCTGCTGTTCTGAGCCGGCCCGGCACTCCTGCCTCCTGTACACCGCATCCTGCCCTGGCTTCTGGCACCCGGGCCTCGCGCATGCGCATTAGGGCGCGCGCGTGGTCATTGACCTTTTCTTAAAGGGCCAGCGTCCTCCAACATGATATTGAAGATGCAGGTACAGGGTATATAGGGGGTTCCTTTTCAAGTGGGCGGGGCCTGTTCTTCGTGTTTGCTAAGCTAGGAGTCAGGTCTCCTTGTGTTTGTGCCATACTTACCTATCTGTCTTGTAGAGTCGCCTCCGTCTCGCCAACCGGTCCTGACGACTCCCGAATCCCGAACGGTGACTGCCTGCCATCCCGTCAGTCCCTACCATCTCCGATCCCTGCATCCGTGTGGTGACCCACCTCCTCGCTCCGTTGGTTCCGGATTCTGCCTGACGTCATCTCGGCCTCCGAAACTGAGCTCCGTCACCCGGACTACCTTCAGAGACTCCGTGGTCCCAGGGACTTCTTCACTCCACTCCTCTGAACGGACTGTCCTGCTACCTGTAGTGCTCCGGCTACCGGGCACCTTGCCCTCGGTGAGGTGTTCAGCCCAGTGGATCCACCTCCTGGGTCTGCCCGTCCACCTGGCCCTAACAACCGCTCAGCGCTGGCTCCCTGCACACGTAACCAGTGTAAATATCGGGTAACTAACCAAAGTGCATTGCTTAGTAACCCGATGTGTATCCTGGTTACGGGTGCAGGGAGCCAGAGAGCGCATGCGCAGCGAAATCCTACGGATCGCGCTGCTCAAAAAAACGTTACATGCTGCGTTGCTCCCGCCCGGCGGTCAGTCAAAAAACGACTGACCGCGGCGCAGCGGATGCAACGCAGCATCATCAGTCCCAATCCGTCGCTAATAGAAGTCTATGGGGAAAAACTGGATTCCTGCAAAATATTTTGCAGGATACCGTAATTCCTCAAGGCGACGGATTGTGACTGAAGCAAAACAACGGAAGGGTGAACCTAGCCTTAGAAAGTCAAACCGGGGTGTTTCCTGTAACAGATTCCAACATACACTAATTAGGAGTGGCATGCATGGGTGTTGTCCTTGAAGGAAGTCTCTCCTAGAGCCCATGCACAAAAAAGACCACCTACAATTTTCCATGGCCAATGATGACAAATATGAAGACTACTGGGACTCTGTACACTGGAGTGATGATACCAAGATAAATACTTTTGGAACTGATGACTCCAAAATTGTATGGCATCACAAAGATGAGGAGTACAAAGGAAAATGGAGACTACAGTGAAACATTGTGGTGGCAGTGACCATATGTGAGGCACCATAAGTGATGTTGTCAAGGAGTTACATTTCATTGATGGCATCTTGAATTCACAAATGCACTGTTCTGTATTGAAACAGATTCTGTAACCACTCTGTGTCCTTGGTAGACGTGCACTTTTATATCATGACAATTGTCCAAAACACACATCTAAGGCCACTGTTGCATTTCTGAAGAACAGGGTGAAAGTGAATCAGTGGCCAAGTAGGTTTCCTGATCTGAACTTAATATCTATGGGAAATTATGAAGAGACAAGTTGAGCATCACTCTCCATCCAGCATCCAGACTCTCATAAAAGTCATGCTTGAAAAATATAGATGTGCAATGCTGCCAACTTGTTTATTCCATGCCTAGAAAACTTGGTGTTGTCCGTACAAATCATGGAGGTCATACAAAGTACAAGATATAGTAGTTTTTGATGTTGGTTACATGTTATCTGTTAAAGAAATGTTTGATGAAACTAATGCGGGCGTCACACGGTACGATATATCGTACGATATGTCCACGGGGTCACGTCGTAAGTGACGCACATCCGGCATCGTTTGACATATCGTAGCGTGTGGCAGCTACGAGCGACGGTGAACGAGCAAAAATACTCACCTTATCGTTGCTAGTTGACACGTCGCTCATTTTCAAAAAGTCGTTTCTTCTTCTCTGCGCCGGTTGTTCATCGTACCCCGGGTTGCACACATTGCTCCGTGTGACACCCCGGGAACGATGAACACAGCTTACCTGCGGCCGCCGGCTATGCAGAAGGAAGGAGGTGATCGGGATGTTTACAACCCGCTCATCTCCGCCCCTCCACTTCTATTGGCCGGCCGCTGTGTGACGTCGCTGTGACACCAAACATCTCTCCCCCTTCGGGAAGTGGATGTTTGCCGCCCACAGAGACGTCGCTCAGCAGGTAAGTGCATGCGACGGGGGTAAACGACTTTGTGCGCCATGGGCAACTAATTGCCCGTGACGCACAAACGACGGGGGCAGGTGCGATCGCTTGTGCGATCGCACGATAGATTGTCTCGTGTGACGCCCACATTAGTCTTGTCAAAAATATTGGAAATTATTGTGTTCTGTGGGATATTGATTAAAATCTTACCTATCAAAGGGAGTGTACTCAGTAATGCAGAGCACTTTACATATGTACAGTGGGTGAACTAAGTATTGAACAAGTCACCAATTTTCTAACTAAATGTATTTCTAAGAGCGCTATTGACATGAAATTCTCACTAGATGTCGGTATCAACACAAGCAATCCACATAGAAAAAAAAAAATCAAACAATAGATTGTCCATAAATTAAGTTATGTGTAATAATTAGAAATGACACAGGGAAAAAGTATTGAGCAAGCTTACTGAAATTTACATTATACTTCGTACAAAAGCCTTTGCTGGTGATGAAAACGTTAAGACGTCTCCTGTATGGTGAAACTAGTTGCATGCATTGCTCACATGTGAATATGGCCCACTCTTCCATACAAACACTCTTCAAATCTTAAAGGTTCCGTGAGCTCCTTCTATGAACTCGGAGCTTTAGTTCCTTTTGTTAGATGGGCGGCGGGGTGCTCCTGCAGTCATGGCAGTTACTGCCTTCAGCCTGCAGCACAGCCCTAGGTCACTGCTTTGCACTGCAGCCGCCTGTCTAATAAGGGAGAAGGGTTGCTGGGACTTGTGGTGCGGGGCACTCCATTTACGGCCGGAGGCCAGGACTATTTCTTGTTTCTTTTAGGCCACTTCGCAGCTGCCGCCTGCAGCAGGCCCCAGTGTCCCCAAACACCACACACAGACACAGGTCTTCTTTGAAACGAACGAATGATTTCTACTGTCAACATCTTGCCAGTGGCGGGCACATTGCTTTTTAGTTACAGGGGATATCATCCTTAAAAAATACTGTCCTTCGGACATACGCTCCGGCTTTCCTCCTCGGTCGTTGCCATTAGCGACTGGAACCACTCTTAACATGTACATTTTGCCGGCTGGCCGCTTCCCTGGTACTCGGGCCCCCATTGTGGTGCCTAAACTTCTCATCTTCCCCTTCAGCTTCACTATCCACGGCAGGATCAACCGTCTTTCAGTCACTCAGGCCCTACTTTTGTCTTAATGGCTCACTGACCTTCCGCTGACTGGGGGGGGGTTCGTTAGGTCTCCGCCAGGGAATGGCCACCACCCGGGCCTCACTACGTGTCCGACACCTGGATTTGGTCCAGAAGGCCATGCCAAATTAAAGTTATTGGGATTTTCCTTCAAAACGCCTCTCACAGACGCAGTCTGCTTCTCTCCCTCAGGGACTCTCCTCACACTAACTGACTTTTTAACCGTTATTTTTCAAACTAAGCCCCTACCCTTCACTAACTCCCTCCTGCCCGGGAGAACCAGGGAAGCAGCTTACACCCTGTGGCCACCTAGTGGCCGTTTACCAATAATACATACTATACCAGAACAACATACAGTATATTGCCGGTTTGCAGCTCTGGGGTGAGCTGAGCCCTGAACCCCCTTACACTTTCATAAATGTTCTGTTGGATTTCAGGTCAGGTGATTGGTTCAGCCATTCTAGAAGCTTTATTTCCTTTCTCCAATTGAGAGTTCCCTTGACTGTGTGTTTAGGATCACTACCTTGCTGTGGTCGGCTTCTCTCTCCGTTGGACCACAGTAGATTCACTCTTTCTTCGGATGTTTAGTTTCAGTTATCCCTAGTTCTATTAGGGTAACAAGTGTATCCATTTACTCATTTGCGTGCCCAATCAGCTTTCACGTGAGGCTTCAAATACGTTTCTCCTGCTCGTATTTCCTGCTGGTGATATTCTGATTTTGTCCAGCCATATTGCTGTTAGCTTCTGCCAGTTAGTGGAACACCAGTTAGGATACCTCTCTCTGCTGTTCATATTCTCCACTCTGCACCTATCTTATGTTTGTTGTCACAGTAAGTAGGCAGCATATTATTTAGCAATATTCATCTTCTCTAGTATTTGTTGTTTTTCTGAGTCACTCTGGGATCACTTTCTACCTCAGCACATCTAACCTTCTGTAGGTAGTTTGCACTCTGCTCTGCCCTCCGTTTCCTTAGGAGAAACGTGAAGTGCTCGATGTACGATCAGGCAGAATAGGCCCGAGTTACTATCATTAGTCTGTGATGAATGCAATTCCAACTTCAGCAGGAACCAGAAGGGCTACAGGGCTGGGATTTCTTAGTCTATGCCAGAACCAACAGGGTTATTTGCAGTTTTATTGTGTTACTTTTACCCCTTTATGAGTTGCTGTACGTACATAATAGCTGAAACATCCACCCTGAATACATCTTCATCATCCTGGTTGATGGCAGCAGATTTTTATCAAGAATGTCTCAGTACATTTTTCCTTTGATCCTTCCTTTAATTATATAAAATTTGCCAGTGCCGTATGCTGATAAACAGAATTATGTTCCTACCTCCAAACTTCAGGGTTGGGATGGTATTAAAGTCCTCTAAACATGGTGTGCATTATGGCATCCAAAGAGTAAAATTTTGGTATCATCTGACCATCTATATTCTCACTGTATTTCACACACTAAGGGGCACTTTGCACACTGCGACATCGCAGGTGCGATGTCGGTGGGGTCAAATTGAAAGTGACGCACTTCCGGCATCACATGCGAAATCGCAGTGTGTAAAGCCTAGATGATACGATTAACGAGCGCAAAAGCGTCGTAATCATATCATCGGTGCAGCGTCGGCGTAATTCATAATTACGCTGACGCGACGGTCCGATGTTGTTCCTCGCTCCAGCAGCAGCACACATCGCTGTGTGTGAAGCCGCAGGAGCGAGGAACATCTCCTACCGGCGTCACCGCGGCTTCCGTAGGTTATGCGGAAGGAAGGAGGTGGGCAAGATGTTTACATCCTGCTCATCTCCGCCCCTCCGCTCCGATTGGCCGCCTGCCGTGTGACGTCGCAGTGACGCCGCACGACCCGCCCCCTTAACAAGGAGGCGGGTCGCCGGCCACAGGGACGTCGCACGGCAGGTGAGTGTGTGTGTGAAGCTGGCGTAGCGATAATTTTCGCTACGCCAGCTATCACCACATATCGCTGCTGCGACGGGGGCGGGGACTATCGCACTCGGCATCGCAGCATTGGCCTGCGATGTCGCAGTGTGCAAAGTGCCCCTAAGGCTGCTTTCACACTTGCGTTGTTTGGCATCAGTCACAATGCGTTGTGTGACGGATGTGACTGATGCGTTGTAAATAGTGTGAGAATTTTCCGTTTGTGATTTTTTTATGTTTTCTTTAGCCGGGAAAGGATATTTGCGGAGAGGGGAGAGTAAGGGGAGACAGAGAAAGAGAGAGAGAGGGGAGAGAGAGAAGAAAGAGAGAGGGGAGAGAGAGGGGGAGAGAGAGAGAAGAGAAAGAGAGGGAGAGAGCGAGAGAGGCTGGACATGCTGGGCATGCACAGTAGAACATTAACGGAATTCTGCACTGGAATCCGTCGCGTGACGCATGACAATGGAATCCAGCACCATAGACATTCATTATGCCTCTTGATGGATTACGACGGAATCCTGACGGACGCGTTTTTCACAGCAACAAAAAACGTTACATTGCGTGTTCCTCCCGCCCAACTGTTAGTCACTAAACGACTGATACGCCACGGGGCGGATGCACCGCAAGACCATCAGTTGCAATCCACCCTTAATAGAAGTCTATGAGGAATAATCAGATTCCTGCAACGGTTACTGTAATTCCTCAAGGCGACGGATTGCAACTGATGCAAAACAACACAAGTGTAAAAGCAGCCTAACTTTAAACACACTTAAACATGCTTTTTGTTCAACAGTGGAGTCTTGTGTAGTGAGTGTGCATACAGGTCATGGAGGTTGAGTGCTTTACTTGTTTTCTTTGAAACAAACCATACCTGCTGATTCTAGGTCTTTCTGTAGCTCTCCACAGGTGGTCCTTGGCTCTTGAACAATATTCTAATTACTTTTTTCACCTTTCTTTCTCCATGTGTTCAATACTTTTTCAATGTATAATTTCTTATTATTACTCATCACTAAATTTATGGACATCTATAGTTTGATTTATTTGCCAGTGTGGATTGGATAGGTTGTTACCAACATCCGGTCAGAATTTCATGTCAACAGTAGCTTTAAGCCTGCTTTACACCTTACGATCCAGCATACGATATCGTATGCGATCGTAACCGCCCCCATCGTATGTGCAGCACGTTCAATTTGTTGAATGTGCCGCACATACGAGTAACCCCCGTCACACGTACTTACCCGTCCATACGACCTCGATGTGGGTGGCGAACGTCCACTTCCCGGAGTGGGAGGGACGTTCGGCGTCACAGCGACGTCACGTGGCAGCCGGCCATTAGAAGCGGAGGGGTGGAGCTGAGCGGGACGTAAACATCCCGCCCACCTCCTTCCTTCCGCATTACCGGGCGGGAAATGCAGGACGCAGGTAAGATCTATTCATCGTTCCCGGGGTGTCACACACTGCAATGTGTGCTACACCGGGTACGATGAACAATCTGACGTTCAATTCATGAGGAATGAACGACGTGCGTGCGATGAACGCTTTACCGTTCAATTGCAATCGCACTTAGCTATTACACACTGCAATGTACCTTACAATGCCGAATGTGCGTCACTTACGACGTGACCCCGCCGACACATTGTAAGATACATTGCAGTGTGTAAAGCTGGCTTTAGAAATATATTTACTTAGAATATTATATTATATTTACGTAGAAAATTGTGACGTGTTCAACACGTATTTCACTTACTGTGTGTGTAAAAATATATATATACAGTGTAAACCAAAAGTTTGGACACACCTTCTCATTCAAAGAGTTTTCTTTATTTTCAGGACGCTGAAAATTGTAGATTCACATTGAAGGCATCAAAACTATGAATTAAAACATGTGGAATGAAATACTTAAATAAGTGTGAAACAACTGAAAATATGTCTTATATTCTAGGCTCTTCAAAGTAGCCACCTTTTGCTTTCATTACTACTTTGCACACTCTTGGCATTCTCTTCATGAGCTTCAAGAGGTAGTCACCAGAAATGGTTTTCCAACAGTCTTGAAGGAGTTCCCAGAGATGCTTAGCACTTGTTGGCCCTTTTGCCTTCACTCTGCGGTCCAGCTCACCCCAAACCATCTCGATTGGGTTCAGGTCTGGTGACTGTGGAGACCAGGTCATCTGGCATAGCACCCCATCACTCTCTTTAGTCAAATAGCCCTTACATAGCCTGGAAGTGTGTTTGGGGTCATTGTCCTGTTGAAAAATAAATGATGGTCCAACTAAACGCAAAGCGGATGGAATAGCATGCCGCTGCAAGATGCTGTGGTAGGCATGCTGGTTCTGTATGCCTTCAATTTTGAATAAATCCCCAACAGTGTCACCAGCAAAGCACCCCCACACCATCACACCTCCTCCTTCATGCTTCACGGTGGGAACCAGCCATGTAGAGTCCATTCACCTTTTCTACAAAGACACGGTGGTTGGATCCAAAGATCTAAAATTTGGACTCATCAGACCAAAGCACAGATCTCCACTGGTCTAATGTCCATTCCTTGTGTTCTTTAGCCCAAACAAGTCTCTTCTGCTTGTTGCCTGTCCTTAGCAGTGGTTTCCTAGCAGCTATTTTACCATGAAGGCCTGCTGCACAAAGTCTCCTCTTAACAGTTGTGCTAGAGATAAGAAGGTGTGTCCAAACTTTTGGTCTGTACTGTATGTACACCAATGACATCTGCAGGAAGTTTGTATATTCTCCCAGTGTTTGTGTGGGGATACTCCGGTTTCCTCCCACACTCCAAAGACAAATTGATAGGGGGTGTAGATTGTGAGCCCCAAGGGACAGTATTGCCAATGTATGTAAAGCACTATGGAATTAATAGCGCTATGTAAGTGAATAAATATTATTATTATCTATGTATATTGTAGAGAGATGGCTCACTCAATTGCCTTTTTAGGCAGGCACAGGGGGCGGTTTCAGTAAAACGTCCGGGCTTGGTTATTTAAACTTCATAAATCATTCAGGATAACCAAACCAAAAGCAGCCTTTTTCTCGCACAAAGTCAAAATATCAAAGCAAATAGTCCATACAACAGTGTAGGTTCGCCTGCTGAGGTTAATGTCCAGCTCTCATTCCGTAGTAAGGAAAAACACACTGGAGATCTGCACACCTCCACACACAGACCCTGAATGAGAGAATTGGTCTCCATTTTACCTCCAGTACCACACCCTAGGGTAGGGATATGTGAGAACTCAGTCCCACCCATCTCTCTGACTGCTCGTAAACCTGGCCATTATCAGCCATATTAATTCTCTCAGTACTATATGTACTGGAGCCAGCTTTCAGGCTTACATCACAGAGGATAACCATCTCTGTGATACATATCTCCCATCCATGATGTGTCCGGCTGCCATCTTACAACATATATATGCAGTATATCTGTCCAGTAAAAGCAGAATTTGGCTATTAAAAAGAGAAGAAGGGATATTCTTGCCACATCAGTGATAATAAGCATTACATCACTTGGACATACAATCTTGCCTCTTCTATTTATTTCTACACTAATCCATGCAGCTGCTCCAGGTTGTGACATGCAAATTAGCAAAATGTTGCTCCAATATATTTTTAGAAAAAAAGTCTATAAAGATCAAGATACAATTTAAACAGCAACTTGTGAACATAAGATTTGTAGGGGAATGACTTCATTTTAAAGTAAGAACATGGCTGACAGAGTCAATATATAATGATCCATGCTCTTAACAGATGGTATGGTGGGACCCAATTGTCAATTACATTTTTAGGAAAAGATAGGCTGCTTTCACACTACGTTTTTTTAACATGCGTCATGAACGTTTTTTTGCTGCAAAAGCGGATCATGTTTTTGCAAAGAAAAACGCATGCAAACGCATGTGTTATTTTGCAGGATCCTGTCACTTGAAGTTTATGGGCGGGCATTGGAGTCATGTGATCGGGAATGAGGGGAACTGAACGTGAAAGACTGGGAGCCGACATCTGACAGCTGCGGAGGCTCGTAACCAAGGTAAACATCGGGCAACTTGTTTGGATACCCGATATTTACATTGGTTACGAGCGTCTGCAGCTGCTAGGAGTCGGCTCCCTGCACACGTAACCAAGGTAAACATCGGGTAACTTGCTTGGATACCCGATATTTACATTGGTTACAAGCGTCTGCAGCTGCTAGGAGCAGGGCTGCCTGCTCCCTGCACACATAACCAAGATAAACATCGGGTAACTAAGCCCGTGGTTACCCTATATTTACCTTTGTTACGAGCGTCCTCCGCTCTCAGGCGGGGGAGAGAGGAGAGAGAGAGGGAGGGGGAGAGAGGGACTGATCACGCCAGGCTGGTTTCTGGGCATGCTCACTAGAGCAAGCAGGATCCTGTCTATCAGCATACCAGCGTTCACATGCGCTTGTGTGCTGTTTAGTCAGGATCCAGCAATTTGCAGTATTTGGACGCAGCTCAAAAACGTTACAAGTAGCGTTTTTGAAAAAAGTTAAAAAACTGCACGTCTCTAGATCCTCACTATAATGCACGCAAATGCAGGTGAACGCATGTTGACGCGAGTCCATTGCAAATGCATTGAAATGAAAACGCATTTGCACTGGATCCGTTTTTGCGTTAAAAAAACGTTCATGACGCATGTTAAAAAAACGTAGTGTGAAAGCAGCCTAATAGGAAATGATTGTAGAGAATTACTAAAATCCAGAAGATATGAAAGCTGCCGGGTCCTGTAGGTGTATGAAGTTTACCAGAAGAAGCGCCAACTGCTGTCTCTTCAGCCATATGCTCATTGCAGGTCTATGTGTATGTAATCCACCACCTATTTTTACTTCTTTGACATACGATCCTTTTAATTTGTTTGGCCCTAATCTCCTGGATATAAATAGAGGTAGATAAGTGAGGGCAGCAGAGATCCATCCCAGGAACCAATATGTCTGCCCGTCACTGATATGCTTTATATTGGATTTTTGGTCATCGCTGCAGCTTTTCTTTTCTTCAATAACAGGCAGAAATAAAACTTTCGAAAAGGCTGTAGATATGAGCGTCAGCAAAACCAAGAATTTTTAATGATGCCTTTGGGGTTTTGTAAGGGCTGCGGTCCCGCTGGGATGTTTCCCGCTGACTGCTATACCTGGTGAATTGCACTCTCGGTACAGTAAAGACTTGTTTGTGACCTTGGTTGTGAGTTAAGGACACATTACACTGATTAAACTATTTGGAGAACGCCTATGTCTGTCCTGGCAAGCACACGAGTAATTCCAATTATTTCCTTTGTGCAAACGATGGGCTAAAGAGTAAATGCTCTGTGCAGCGGCATTACGTGTGTGTAGATGGCTCAGCACACTATTCCTTTGTGCTCCCAACGTTCTGCTAATCAATTTTACATGCGCTTTAAATAGATCCTTGGTACCTGGTACCATAGTCACCGCTCCTCTGCTGCATAGCTTCTAAGGTTGAACAAAGGCCAAGGTCATGGCATTTTCATTTAGAGCAGAGATACCGTAGCTTTTCTGATCCAAGGGTCACATTTTCAGATTCAGGTAATCCCTAGGGCTGCAATAAACTTTGAAGACGTATTACCATCTGAGACATTTATGATATATTGAGTATAAGTAAAAAATGTTTGATACGTTCAATTTTAGGACTCCAATTTATCTAAAGAATGGAGGTGAGCTTTTCCCCCTTTCGCACTCCAAAAAAGAAGAGACCTTGTATGCGTTTCATTACTCCCGTTAAACTTTAATGAGTTAAATCACATAAGAAGGGGTCAAATGCCGCTCTGCCGAAGTAAGGAACAATCCAGAGGACTCTTTTCAGTGACTTTAGTTATGCGCATTTCAGAGAAATCTCTTTCCTTCAGGAAAAAATCACATCATTTGTGATTCTTTTTTTCCTGAAGAAGGAGAATGATTTCTCCGAAATGCGTGATGTGATTTTTTTTCCTGAAGGAGAGAGTTTTCTCTGATATGCATAGAAATAAAGTCACTGAAAAGAGCCCTCTCAATTGTTCCTTACTTCGGCAGCGCGGCATTTGACCCCTTCTTAAAGGGAACCTGTCAGGTCCAATATACACCCAGACCCACAAGCAGTTCTGGGTGCATGTTGCTAAATCCTTGCCTAATAACAGTCCCTGTATACACTAGCATAGATAGAGATCTTTCGAAAAAGTATTTCAAAAGATCTTTTATCGTATGCTAATGAGCGAGGGGACAAGTCCCCTGGGCGTTAGTTCCCCTGGCTAGTCGGCCCCATTAGCATGATAGTACTCCCCTGTGGGCGTGCTAACATGCTAATGAATGTGCAGCATCAGAGGATGATCTCACTCATCTCTCCGCCGCCATCGCATCCGACGCTGGATTTCGGCTCAGCGTGCATGACCCAGGAGTTCCGGTCATGCGCACTATGAAGCCGGGTGTACACATCCTGGCTTCAAATTGAAGTAGTGCCCACGACCCAAACTCCGGGGTCAAGCGCACTGAGCCGAAATCCAGTGTCGGATGCGATGGCGGCAGGAGGTGAGTGAGATCATCCTCTGACACTGCACATTCATTAGCATGTTAGCACGCCCATAGGGGTGTACTAACATGCTAATGGAGTCAACTAACAAGGGGAACTAACGCCCATGGGACTAGCATACGGGAAAAGATCTTTAGAAATACTTTTTCTAAAGATCTTTTTTTATCTATACTAGTGTATACAGGGGCGGTTAGGCAGGGATTAGCAGTATGTACCCAGAACTGCTGTGGTTCTGGGTGCATATTGGACCTGACAGGTTCCCTTTAAGCGATTTAGGCTCCATGTGGGGCTGCAGCAGCTGATTTGACATGCGTGTCTCATGGTTGTGACTCTCACAACCCCTCAAGGTGAGCACTTTCAGTGTTGTTCTTCCATAACACCCCTCGGATAAGGCCCTGTTTACGCTTCTTTTGTCTTCAAGTTTATTTATATATTAAACTTTAATGAAGATAGCCACACTCGTGTATGGCTACCTCATGTACTTCTATCTGTTGATGGAGAACCCATTTTGCCAGTATTAGAGATGGCCACACAAGGTACCATTAGTATTTATCCGTCCTGGCTTCCCCACTATGGATCACTCCTCTCTAACATGGAAAAACCTGTGAGCATCCAATGACAAGTACGGTATATTTGATACCACAAGAGTGCACAAAATGGTAGCATGGGTTACAGGTAGAGATGAGCGAACCGGTCGCGGTTCGGCTCGAGGTTGGTTCGCCGAACGGACCTCCCGTTCGAGTTCGGTTCGTCGAACGTTCGACGAACCGAACTCGAACTGCATAGGAAACAATGGCAGGCAATCACAAACACAGAAAAACACCTAGAAAACACCCTCAAAGGTGTCCAAAAGGTCACAAACAACTCACAACACATGGGAAAGTGACAAGGACATATACTCATGCGAAAACAAAAGAGCTGGACAAGGAAAAAGAGGAGGACACACAGATATATGAGTATATGCAAGGAAACATCGATTCCATTAATGTGCAACTTGAGCCCTGCTCATTCTTGGCTTCCAATCTTGATAAATTGCCTGAGCTCGCCACGTACGTCTTGGGGATCTTGTCGTGTCCTGCAGCCAGCGTTCTCTCGGAACCTGTCTTCAGTGCTGCTGTGGGTCTGCTGGCAGATAAGCACACGTGTCTGTCCACTGACAATGTGGACATGGCTCTCAGAGGACTTTTCTTCCCCTGGGTCAGCCAGGGGACGGGAAAGGCACGCGTATTTTTGAGAGTGCTTCATGCAAAGCATCTTTTTCTTTTTCAAAAGGGAGCTCAACCGATGCCAGTCAAGTGGGGTGTGTGTGGCCCAGTGAGTGGCAACCAGGGAGACTGTGGTTGGAGTCCCCTCGCTGTGTCTCTAAAAGAACCAAGATGAACAAGTCATGGCTCTCAGAGGACTTTTCTTCCCCTGGGTCAGCCAGGGGACGGGAAAGGCACGCGTATTTTTGAGAGTGCTTCATGCAAAGCATCTTTTTCTTTTTCAAAAGGGGGCTCAACCGATGCCAGTCAAGTGGGGTGTGTGTGGCCCAGTTAGTGGAAACGAGGGAGACTGTGGTTGGAGTCCCCTCGCTGTGTCTCTAAAAGAACCAAGATGAACAAGTCATGGCTCTCAGAGGACTTTTCTTCCCCTGGGTCAGCCAGGGGACGGGAAAGGCACGCGTATTTTTGAGAGTGCTTCATGCAAAGCATCTTTTTCTTTTTCAAAAGGGAGCTCAACCGATGCCAGTCAAGTGGGGTGTGTGTGGCCAGTGAGTGGAAACGAGGGAGACTGTGGTTGGAGTCCCCTCGCTGTGTCTCTAAAAGAACCAAGATGAACAAGTCATGGCTCTCAGAGGACTTTTCTTCCCCTGGGTCAGCCAGGGGACGGGAAAGGCACGCGTATTTTTGAGAGTGCTTCATGCAAAGCATCTTTTTCTTTTTCAAAAGGGAGCTCAACCGATGCCAGTCAAGTGGGGTGTGTGTGGCCCAGTGAGTGGCAACCAGGGAGACTGTGGTTGGAGTCCCCTCGCTGTGTCTCTAAAAGAACCAAGATGAACAAGTCATGGCTCTCAGAGGACTTTTCTTCCCCTGGGTCAGCCAGGGGACGGGAAAGGCACGCGTATTTTTGAGAGTGCTTCATGCAAAGCATCTTTTTCTTTTTCAAAAGGGAGCTCAACCGATGCCAGTCAAGTGGGGTGTGTGTGGCCCAGTGAGTGGCAACCAGGGAGACTGTGGTTGGAGTCCCCTCGCTGTGTCTCTAAAAGAACCAAGATGAACAAGTCATGGCTCTCAGAGGACTTTTCTTCCCCTGGGTCAGCCAGGGGACGGGAAAGGCACGCGTATTTTTGAGAGTGCTTCATGCAAAGCATCTTTTTCTTTTTCAAAAGGGGGCTCAACCGATGCCAGTCAAGTGGGGTGTGTGTGGCCCAGTTAGTGGAAACGAGGGAGACTGTGGTTGGAGTCCCCTCGCTGTGTCTCTAAAAGAACCAAGATGAACAAGTCATGGCTCTCAGAGGACTTTTCTTCCCCTGGGTCAGCCAGGGGACGGGAAAGGCACGCGTATTTTTGAGAGTGCTTCATGCAAAGCATCTTTTTCTTTTTCAAAAGGGAGCTCAACCGATGCCAGTCAAGTGGGGTGTGTGTGGCCCAGTGAGTGGAAACGAGGGAGACTGTGGTTGGAGTCCCCTCGCTGTGTCTCTAAAAGAACCAAGATGAACAAGTCATGGCTCTCAGAGGACTTTTCTTCCCCTGGGTCAGCCAGGGGACGGGAAAGGCACGCGTATTTTTGAGAGTGCTTCATGCAAAGCATCTTTTTCTTTTTCAAAAGGGAGCTCAACCGATGCCAGTCAAGTGGGGTGTGTGTGGCCCAGTGAGTGGAAACGAGGGAGACTGTGGTTGGAGTCCCCTCGCTGTGACTCTAAAAGAACCAAGATGAACAAGTCATGGCTCTCAGAGGACTTTTCTTCCCCTGGGTCAGACAGGGGACGGGAAAGGCACGCGTATTTTTGAGAGTGCTTCATGCAAAGCATCTTTTTCTTTTTCAAAAGGGAGCTCAACCGATGCCAGTCAAGTGGGGTGTGTGTGGCCCAGTGAGTGGAAACGAGGGAGACTGTGGTTGGAGTCCCCTCGCTGTGTCTCTAAAAGAACCAAGATGAACAAGTCATGGCTCTCAGAGGACTTTTCTTCCCCTGGGTCAGCCAGGGGACGGGAAAGGCACGCGTATTTTTGAGAGTGCTTCATGCAAAGCATCTTTTTCTTTTTCAAAAGGGAGCTCAACCGATGCCAGTCAAGTGGGGTGTGTGTGGCCCAGTGAGTGGAAACGAGGGAGACTGTGGTTGGAGTCCCCTCGCTGTGTCTCTAAAAGAACCAAGATGAACAAGTCATGGCTCTCAGAGGACTTTTCTTCCCCTGGGTCAGCCAGGGGACGGGAAAGGCACGCGTATTTTTGAGAGTGCTTCATGCAAAGCATCTTTTTCTTTTTCAAAAGGGAGCTCAACCGATGCCAGTCAAGTGGGGTGTGTGTGGCCCAGTGAGTGGCAACCAGGGAGACTGTGGTTGGAGTCCCCTCGCTGTGTCTCTAAAAGAACCAAGATGAACAAGTCATGGCTCTCAGAGGACTTTTCTTCCCCTGGGTCAGCCAGGGGACGGGAAAGGCACGCGTATTTTTGAGAGTGCTTCATGCAAAGCATCTTTTTCTTTTTCAAAAGGGAGCTCAACCGATGCCAGTCAAGTGGGGTGTGTGTGGCCCAGTGAGTGGCAACCAGGGAGACTGTGGTTGGAGTCCCCTCGCTGTGTCTCTAAAAGAACCAAGATGAACAAGTCATGGCTCTCAGAGGACTTTTCTTCCCCTGGGTCAGCCAGGGGACGGGAAAGGCACGCGTATTTTTGAGAGTGCTTCATGCAAAGCATCTTTTTCTTTTTCAAAAGGGGGCTCAACCGATGCCAGTCAAGTGGGGTGTGTGTGGCCCAGTTAGTGGAAACGAGGGAGACTGTGGTTGGAGTCCCCTCGCTGTGTCTCTAAAAGAACCAAGATGAACAAGTCATGGCTCTCAGAGGACTTTTCTTCCCCTGGGTCAGCCAGGGGACGGGAAAGGCACGCGTATTTTTGAGAGTGCTTCATGCAAAGCATCTTTTTCTTTTTCAAAAGGGAGCTCAACCGATGCCAATCAAGTGGGGTGTGTGTGGCCCAGTGAGTGGAAACGAGGGAGACTGTGGTTGGAGTCCCCTCGCTGTGTCTCTAAAAGAACCAAGATGAACAAGTCATGGCTCTCAGAGGACTTTTCTTCCCCTGGGTCAGCCAGGGGACGGGAAAGGCACGCGTATTTTTGAGAGTGCTTCATGCAAAGCATCTTTTTCTTTTTCAAAAGGGAGCTCAACCGATGCCAGTCAAGTGGGGTGTGTGTGGCCCAGTGAGTGGAAACGAGGGAGACTGTGGTTGGAGTCCCCTCGCTGTGTCTCTAAAAGAACCAAGATGAACAAGTCATGGCTCTCAGAGGACTTTTCTTCCCCTGGGTCAGCCAGGGGACGGGAAAGGCACGCGTATTTTTGAGAGTGCTTCATGCAAAGCATCTTTTTCTTTTTCAAAAGGGAGCTCAACCGATGCCAGTCAAGTGGGGTGTGTGTGGCCCAGTGAGTGGCAACGAGGGAGACTGTGGTTGGAGTCCCCTCGCTGTGTCTCTAAAAGAACCAAGATGAACAAGTCATGGCTCTCAGAGGACTTTTCTTCCCCTGGGTCAGCCAGGGGACGGGAAAGGCACGCGTATTTTTGAGAGTGCTTCATGCAAAGCATCTTTTTCTTTTTCAAAAGGGAGCTCAACCGATGCCAGTCAAGTGGGGTGTGTGTGGCCCAGTGAGTGGCAACCAGGGAGACTGTGGTTGGAGTCCCCTCGCTGTGTCTCTAAAAGAACCAAGATGAACAAGTCATGGCTCTCAGAGGACTTTTCTTCCCCTGGGTCAGCCAGGGGACGGGAAAGGCACGCGTATTTTTGAGAGTGCTTCATGCAAAGCATCTTTTTCTTTTTCAAAAGGGAGCTCAACCGATGCCAGTCAAGTGGGGTGTGTGTGGCCCAGTGAGTGGCAACGAAGGAGACTGTGGTTGGAGTCCCCTCGCTGTGTTTCTAAAAGACCCAAAATGAACAAATCATGGCTCTCAGAGGACTTTTCTTCCCCTGGGTCAGCCAGGGGACGGGAAAGGCACGCGTATTTTTGAGAGTGCTTCATGCAAAGCATCTTTTTCTTTTTCAAAAGGGAGCTCAACCGATGCCAGTCAAGTGGGGTGTGTGTGGCCCAGTGAGTGGAAACGAGGGAGACTGTGGTTGGAGTCCCCTCGCTGTGTCTCTAAAAGAACCAAGATGAACAAGTCATGGCTCTCAGAGGACTTTTCTTCCCCTGGGTCAGACAGGGGACGGGAAAGGCACGCGTATTTTTGAGAGTGCTTCATGCAAAGCATCTTTTTCTTTTTCAAAAGGGAGCTCAACCGATGCCAGTCAAGTGGGGTGTGTGTGGCCCAGTGAGTGGAAACGAGGGAGACTGTGGTTGGAGTCCCCTCGCTGTGTCTCTAAAAGAACCAAGATGAACAAGTCATGGCTCTCAGAGGACTTTTCTTCCCCTGGGTCAGCCAGGGGACGGGAAAGGCACGCGTATTTTTGAGAGTGCTTCATGCAAAGCATCTTTTTCTTTTTCAAAAGGGAGCTCAACCGATGCCAGTCAAGTGGGGTGTGTGTGGCCCAGTGAGTGGCAACGAGGGAGACTGTGGTTGGAGTCCCCTCGCTGTGTCTCTAAAAGAACCAAGATGAACAAGTCATGGCTCTCAGAGGACTTTTCTTCCCCTGGGTCAGCCAGGGGACGGGAAAGGCACGCGTATTTTTGAGAGTGCTTCATGCAAAGCATCTTTTTCTTTTTCAAAAGGGAGCTCAACCGATGCCAGTCAAGTGGGGTGTGTGTGGCCCAGTGAGTGGCAACCAGAGAGACTGTTGTTGGAGTCCCCTCGCTGTGTCTCTAAAAGAACCAAGATGAACAAGTCATGGCTCTCAGAGGACTTTTCTTCCCCTGGGTCAGCCAGGGGACGGGAAAGGCACGCGTATTTTTGAGAGTGCTTCATGCAAAGCATCTTTTTCTTTTTCAAAAGGGAGCTCAACCGATGCCAGTCAAGTGGGGTGTGTGTGGCCCAGTGAGTGGCAACGAAGGAGACTGTGGTTGGAGTCCCCTCGCTGTGTTTCTAAAAGACCCAAAATGAACAAATCATGGCTCTCAGAGGACTTTTCTTCCCCTGGGTCAGCCAGGGGACGGGAAAGGCACGCGTATTTTTGAGAGTGCTTCATGCAAAGCATCTTTTTCTTTTTCAAAAGGGAGCTCAACCGATGCCAGTCAAGTGGGGTGTGTGTGGCCCAGTGAGTGGAAACGAGGGAGACTGTGGTTGGAGTCCCCTCGCTGTGTCTCTAAAAGAACCAAGATGAACAAGTCATGGCTCTCAGAGGACTTTTCTTCCCCTGGGTCAGCCAGGGGACGGGAAAGGCACGCGTATTTTTGAGAGTGCTTCATGCAAAGCATCTTTTTCTTTTTCAAAAGGGAGCTCAACCGATGCCAGTCAAGTGGGGTGTGTGTGGCCCAGTGAGTGGAAACGAGGGAGACTGTGGTTGGAGTCCCCTCGCTGTGTTATACATGCTTTTAGAAGGGCATGACATGGCTTGGAGGTTGACTTTCATAAAATGCAAACTGTTGGCTACCAAAATGCTGCCTTTCCAACAACTGTGGTTATAGGCAATGAGGAACATACTGATGAAGATGAGACGCAGATACCCGATTGGGATGACAACTTAAATATTCGGTCAGGGCAAGAAGAGGCTCGGTCTGAGGGGGAGGGGAGTGCAAACACAACAATTGATGATGAAGTTCTAGATCCCACCTACTGTCAACCCCCAGTCAGGCACTCGAGGAGGTCAACAGAGGCGGTGGAGGAGGATGCAACCGACGACGAAATTACCTTGCGCCTTCCTGGACAGAGTCGGAGCACTGGTAGCACGTCTACAACTGCATCCTCAGCCACCACTCTGCCTATGAGCATTATTCGGGGTGCATCAACAGGTCGCATGGCCTCTAAGCCTTGCCTAGCCTGTTCCTTTTTTGACATAGAAAAAGATCGCCCAAATCATGTGATATGTAAAATTTGTCATGATTCTCTTAGTAGAGGTCAAAACCTCAGCAGTTTGACAACTTCTTCCATGAATCGTCACATGAATAAATATCATAGGTCCCGGTGGGAAGCTCACTGTGCTGCAATGCGGCCTAGCGGAGCGAACCATCCACCGCCCGCCCCTTCCAGTGCATCCGCGCGCTCTTCATCTTCTAGGACTGTGGGGACAGCTGTCACACCTGTTTTTCCACGCAAAACTTCCACCACTGTAACCGCAACAGGCAGTTTGCTTGGTAGGTCGTCAGTTGGTTTGGAAGGGGAAACAATTGAGTGTGTACAGCTCTCTCAGACATCGATAGCACCTACGTTGGATGAAGGTAACATCATGTCTCCGCCTGCACTTTCCTCACAAACCTGCATTTTTCCAGGGACACCCTACTCAACACCGTCTACACACAGCAGCCAGATCTCTGTCCCTCAGATGTGGTCAAATAAAAGGCCACTTCCTCCGACCCATGACAAAGCTAAGAGGTTGACTCTATCCCTCTGTAAGCTGTTGGCTACCGAAATGCTGCCTTTCCGCCTAGTGGACACACAGGATTTTAGAGACCTTATGTCTGTCGCTGTGCCCCAGTACCAGATGCCTAATCGCCACTACTTCTCTAAGAAAGGTGTGCCCGCGCTACACCAGCATGTCGCACACAACATCACCGCTTCCTTGAGAAACTCTGTGTGTGAACGGGTGCATTTCACCACCGATACTTGGACCAGTAAGCATGGACAGGGACGTTACATGTCGCTGACTGGGCACTGGGTAACTATGTTGATAGATGGTGAAGGGTCTGCTGCACAAGTCTTGCCGTCCCCACGACTTGTGTGTCAATCCTCTGTCTGTCCAAGTTCCGCCACTGCTTCTGCATCCTCCACCTCATCTGGGTCCTCCACCTCCGCCCCAAGCCTGCCTGGTCAGGCCACCAGCGTTCTCACTGCGCAGAAGGAATCACGCACCCCTCATTACTATGCTGGCAGCAGAGCGCAACGGCATCAGGCGGTCTTTAGCTTGACATGTCTTGGGAATAAGAGTCACACAGCTGAGGAGTTGTGGTCAGCTCTGCGGTCCGAGTTTAATAAATGGTTGTCTCCACTCAACCTGCAGCCTGGTAAGGCCGTGTGCGACAATGCTGCAAACCTGGGTGCGGCCCTTCGCCTGGGCAAGGTGACACACGTGCCTTGTATGGCTCACGTGTTGAACCTTGTTGTCCAGCAATTTTTAACACACTATCCCGGCCTAGATGGCCTTCTGACCAGGGCACGTAAACTGTCTGCAGTGCTCACTTCCGCCGTTCAACCGCCGCAGCTGAGCGACTTGCATCGCTCCAGAAGTCTTTCGGCCTGCCGGTTCATCGCCTGAAATGCGATGTGGCGACACGCTGGAATTCAACTCTCCACATGTTACAGCGACTGTGGCAGCACCGGCGAGCCCTGGTGCAATACGTCATGATGTATAGCCTGGGCCAACGAGATGCAGAAGTGGGGCAGATCACCCTGATGGAGTGATCTCAGATCAAGGACCTATGCACCGTTCTGCACAGTTTCGACATGGCGACGAATATGTTTAGCGCTGACAATGCCATTATCAGCATGACGATTACAGTCATTTACATGCTGGAGCACACGCTAAACACTATTCGGAGTCAGGGGGTGGGACAACAGGAAGGGGAGGAACTACAGGAGGATTCATATGCGCAAGACACAACAACATCACCAATGTCCAGACGTTCATCATCACCAACGCGGCAGGCATGGGACCATGGGGGACAGGGATCAACAAGGGCGCATGGTAGCAGGCGAGATGTTGAGGAAGGTGCAGGAGGACATGAAGATATGGAGGACGAACTGTCCATGGACATGGAAGACTCAGCGGATGAGGGAGACCTTGGTCAAAATTCAGTTGAAAGAGGTTGGGGGGAGATGTCAGAGGAAGAAAGAACGGTTAGCACCTCTATGCCACAAACACAGCGTGGACTTGGTCCGCATGGCTGCGCAAGACACATGAGTGCCTTCTTGTTGCACTACCTCCAACATGACCCTCGGATTGTCAAAATTAGAAGTGATGATGACTACTGGCTTGCCACACTATTAGATCCCCGGGACAAGTCCAAATTTTGTGACATAATTCCACCCATAGAAAGGGACGCACGTATGCTGGAGTATCAGCATAAGCTGTTACTCGATCTTAGCTCGGCTTTTACACCAAACAACCGTGCAGGTGAAGGGAGTGATTCTCCCAGTTGTAACTTGACAAACATGGGACGGCATCGTCATCTTCAACAGTCTACCCGTACCAGTAGGACCGTATCTGGTGCTGGTAACAGCAATTTTATGGAATATTTTCATAATTTTTTTAGACCCTCCTTTGCAAGGCCACCAGAGACAACAAGTCTGACACATAGTCAACGGATGGAGAGGATGATACAGGAGTATCTCCAAATGAACATCGATGCAATGACTTTGCAAATGGAGCCTTGCTCCTTTTGGGCTTCAAATCTAGAAAAATTGACAGAGCTCTCCAGTTACGCCTTGGAGATTTTGTCGTGTGCAGCTGCCAGCGTTGTCTCTGAACGTGTCTTCTTCAGTGCTGCTGGGTGTGTGCTGACAGATAAGCGCACGCGTCTGTCCAGTGACAATGTGGACACACTGACGTTCATCAAAATGAACAAGTCATGGATCCAGAAGGAATTTACTACCCCTGTGTCAGCCTGGGGAGAGTAAATGCTTGTGGATTTGGAATGTGCTTGATGCAAATCAAAACATCCTGTTTGCAACTAGGGCACAAGTGCTGCCACTGATGGGGTGTCTGTGTGCCCAATGTTGGGAAAAAAGGTAGACTCCGCTTGGAGTAACCCTTGCTTGATGTGTTTTTTAAAAATGATACAAGATGAACAGATCTGAAGGCAAGATGAAGGCAACATCATGTCTCCGCCTGCACTTTTCTCACAAACCTGCATTTTTCCAGGGACACCCTACTCAACACCGTCTACAGACAGCAGCCAGATCTCTTTCCCTCAGATGTGGTCAAATAAAAGGCCACTTACTGCGACCCATGACAAAGCTAAGTGGTTGACTCTATCCCTCTGTAAGCTGTTGGCTACCGAAATGCTGCCTTTACGCGTAGTGGACACACAGGATTTTACAGACCTTATGTCTGTCGCTGTGCCCCAGTACCACATGCCCAATCACCACTGCTTCTCCAAGAAAAGCATGCCCGCGCTACACCAGCATGTCGCACACAACATCACCACTTCCTTGAGAAAATCTGTGTGCGACAGGGTGCATTTCAACACAGATACTTGGACCAGTAAGCATAGACAGGGTCATTACATGTCACTGACTGGGCACTGGCAAACTATGGTGAGAGATGGAGAAGGGTCTGCTGTACAAGTCTTGCCGTCCCCACGAGTTGTTTCAATCCTTGTTCTGTATGTAGAAGTTAATACACTGCTTCTGCCTCTTCAACCTCGTGTGGGTCCTCTACCTTGGCGCAAACCCTGTGTGGTCAGGCCACCCTTCCTTGCAACTGCGCACAAGGACTACCACACACCTCCTTACTATGCTGGCAGCAGAGCTCAATGCCATCAGGCGGTCAAAGCTTTACTTTGAAATGTATGGGAAATGTGAGTCACACCGCTATTACAGAGAATAGTAGTCAGGCAGGGTCAAAACATTAATTGAGGAACAGGAACAGAATGGGACGGCCAGGAAAGAATCAGAAAACAAGCAGAGGTGAAATGCGTATCGGCCAACAAGGTACATAAACAGCAAGCAGGAAAAGTAGTCAGGTAACAAGCACACAAAATCATAAAACTGAACTGGGGGTAAAATTAACCAGAGGTTCATAGCTATGTCTGGCAGTGGTCTGCAGACAGGATGGGCATAAAAAAGGGTGTGGTGTCTTCCCATTGGTTGTAGCTGAATGATGGTATTTCATCTGTGAGATACCCACCAGCTACATTCAGCCAGAGATTCTGCATCTGTCAAGGTAATGCAGCCCAGTGGGTGAGCATAACCTGCGTCCACCTGCGCCGCTGGCATCGACTACTCTCACATCATCAGCACTATTCATGAAAGGAACACGTTGTCACCTGGCAACCGGAGTACAAATTGACGGAGCGGACTACGTTGGTGACTTAACAGCCGTGTGCGGCAATGATGCAAACCTGGCTGCGGGCCATCCTCAGGGCAATGTGACACACGTGCCTTTTAGGGCTCACGTGTTGAACCGAATTCGCCAGCAATTTTTAAAACACCATCACGGCCTACATGGCCTTGTGCAGTGGGCACGCTCGCTATGTGCTCACTTCCATCGTGCGCACACAGCAGCTCAACAACTTTCATCACTCCGGAAGTCTTAGGGTCTGGCAGTTAAACGCCGTAAATGCGATGTTTCGACACGCAGGAATTGGAATCTGCACATGTTGCAGCGTGTGTGGCAGCACCGCAGAGCCCTGCTGAAATACGGTAAGACATATAGCCTGGGATAACTTGATCCAGAGGTGGTGCAGATCACGCTGCTGGAGTGGTGTCAGATCAAGGACCTATGCACCCTGCTACACAGTTTTGAAATGTCGACGAAGATGTTTAGCACTGGCAATGTCATTCTCAGCGTGACAATTCTGGTCATCTACATGATGGAGCACACTGTAATTATTATTCTGAGTCAGGTGTTGGGACAAGAGGAAGGGGAGGAAGTACAGGAGGAGTCATATGCGGAAGGGATAACAAGATCTACGAGGTCCAGATGGTCAGCGGCACCTATGCGGCATTCATGGTGAGGGAGAGGGATTAACAAGGGCGCATAGTATCAGCAAAAAGTGTTGATGAAAGTGCAGGAGCCCATGAAGAAATGGAGGACGAACTGGCGATGGGCATGGAAGACTCAGCAGATGAGTGAGAGCTTGCTCACATTTCGGTTGTGCGAGGTTGTGGGTAGAGGGCAGAGGAAGGATGCACGATTCTCACCTCTCTGCCACCAACACACCAAGGACTTGGTCCTCCTGGATGCACAAGACACATGAGCGCCTTCTTGCTGCACTACCTACATGACCCTCGGATTGTATGAATTTGAACTAATCCTGAATACTGGGTTGCCACACTGTTAGATCCCCGGTACAAGACAAAATTTGGCGAACTAATTCCTGCCATAGAAATAGACGCACGTATACAGGAGTATCTGCAGAATGTGGTACGCAATCTTAGATCTACTTGTCCACTAAACACCAGTGCTGCACAGAGTGAATCTCAACGCTTTGTCATGGATAGGAGGAAATGGTCTTTTACTTGTCCACATCGGAGGGACCGAGGGATGGCTGCTGTGCTGAGATGGCGTTGAGTACGGTGTCCCTGCACAGTTGCACTTTTGGTCATATCCCAAAATGAGTTGAAAAAGGACAGATGCTGTTGGAAAGGGGAACAGGTGTGTTGGAAAGGGGAAAAAAGTTTTGGTCCGTGGATTTGGTGGTTAAGCAACTGTAACATTTGCTGAAGAAACAACATCTGTTACAGTGGGACTGGCAGATTTGGATAAAGTGGTATATAATCTGTGACCGCTATATAACGAAAATTAATAAGAAAAGAAAGAGAAAGGTATATATCCCCATCAGCAGTCAGTGTCCACCGTGCTCCCAGTTGGAAAAGGAGAGGTTGGCAACTTGAAGGTTTGGTGGAGGATACAGAGCTGTGTGGCTATGAAACTAATAGTAGCCTGAACCGAGTTAGACGCCATTCGGATCTGGAGACTGTGAGCCCTGTTAGCGTCACAGGGTCCACATGCCCACCCAGCCCAGGAACTCCCTGTTAACAACACAGGGGCCATTGAGTACGCTGACCGTGTGCGTAGGGGCCACACCTGTGGACAGCAGGCGCATCAGCAACAGCAGGCCTGTTAATGCCACTGGGCTGCACAAGCAGGACTGTTAGGACAGGAGCTGGTCTTAACCGTTCTGCGTTACCAACTGTGGTGGTGGCCTGCATCCACCACCCGATCCCTGCCTACCTCTGGCCTAAAGCCGCAATGGGTTCAACACATGGAGGTGTGCTCTTTCGGAGCATAATAGAAGACTGCGCACCTCCTTGTTGGCTCCAGCCCCTTTTATAACCTGGGTCCGCCCCAAACCAGGGTGAACCACAATGCACCTCCTGGAGACAAAAGTAGAGTGACACGTCATGAGTGGCATAACTAGCGTCCTATTTGGAAACGCAACTTCAATGATGACCTCATGGCTGCCATGACCCAAACACCTCACCAGTCATCGTCTGAGCATCAATAATGCGGTGACAAGTCATAGGTGTGGGCCTCTGCAAGCCATTTGGGAGGACACCTGATGCCCTGTGGTCTATATGGGACCCCCACATCAGGGCCAGGGACAAAGAGTTCATTACCGGACCTAGTCTCTGATGCAGGAAGTGCCTGAGCATGCTCAGTAGCATGAAATACAGTCTCTGAAAAAAGACTATCAGCTTTAGCATGGTGTCTATGCCCAAAACAGGACTTAGACCCGGCACGGAATGCAAGCACCTGTGCAAAGAGGCTTTTCACACTTAGTGTGGGAGCATGCGCTGTATGCCGAAATGAAAACTTAGCGTCAGGAATGGCACAGTCAGGCTGAGCATACTCACTAGGCGAAACACTGTAATTATGCTGCAGCTGGGGTAAATCGGCACACGCATGCGCACTAGCTGCCTCTCCACACTTAGACGTGGAGGGGAAATTTGTCTTGGAGATGCTGTCTATGAACAGAAGGAAAAGCTAAAGGAAGCCTCACTTTCTATCCCTCCGAATTATGAAATGCAGCAATGAATTCCATGAGTTTGCTATAACATTAGCGTAGCAAAATGTGCATGAGGGTGTGATGTAGAGGTGCTAGAAATAGCTTGTCACCAGTGGGGCACTAATGGAATACAACAGCCAGTTCTATGATGCCACAAAATGGCAGTATTTTGTGCTATCATTATAGCTTATTAAAAACAGAGCACGAGGTTGTCATGCAGAGGTGCTGCACATAGATTTGCAGTAGTGTGAATTGACAAAAGTACAATAGCCACGTTTAGGATACAACTAGGTACAGTGAGTGTTTGCTAGTAAAATTGCTTAGTTTAAAAAAGTTGTAGTGTGCAATGCAGGCAGACGTGCTATGCAAATGTCTTTGCACTAGTGGGACTATAGCAAAGTCCAATAGCCACGTATAGGATGCCACTAGGTACACTGAGTGTGTGCTAGTATAATGGCTTCGTTATAATTTGTTGGAGTGTGCAACGCAGGCAGATGCGCTCTGCAAATGTCTTGGCACTAGTGGGACTATAGCAAAGTCCAATAGCCACGTATAGGATGCCACTAGGTACACTGACTGTTTGCTAGTATAATGGCTGAGTTTAAAAAAGTTAGAGTGTGCAATGCAGGCAGACGTGCTGCAAATAACGTTCCAATACTGTGAATTGACAAAAGTACAATAGCCACGTTTAGGATGCCACTAGGTACACTGACTGTTTGGTAGTATAATGGCTGAGTTTAAAAAAGTTAGAGTGTGCAATGCAGGCAGACGTGCTGCAAATAACGTTCCAATACTGTGAATTGACAAAAGTACAATAGCCACGTTTAGGATACAACTAGGTACAGTGAGTGTTTGCTAGTATAATGGCTGAGTTTAAAAAAGTTAGAGTGTGCAATGCAGGCAGACGTGCTGCAAATAACGTTCCAATACTGTGAATTGACAAAAGTACAATAGCCACGTTTAGGATACAACTAGGTACAGTGAGTGTTTGCTAGTATAATGGCTGAGTTTAAAAAAGTTAGAGTGTGCAATGCAGGCAGACGTGCTGCAAATAACGTTCCAATTCTGTGAATTGACAAAAGTACAATAGCCACGTTTAGGATGCCACTAGGTACACTGACTGTTTGGTAGTATAATGGCTGAGTTTAAAAAAGTTAGAGTGTGCAATGCAGGCAGACGTGCTGCAAATAACGTTCCAATACTGTGAATTGACAAAAGTACAATAGCCACGTTTAGGATACAACTAGGTACAGTGAGTGTTTGCTAGTATAATGGCTGAGTTTAAAAAAGTTAGAGTGTGCAATGCAGGCAGACGTGCTGCAAATAACGTTCCAATACTGTGAATTGACAAAAGTACAATAGCCACGTTTAGGATACAACTAGGTACACTGAGTGTTTGCTAGTATAATGGCTGAGTTTAAAAAAGTTAGAGTGTGCAATGCAGGCAGACGTGCTGCAAATAACGTTCCAATACTGTGAATTGACAAAAGTACAATAGCCACGTTTAGGATGCCACTAGGTACACTGACTGTTTGCTAGTATAATGGCTGAGTTTAAAAAAGTTAGAGTGTGCAATGCAGGCAGACGTGCTGCAAATAACGTTCCAATACTGTGAATTGACAAAAGTACAATAGCCACGTTTAGGATGCCACTAGGTACACTGACTGTTTGGTAGTATAATGGCTGAGTTTAAAAAAGTTAGAGTGTGCAATGCAGGCAGACGTGCTGCAAATAACGTTCCAATACTGTGAATTGACAAAAGTACAATAGCCACGTTTAGGATGCCACTAGGTACACTGACTGTTTGGTAGTATAATGGCTGAGTTTAAAAAAGTTAGAGTGTGCAATGCAGGCAGACGTGCTGCAAATAACGTTCCAATACTGTGAATTGACAAAAGTACAATAGCCACGTTTAGGATACAACTAGGTACAGTGAGTGTTTGCTAGTATAATGGCTGAGTTTAAAAAAGTTAGAGTGTGCAATGCAGGCAGACGTGCTGCAAATAACGTTCCAATACTGTGAATTGACAAAAGTACAATAGCCACGTTTAGGATGCCACTAGGTACACTGACTGTTTGCTAGTATAATGGCTGAGTTTAAAAAAGTTAGAGTGTGCAATGCAGGCAGACGTGCTGCAAATAACGTTCCAATACTGTGAATTGACAAAAGTACAATAGCCACGTTTAGGATGCCACTAGGTACACTGACTGTTTGGTAGTATAATGGCTGAGTTTAAAAAAGTTAGAGTGTGCAATGCAGGCAGACGTGCTGCAAATAACGTTCCAATACTGTGAATTGACAAAAGTACAATAGCCACGTTTAGGATACAACTAGGTACAGTGAGTGTTTGCTAGTATAATGGCTGAGTTTAAAAAAGTTAGAGTGTGCAATGCAGGCAGACGTGCTGCAAATAACGTTCCAATACTGTGAATTGACAAAAGTACAATAGCCACGTTTAGGATACAACTAGGTACAGTGAGTGTTTGCTAGTATAATGGCTGAGTTTAAAAAAGTTAGAGTGTGCAATGCAGGCAGACGTGCTGCAAATAACGTTCCAATTCTGTGAATTGACAAAAGTACAATAGCCACGTTTAGGATGCCACTAGGTACACTGACTGTTTGGTAGTATAATGGCTGAGTTTAAAAAAGTTAGAGTGTGCAATGCAGGCAGACGTGCTGCAAATAACGTTCCAATACTGTGAATTGACAAAAGTACAATAGCCACGTTTAGGATGCCACTAGGTACACTGACTGTTTGGTAGTATAATGGCTGAGTTTAAAAAAGTTAGAGTGTGCAATGCAGGCAGACGTGCTGCAAATAACGTTCCAATACTGTGAATTGACAAAAGTACAATAGCCACGTTTAGGATGCCACTAGGTACACTGACTGTTTGGTAGTATAATGGCTGAGTTTAAAAAAGTTAGAGTGTGCAATGCAGGCAGACGTGCTGCAAATAACGTTCCAATACTGTGAATTGACAAAAGTACAATAGCCACGTTTAGGATACAACTAGGTACAGTGAGTGTTTGCTAGTATAATGGCTGAGTTTAAAAAAGTTAGAGTGTGCAATGCAGGCAGACGTGCTGCAAATAACGTTCCAATACTGTGAATTGACAAAAGTACAATAGCCACGTTTAGGATGCCACTAGGTACACTGACTGTTTGCTAGTATAATGGCTGAGTTTAAAAAAGTTAGAGTGTGCAATGCAGGCAGACGTGCTGCAAATAACGTTCCAATACTGTGAATTGACAAAAGTACAATAGCCACGTTTAGGATGCCACTAGGTACACTGACTGTTTGGTAGTATAATGGCTGAGTTTAAAAAAGTTAGAGTGTGCAATGCAGGCAGACGTGCTGCAAATAACGTTCCAATACTGTGAATTGACAAAAGTACAATAGCCACGTTTAGGATACAACTAGGTACAGTGAGTGTTTGCTAGTATAATGGCTGAGTTTAAAAAAGTTAGAGTGTGCAATGCAGGCAGACGTGCTGCAAATAACGTTCCAATACTGTGAATTGACAAAAGTACAATAGCCACGTTTAGGATACAACTAGGTACAGTGAGTGTTTGCTAGTATAATGGCTGAGTTTAAAAAAGTTAGAGTGTGCAATGCAGGCAGACGTGCTGCAAATAACGTTCCAATTCTGTGAATTGACAAAAGTACAATAGCCACGTTTAGGATGCCACTAGGTACACTGACTGTTTGGTAGTATAATGGCTGAGTTTAAAAAAGTTAGAGTGTGCAATGCAGGCAGACGTGCTGCAAATAACGTTCCAATACTGTGAATTGACAAAAGTACAATAGCCACGTTTAGGATACAACTAGGTACAGTGAGTGTTTGCTAGTATAATGGCTGAGTTTAAAAAAGTTAGAGTGTGCAATGCAGGCAGACGTGCTGCAAATAACGTTCCAATACTGTGAATTGACAAAAGTACAATAGCCACGTTTAGGATACAACTAGGTACACTGAGTGTTTGCTAGTATAATGGCTGAGTTTAAAAAAGTTAGAGTGTGCAATGCAGGCAGACGTGCTGCAAATAACGTTCCAATACTGTGAATTGACAAAAGTACAATAGCCACGTTTAGGATGCCACTAGGTACACTGACTGTTTGCTAGTATAATGGCTGAGTTTAAAAAAGTTAGAGTGTGCAATGCAGGCAGACGTGCTGCAAATAACGTTCCAATACTGTGAATTGACAAAAGTACAATAGCCACGTTTAGGATGCCACTAGGTACACTGACTGTTTGGTAGTATAATGGCTGAGTTTAAAAAAGTTAGAGTGTGCAATGCAGGCAGACGTGCTGCAAATAACGTTCCAATACTGTGAATTGACAAAAGTACAATAGCCACGTTTAGGATGCCACTAGGTACACTGACTGTTTGGTAGTATAATGGCTGAGTTTAAAAAAGTTAGAGTGTGCAATGCAGGCAGACGTGCTGCAAATAACGTTCCAATACTGTGAATTGACAAAAGTACAATAGCCACGTTTAGGATACAACTAGGTACAGTGAGTGTTTGCTAGTATAATGGCTGAGTTTAAAAAAGTTAGAGTGTGCAATGCAGGCAGACGTGCTGCAAATAACGTTCCAATACTGTGAATTGACAAAAGTACAATAGCCACGTTTAGGATGCCACTAGGTACACTGACTGTTTGCTAGTATAATGGCTGAGTTTAAAAAAGTTAGAGTGTGCAATGCAGGCAGACGTGCTGCAAATAACGTTCCAATACTGTGAATTGACAAAAGTACAATAGCCACGTTTAGGATGCCACTAGGTACACTGACTGTTTGGTAGTATAATGGCTGAGTTTAAAAAAGTTAGAGTGTGCAATGCAGGCAGACGTGCTGCAAATAACGTTCCAATACTGTGAATTGACAAAAGTACAATAGCCACGTTTAGGATGCCACTAGGTACACTGACTGTTTGGTAGTATAATGGCTGAGTTTAAAAAAGTTAGAGTGTGCAATGCAGGCAGACGTGCTGCAAATAACGTTCCAATACTGTGAATTGACAAAAGTACAATAGCCACGTTTAGGATGCCACTAGGTACACTGACTGTTTGGTAGTATAATGGCTGAGTTTAAAAAAGTTAGAGTGTGCAATGCAGGCAGACGTGCTGCAAATAACGTTCCAATACTGTGAATTGACAAAAGTACAATAGCCACGTTTAGGATACAACTAGGTACAGTGAGTGTTTGCTAGTATAATGGCTGAGTTTAAAAAAGTTAGAGTGTGCAATGCAGGCAGACGTGCTGCAAATAACGTTCCAATACTGTGAATTGACAAAAGTACAATAGCCACGTTTAGGATACAACTAGGTACAGTGAGTGTTTGCTAGTATAATGGCTTAGTTATAATGAGTTGGAGTGTGCAACGCAGGCAGATGCGCTCTGCAAATGTCTTGGCACTAGTGGGACTATAGCAAAGTCCAATAGCCACGTATAGGATGCCACTAGGTACATTGAGTGTTTGCTAGTATAATGGCTTAGTTATAATGAGTTGGAGTGTGCAACGCAGGCAGATGCGCTCTGCAAATGTCTTGGCACTAGTGGGACTATAGCAAAGTCCAATAGCCACGTATAGGATGCCACTAGGTACACTGAGTGTTTGCTAGTATAATGGCTTCGTTATAATTTGTTGGAGTGTGCAACGCAGGCAGATGCGCTCTGCAAATGTCTTGGCACTAGTGGGACTATAGCAAAGTCCAATAGCCACGTATAGGATGCCACTAGGTACACTGAGTGTTTGCTAGTATAATGGCTTCGTTATAATTAGTTGGAGTGTGCAACGCAGGCAGATGCGCTCTGCAAATGTCTTGGCACTAGTGGGACTATAGCAAAGTCCAATAGCCACGTATAGGATGCCACTAGGTACACTGAGTGTTTGCTAGTATAATGGCTTCGTTATAATTAGTTGGAGTGTGCAACGCAGGCAGATGCGCTCTGCAAATGTCTTGGCCCTAGTGGGACTATAGCAAAGTCCAATAGCCACGTATAGGATGCCACTAGGTACACTGAGTGTTTGCTAGTATAATGGCTTAGTTATAATGAGTTGGAGTGTGCAACGCAGGCAGATGCGCTCTGCAAATGTCTTGGCACTAGTGGGACTATAGCAAAGTCCAATAGCCACGTATAGGATGCCACTAGGTACACTGAGTGTTTGCTAGTATAATGGCTGAGTTTAAAAAACTTGGAGTGTGCAATGCAGGCAGATGTGCTCTGCTAATGTCTTTGCACTAGTGGGACTATAGCAAAGTCCAATAGCCACGTATAGGATGCCACTAGGTACACTGAGTGTGTGCTAGTATAATGGCTTAGTTATAATTCGTTGGAGTGTGCAACGCAGGCAGACGTGCTGCAAATGTCTTGGCACTAGTGGGACTATAGCAAAGTCCAATAGCCACGTATAGGATGCCACTAGGTACACTGAGTGTTTGCTAGTATAATGGCTGAGTTTAAAAAACTTGGAGTGTGCAATGCAGGCAGATGTGCTCTGCTAATGTCTTTGCACTAGTGGGACTATAGCAAAGTCCAATAGCCACGTATAGGATGCCACTAGGTACACTGAGTGTTTGCTAGTAAAATTGCTTAGTTTAAAAAACTTGGAGTGTGCAATGCAGGCAGATGTGCTCTGCAAATGTCTTTGCACTAGTGGGACTATAGCAAAGTCCAATAGCCACAGATAGGATGCCACTAGGTACACTGAGTGTTTGCTAGTATAATGGCTTACTTAGAATGAGTTGGAGTGTGCAGAGGACAAGAGGGTACAGTGGCAGGATTGTGGTGCTCTGGGTAGAGGAATGGAAGCCTGCCTTTCTATTCCCTCCTAATGGTGAAATGCAGGGAGGAAATCCCTGACCTGGGCTACACAGACGCTGTTGCTGTTTGCAGGACCTGTCACCTATGGCTCTCTGACCCTGCCGGTACGAGCCCTTAAAAGGACTGCTATAAAGTGCTCTCCCTAAGCTGTCTAACGCTGTGTATGCAGCGCATACAGCTGTATCGGCGATAGGACAAAGGACGGAACTGCGACACTGATGTCTGACACCAAAGACGCAGAAGGCAGATAATGGCGATCGTGAAGAAAATGTCCGGTTTTATAATGCAGGGACATGTGACATGCAGATCCTATCACACATGCCGTTGCTTCTCTGGCTCAAAGTCCACTTAGGTGTGTGTGTGTCTGTGATTGGCTGACATGCTGGCCCGCCCCACAAGACGCGCGCGCTTAGGGAAGGAAGACAAGAAAAAAAAAAAAAAAAATGGCGATCGCCATTATAGAAACAGCAGTGATCTGAAGGCGCTGTTCACGCACACTATACACTGAAATGTGATAATAGTTTGATTCACAGAGTGACTTACACTATTACAGCAGAAACCAAGCTAAGATTTAGCTGTTTTTTGGCTGCTAGAACCGTTCTCGAACGTTTCTAGAACTATCGAGCTTTTGCAAAAAGCTCGAGTTCTAGTTCGATCTAGAACATGCCCCAAAATCACTCGAGCCTAGAACTGGAGAACCACGAACCACGAACCGCGCTCAACTCTAGTTACAGGTCACCTGCAGGTTGTGCTTTAGGGCATAGCTGTCCAAGTTTTATCTCAATGCTAAAGGTGCTCATTTGAGAACAGGTGGGATTAAATGGTTTGGGTTTTTTTGCTGTTGTTTTTCTTTCTCCATCACATTACTGCTTTTTTCCAGCTGAAAAACGTGGACACTTTTGTTAGTTTTTTGTTGTAAATCAGCAGAGACCATACAGTTTACTGCAAAAACATGACATGCTGTTATAGCTAAACCTCAGGAAGCCGGAGGGATGTCATGCAGTAGCAACTGAATGTGACACTGGACCCCGGCCAAACAAGTAGGCAGCCAACAATGCTACGATGAGCCGGTCTCTGCCTCTGACCCACTCCCGAGTGGTCTCTTAAAGGAGCTTTTTGGCATCAACAAAAACTTGCCTAAAGGAACTAAATGGCATCAAATAACAAAATATCCATTACTTAGCTAATGTCACTTCAGAACAGACATAACAGTGCTTCCCAAGACATGCGACAGCGGAAGCCTATCACTGGTCTCGGTGGTGATGCTGAGGTCAACTAAACAAGACCTGTAAAACCACATTAAGGCCTAAAACACACTTCCGCATAAAAAAACGTACGTGTCTCACGTTCCGTTTTTCGGGTCCATGTTCCGTTTTTTTATGGGCGTTTCTCCAGTACGTATGACATCCGTGTGATGGCGTATGCTTGCCGTGTGTACGTGTGGAATGGCTGTGTATGCGTACGTGTAATGTCCGTGTGAAATGATCCGTGTGTGATGCTCAATGTCGTTGATACATGTCGGCTGACAGCAGACAGAGTTGCGTGATGAGAATGAACTCGGGTGAACTTCAGCCGACTTCATTGTCATACCGCAGCTCTGTCTGGGTGTCGCTTACTGATTAGCGGTCACCCGTGAAGGACTCACCGGTGACCGCTAATCCCCTGAGTGACTGAAGTGAGAAGTGCTATTTGCGCTGCCGTCACTCAGGCTACCCGCGGCTAGCTGGAGTCCTCCCCCCGAGACCGCAACTCACCTGTGACTTCATCCCTGTCACTTGGGCGACTTGCTTTCACAGTTGGAGGATCCAGCGGTGGCCGCGAGTTACCTGAGTGACATCATTGCTGATCACGCTACTCAACACAGTTGCTGTGTGGAGCTGTCAGGAGCCTACATAAGCAAGGATGGTTGACCTTAGGGAGATCAACATCCAACACCGCGGAGACACCATCACGTGTTTCTCAACGCAGTGATTCTAGAGCAACTCTAGAGTGATTCTACTAGGCATTGCTCCCACTACCCAGTTTCCTACTCCACACTGATGAGGGGCAAATACCCCGAAACAGCCGTGGATGGACACATTTGTCATTGGTGGTCTCCTTGACTGGAGACTGCCCTTCCCATGGTTGTTCCTTCCCGGTGAAAGACCTGGCTAGTTTCCTGCCAGCGTTGAGAAACATGTGTCTCCGCAGGCTTTCTTGTTTTGAGCTGTCAGGAGCGGCGGTGTTCTTCTGCAGCTCCTGTCACCTTCATGTAGCAGAGCTGGAAGCGACGCGGGACCTCCGTGGATTACGGCGGACATGGATGGGTTTTTGGGGCTTAATAAAGTGGTGAATGAGGGTATTTGTTACTGTTTTTTATTGCAACTAAAGGATTTTTCGTTGTGTGTGTTTATTAACTTTAAATTACAGGTTAATCATTGGGGGTGTCTCAGACGCCTGCAATGATTAATCTAGGACTTAGTGGCAGCTATGGGTTGCTGCCATTAACTCCTTATTACCCCGATTGCCAACGCACCAGGGCAAATCGGGAAGAGCCAGGTAGAGTTCCAGAACTATCGCATCTAATGGATGCGGCAATTCTGGGCGGCTGCTGGCTGACATTTTTAGGCTGCAGGGCTCCCCATAACGTGGAGCTCCCCATCCTGAGAATACCAGCCTTCAGCCGTATGGCTTTACCCTGGCTGGTATCAATATTGGGGGGGACCGCACGTCGTTTTTTTTAATTAATTATTTATTTTACTGCACAGTATATACCTGCCCACCGGCGGCTGTGATTGGTTGCAGTGAGACAGCTGTCACTCAGCGTGTGGGCATGTCTAACTGCAACCAATCATAGGCGCCTGTGGGCGGGGGAAGCAGGGAATACGAGATTGAATAATGAGCGGCTGGCATTTTCAAATTAATTGAAGCCGCGTATCTTTGGAACAGCTGTTCTTCGCCGCGCTGATGATCGGGGATCGGTAAGTATGCGACAGGGGAAGATACAGACCGAGCGCCAAAGGGATGATGACTGAGAACAGCAGAAAAAAAATTAAGTAGACTGACATTTAACATAAAAAAAAAAACCCCGACATCGTTCGTTTAAAAATGCACACGGACGGTACGTGCTCAACACGGACATGCTACGTGTGCCGTCCTTGCAGGCACGGACCCATTCACTTTAGCGGGTCCGTGTGTGCGTGTTGACGGCCAAAAACGGACATGTCGACCGTGTGGAAAAACGCACACACGTACTAACCACACGGACACACGTTCCGTGTGATTTTACGTGTGTGTTCCATCTACCATAGGGTAACATTGGTCAACGTGTCTCCGTGTCTCCGGTACGTGCAAAAACGTACCAAACACGTACCGGAGGCACGGATGTGTGCTGCAGGCCTAAAAGAATAGTAGAGGACCAGGAACACATGGCAACTATATTCCAGAGACAGTGCCACACCGGTCTATGACTTGACCTGGTATCAAAGGTCTCCTCAATTGAATGGAGCTGAGGTAGAGTACCACATGCAACCTGTAAACAGATAGGGCGCAGTTTCTGGAAGAAACCAGACAAGTTTTTCTAATTTTGTACAACTCCACTAAGGCTGCTTTCACACCTCCGTTTTTTCCTGTGCGGCACAATCCGGCATTTTGCAGGAAAAACGCAACCGTTTTTTTTTTGCTGCCGGTTGCGTTTTTCCTGCATAGAGTTTAATTAGTGCCGCATTGCGCCGCATGGGCTTGCGTTCCGTCCGTTGTTTGCCGCATGCGTCAGATTTAGCCGATGCGGCGGCCGGATGGAACGTTGCCTGGCACGTTTTTTTGTGCGGCAAAAAACCCCGCATCGCGCCGCATCTAGCTGATGCGGCGCATTTTCCTATCCATGCCTATGGACGCCGGATGCGGCGCGATGCGGTAAAAACCGCATCCGGCCGCCGCATGCGGTTTTTGCCACTGCGCACGCTCAGTAGCCTGCCGCAAGCGGCAAAAAACGGACAGGCCGCATGTAAAAAACGTATGCAAAGGATCCGCATCCGTTGCATAAGTTTCACAGCCGGATTGAGCCGCACTGCTCAAACCGGATGTGTGAAAGCAGCCTAAGGCCTCATTCAGACATATGTTTTTTGCATACGTGTTCTATAAATGTATTTTCATTGTGTCAAGAATGCAGCGTCTTACAGTGCCAGCAAAGTCGATGGGATTTATAGAACTCAACTTTTTCTTACTCAGCGGGAGCTGACTGGCGGTATGTGTTTCAATCCCACCACATGTCAATTTCTCTGGTGAATACACGGAGTTTTATGTGCAGATTTTTTCTCATCGACTTTCATTGGATGCTGAAATAACGCAGGTGAAAGATGCACATGCATTTCACTGTTCACCAAAACCACTCGCAATATGCACTTGAAGCTACCAGGGAGTATCAAAACCAAACCCGCTTTACTGAAAACATGACACACCAAGAAGAGACAAAAAAAGCCTCAATATAAATGCATTTAAAGAAATACACCAAAAAAACAATAAAAAAATGCAAGCAACCTAATTTACATAATAGATGCAGAAATGCTGTAGAAAATCTGCAACATCAAAAACTCACCAAATACTCATCATGGGAACGTGGTCTTAAAGTTGCTTTGAAATAGACTTTAGACGTAGCAGAATTCTACAGTGATTTACTGGCAAATCCACATCTAATCTGCGGAAAACTCAGCATGCTACAAAATGGGATTTATGTCTTGAAGGTGCCAATGCATTCCTTAGATGACGGCATAATGTAATAGTGAGGCTGAGTTTACATTTCAATTTTTGTTTCTTGTCATCAAAAAATATCTTTTTGTTCGGTGTGTCTGTTTTTATCATCTGCGTGTATCATAAAGCCAGACAAAAAAATGCCTTCATTTATATATTCAGTCACTACATTTAATTAAAGAGTTTAATCTGTCGGCCTGTGCTGCAAAGCCACATAGCTTTCAGTGAATATTAATGTAAGCCATTGCCTTTGCTCCGTGAGAGTGTGAGCACCAATGACGCAAGTACCGATGTCTGATCTGGAGGCTTTTCATGTCAGGATGACAGCAATGTAATTGTAAAAATGAAAGGATCAATACTGAGAAGGAAAGTGGAGCTGATAGCAGGCAAAGCTCTGGTCTAATGACTCCTATCTGTGCGTAGAATTTGGACTATTTTACTATATTTCAGAAAAAAAGTGCAAATATGGACACAGTAGTCACACACAAGCAATGGGGAAGATGGAGAGGTTACTCTATGACTCTTCTCCGCACCTGAGATCTGATTCTGGCATGTGAGAGAATCGGAGCAGAGTAGAATGATACTCAATGATGTTCCTGATGTCACCGCTCATCAGTGTCCCGGGTCCCGCGGACAGCAGTGTGCGCTGGGACTGGCTGCAGCTCAAAGCCTCGTTCTGAGCCTCGTTCTGAGACTCCATAGTCTTTAATCCAGGTAATGGACGAATGTCTTGGGAACTGCTGAACTACAAGGAATTTTCGAATAAACTGGTGAACGAGGGACAGTGTTGTGGCAAAACGTGAGTTTTACTTTCCTGCCAAGAGATGCAGAAATGGTGCACAATTTCTGCATCCGAATACTCAACACATGCACATACCCTTCAAGGGTTTATATTGTTAGCAACATGTATCTGCTCTTTCTTTGATAAACTACACTTTTTCTCCCCGAGTTAGGTCTTGTGTATGGTGGAGTTGGGAGAGGTAGCTGTCTGCTGGGAGTTCTCTGTGATGCCAGAGTCCACACATGGGCCGTTTAGTAACGTGTCGTACGGCAGTTTGCTTCCTTGACAACATTTTATGATAATTTTGGTGAATCTTGCTGGATACATTAGTTACTATTACCTTTAATCCACATATCGGTTGCCTTAATTTATGGAGGTATTATGGTTCACAGTGTGGTGTCAGGCATGTACTTCAGGAGTTTTTGGTGAAAACTGATCCACAATTATGATGAATTGATGTCCCTAAAGCCAGCTTTACACCTTAGGGTATGTGCGCACGTTGCTTTTTACCTGCTTTTTACCTGCTTTTTTGCTGCTTTTTCTTCTGCGCTGTTTAATGCCAAAATGGATGTGTTCTTCTATTCAAGCAAAGTCTATGGGAATTTGGGTTTCTTGTTCACACTATGTTGTTCAAAATGCTGCCTTTTTGTGGCAGAACTTTGGTCAAAAACTCAGCTTTTCAAAGAAGCAACATGTCAATTGTTTTTGCCATTTGGGTTTTGCACTGCAAAGCTGAGTTTTTGACCAAAGTTCTGCCACAAAAAGGCAGCATTTTGAACAACATAGTGTGAACAAGAAACCCAAATTCCCATAGACTTTGCTTGAATAGAAGAACACATCCATTTTGGCATTAAACAGCGCAGAAGAAAAAGCAGCAAAAAAGCAGGTAAAAAGCAGGTAAAAAGCAACGTGCGCACATACCCTTACAATTAGGTGTGCGATCTCGTATGCGATGTGACACGCCCAGGTTGCATACGGGATCTTAATAGATCGCACGTAGGTCGTTCATTTGCTGTCACACGTGCGTTAGTAGTCTATGTTAAATTGATCAATTTTGTGTGCGATCCTTTAGATCATGTGTTCTGTGACGTATGCATTGGGCACCCTTTTTATTTTTTTATTTATTGACTTGCCAAGCGTGTGTAATGTGTAGGGATGCGTTTTTACTATGTCACTGCCATTCAGCTCTGCTACATGGCTGCTAACAGCAGACACAGACAGCCATGTAGCAGAGCTGAATGGCAGATGACAGCAGACACAGACAGAGCCGCACGATCAGAATGAACTCAGGTTAACTTCACCCGACTTCATTGTCATGCTGTGGCTCTGTCTGTGTCGCGTCCTGATTAGCGGTCACCCGTGAAGGACTCACCGGTGACCGCTAAACTCCTGAGTAACTGAATTGAGCAGCCCTCTCTCATACTCACCGATCCCCGATCTCCGGCGCGGCGCTGCACGGCTTTCTCACTGCTCCAGCGGCTTTTACTATTTTGAAAAAGCCGGCTGCTCATTAAACAATCTCGTATTCCCTGCTTTCCCCGCCCACCGGCGCCTATGATTGGTTGCAGTGAGACACACCCCCACGCTGAGTGACAGCTGTCTCACTGCACCCAATCACATCAGCCGGTGGGCGTGTCTATACTGTGCAGTGAAATAAATAATTAAATAATTTAAAAAACCGGCGTGCGGTCCCCCCCCAATTTTAAAACCAGCCAGATAAAGCCATACGGCCGAAGGCTGGTATTCTCAGGATAGGGAGTTCCACGATATGGGGGGCCCCCCAGCCTAACAATATCAGTCAGCAGCCGCCCAGAATTGCCGCATACATTAGATGCAACAGTTCTGGGTCTGTACCCGGCTCTTCCCGATTTGCCCTGGTGCGTTGGCAAATCGGGGTAATAAGGAGTTATTGGCAGCCCATAGCTGCCAATAAGTCCTAGATTAATCATGTCAGGCGTCTCCCCGAGGTGCCTTCCATGATTAATCTGTAAGTGACAGTAAATAAACACACACACACGAAAAAATCCTTTATTAGAAATAAAAACACAAACATATACCCTGGTTCACCACTTTAGTAAGCCCGAAAAAGCCCTCCATGTCCGGCGTAATCCAGGATGCTTCAGCGTCGCTTCCAGCTCTGCTGCATGGAGGTGATCGGAGCTGCAGCAGACACCGCCGCTCCTGTCACCTCCACGCAGCAAATGAAGACAGCCGCGCGATCAGCTGAGCTGTCACTGAGGTTACCCGCTGTCACTGGATCCAGTGATGGCCGCGGGTAACCTCAGTGACAGCTCATTTATTTCTAATAAAGGATTTTTTCGCGTGTGTGTGTTTATTTACTGTCACTTACAGATTAATCATGGAAGGCACCTCGGGGAGACGCCTGACATGATTAATCTAGGACTTATTGGCAGCTATGGGCTGCCAATAACTCCTTATTACCCCGATTTGCTAACGCACCAGGGCAAATCAGGAAGAGCCGGGTACAGTCCCAGAACTGTCGCATCTAATGTATGCGGCAATTCTGGGCGGCTGCTGACTGATATTGTTAGGCTGGGGGGCTCCCCATAACGTGGAGCTCCTCATCCTGAGAATACCAGCCTTCAGCCGTATGGCTTTATCTGGCTGGTTTTAAAATTGGGGGGGAACCGCACACCGTTTTTTTTAATTATTTAATTATTTATTTCACTGCACAGTATAGACACGCCCACTGGCTGCTGTGATTGGGTGCAGTGAGACACCTGTCACTCAGCGTGGGGCGTGTCTCACTGCAACCAATCATAGGCGCCGGTGGGCAGGGAAAGCAGGGAATACGAGATTGTTTAATGAACGGCAGGCTTTTTCAAAATAGTAAAAGCCGCCGGAGCAGTGTGAATGCCGTGCAGCGCCGCGCCGGAGATCGGGGATCGGTGAGTATATGAGAGAGGGGGTAAGAGGGATAGACTGACATGGACAGAGAGAGAGGGACAGAGATAGTGACCGACTGACAGAGATTAGTGAATGACAGACATTGTGAGGCGCTAAAGAACGCAGCTTTTCAGCTGCGCTCTGAAGCGGACCTTTTTTAAGCTGCGGTGCAGAGCGCACACCTGCGCACATAGCCTCAGACATCACAATCGTATGAGGGATGTCACACATTTCACTTGACTAGGTTCATACAACAAAACGTCCAATGTATGAGGAATAAACGACGTGTATGCGATCACCGTATTTTCGTTCAATCTTGATTGCACGTAGGTGTCACACGCAAATACGTCACGAACGATGCAGGATGTGCGTCACTTACAACTTGACCCCGACGACGGATTGAATGATTTATTGAAGCGTGTAAAGCAGGCATAAGACTCCATCAGAGTCTGTTATAACTAATGCTTCCAAATTGTAAGCTATCGTATTTTTTGTTTTATAAGATGCACTGGATTATAAGACACATTTAGAGGAGAAAAAAAATATGGGGTCCGTCTTATTATCCGGTTGTGTCTTACCGGAGGGGGGGGCACAGTGGTGGTGGCATGGGGCCACAGGAGGCAGGGGCGGTGGTGGAGAAGGGCGATGCTTCGGACGTTGCGGCGAGTGTCCCAGATCCTCACTGTGCGGTAGGAGGAACATCCAGAAACTGTCGGCGGTGCGGGACTAAAGAAATGGCGCCCAGAGTTGGCGCATGCGCAGATTGAGCTATCAGCTCAATGACAAGCTGAGATCTCATCTGCGCATGCACCGCATCCGGTCGCAATTTTAATTAAGTCTGCTGCTAGGAGATCAATGCGTGTGCACGGATGAGATCTTAAGCAGAGAGCTTGATCTACGCATGCACCGTCTCTGGGCGCCATTATTTGAAGACCACACAGCTGATATTTTGAAAATGGCAGCCCCTGCCTCACCCCCTGCAGTGAGCACAGTGCACCGCCCACAGCACAGGGCACTGCCCACAGCACAGCGCACTGCCCACAGCATCTCCCCTGGCTCCTGTGACCCCTCCCCACCACCCCCGGTAAGCTACATTTGGATTATAAGACCTCATTTTACTCCCAAATTTTGAGGAGCAAAAGTGCATCTTTTATTCCGAAAAATACGGTATATGTATTGACTGAACTGGCTGTAAGAGATATGTAGTAGGAAGGAAGCTCATAAGATTTAAAGAAGTATTGGCAATATCAGTTTCAACATATAAATGCCTACCACAACTCTTGCCATAGATAACACATCCTTCTGAGTTTCTGTGGTTATGACGCTATTATAGAAATGAGGAAAGAATCAGTTGACATCTGAGGGCTCATAGCACGAATACCACAAAATGCCCACCCTACGACACGGGTTATGCTACAGTCATACTTTAATTTGTAGCTCTAGCAGGAAACAGACCATGGTCAGCAATGGAGCCAGATTGGTTTCCATTAAGGTGCATGACATTTTAACAGAAAGAAATAGCACAGCATTTCTTCTGGTGGAAATAACAGAACTAGCAATGGAGGCTCCGACACAAATGTGAAGATAGCCTGAAAAGTGGAGCATCTTTCCTTCGTTTTAGAACACAAAAGATATGCAGGCTTATGACGTGCCCACGGGGTCGGAGGTTACCCGTCACCGGGCCGCGGTCCTTCTCCTGGGTCACCGCGGTGGCCTTGCACTGGTCCATGACCCCGGCGGTGTCAATAAAGATGGGGATAATGGGAGTAGTTGTTTGTAGTGCCACCTGTGGTGTGCGGCCAGTTATTAGCCGCCACTGCAGGAAGTCTCTCTCTCCTGGGGCAGATGGTGACGCAGCTCGGATGGTACAGCTCTCCACAGGCAGAGCTCAGGCTCCATGGAGGATGTTGGGAGTAGCAGTCGCCTATGGCGCAGGGGCACGATGTTGAGAGAGCCGGCAGGGATGAGACGACACAGAGGGTGCAGTTCAAAGTTCTTTACTCACTGGTGGCACACCACCGTAGGAGTACCAGGCTGCGCTGTGATGGACTTCAACTGATCCCGGATACTTCGGAGGTCGGCATTTCCTTATGTTCGTCTCCTTTCGACAGTTTCCCTCCACCCCAGACCCTGGGCCATGGAATGGGTCATGGGTGCCTTCTGCACTCCCCGCGATCCCTTGGATCCCCCTTCTTTCCTAAGAACTCGGGTCGAGACTCCAGGTCCTGACCACGGGCCCCGTTCTGTGCTGAGTCTTCCGACGTCTCTCCCTGAGTCTGACCTGGCGCTTCCTGCTCCTGGAGCTAACTCCCTGAATGCTGAGATGGCTCCTAACTACCCCTGTTGGTGCCTCGCCTCCCGGCTTCCTGAACTAGTGGGCAAGAAGTCCCATGCCTTGTGATGGCCACCTCAGCACCTACCCTAGCCCAGTCCCAGTGGAGGAGCTCCCATGTTATGTGTTGGTGTGTTGTTGGTGGTAATCCGGTGCCGACCTCCTCCGTATCCGAGATGAATACTGCACTTCGGGTGAAGTGCAGTATCCTGTGGCGCCTGAAGCCGCAGGGGCGCCACCCTTACACTTATCTTGTAACATGTAGATATGGAATAACATAATGACAAGAAAACATCTATCATATGCCTATGAGGAAGCCGATTTTGGGTCCATACATTGCTCTCTATTATCAGGCTACAAAACATGGATGTGTGAACTAGCTCAAGCCAGAAATTCAGATTATATAGAAAAAAAAGAAAAGAAACGGAACAGCATTATAATGGACAGACGCAACAACAAGATCTACCGGGGGCCGAGATCCATTGTAAGATGGATCCTTATTATAGCCATCAGAGAGGAACATTACTGCAGCTATGTATCCTTGCTATTAATATCTATCAGGAAAACATCCAGCCCCATCCAGGATTGTTCCCAATTTTAACTTTCTTGCACGATTTACTTACTTTCTATATTATTTACATAGCGCCAGCCCAACATAGTCCCATGTAAGAGAATATACAAACTCCATGTATGTTATCCTTGGTCAGGACCTCAGCGCTGCACGGACACATTACACAACACTCAGCCGATCATTACATTAAATGGAAGCGATCATCAGGAAATTACCTAGCGTTTACATCAGAATTTTGGGTTTAATCTATTTTTATTTTTTTGAAATCTTTTGTCAATTTTTTTATATTGTTAAAAAATCTACAGTAAACTAGTGTCGGGACTAAAGTATGATACTAATTTGTGAGCTCTAGCTTGGCTGACTGTCTCATCAGAAAATTACCTTCTATTTAAATCAGTTTTTATAATAAATATATTTTTTTTAATACAGTTTTAATAATTGTTTTTTATATATATTATTATTTGTATTAAAAAAAGGTTAAATCTTGCAACTTTCACACTAACCACTAAGGCTAATTTTAAACTGAAACTTCCTTTTCTTTGCAGAAGATTTATCAGCAGTCTCATTATCATCACAGACATGATTACAAAAGAAGTTACCAACGCTATATACAGTAGTTAACAGAAGATCCACCCTTCATAATAGGTGATGCCACCAATCCCCCTCCTTTCACAATGGCATTTGCCTGCACTCAATAGATGCTTCGATACAGCTAAATAGGGCCTGAGTCAATCAGTTGCTGCTAATATCCATGTAGATTTCCGAAAAGAACAGAAAGTAGTAACTCCAGATGTCTGTGAAAACTGCAAGATTTATAACGGGTTTTTTTTGTTTTGTTTTTTTATATAGATCGTAATATAATAAATAAACATTGTCAATACATATTCAAACAATACATTTTACCATAAAAAACCTGATGTCAGGCCTGAGATCAGGATCATTCCTTACTGCTCCCCCCGGACACTTATCACTGTGTAACAAGTCATCTCCACCCTCCTCTCCCATCTCATGAGACATGTTTAATGTAATCTAATCCTGGAGACCTGAGCTGTGTCCTGGTAATCGCTACATATACAGACTACTAAAACATTTACATCACTCTTTTGAAATCTGTGACCTTCCTATCAATGGGTGTTACTAGTCCGGGCATACAGTGAAAGAATTCCCTAATGTGTCCTTTACTGCTCACGCAAAGTCACTTTTGTTCCACAGCTTCAAAAAAGCATGCAGTCTGGGACCAACGTCCCATTGTTGGGGTATAACATGGCCAAACTTGATTGAGTTGTGACCAGAAAATGGTAGTATATTTGTTGCAGATTTCATCTTTCAGCAGAATCATCAGCTGAGATATAGTGGGAAAATGAACAACGTACAGAACGCTCTTCAGGTGAGCACTCAGAACGCTCTTCGTGTTAGCAGTCAGAATACTCTTCGGGTTAGCACTCAGAACGCTCTTCGGGTTAGCACTCAGAACGCTCTTCGGGTTAGCACTCAGAATGCTCTTCGGGTTAGCACTCAGAATGCTCTTCAGGTTAGCACTCAGAATGCTCTTCAGGTTAGCACTCAGCATGCTCTTCGGGTTAGCACTCAGA